>NC_136262.1:169437845-169745345 GCF_964187855.1 Myxine glutinosa
CCCTGAGCCAAGGTGCACCTTGTGCTATCGACTGCCTGTCCTTCCCTGCCATCAATCCCCGTGTAAGTCAGCCTTGTCCCGTTTGTCTGTGGTCTGTCGGGGATAGATAAGACTGTGTCTAAGTGCCCATCTTTTCTGTGCTTTACCTCTTACCCTGTAATCTACCCCTTTTCTGCATCACCAATTATATCCTCCTCCAGAGGTCTTGAGAACTGTACCCCTTGTGTCGTTTCATTTAACCCAGCCGTTGTGTCCTTTCCATCATTGATTTAGCGTAGCGCGATTCGGCCAACGTTCGAGTGGAATCGGGCGGGATCGGGTTCTAATCGGGGAGTAACTGTTCGGACGCGGTAATACACCACCGCTCGGTCAATATAACATCTGTCCGCGATCCGCAACAAGTGGTGTCGAGGAGTGAGATCGGACCCGAAGCGCGCTTCACGCGCTCGAAATTATTAACGGCGAAATTTAATTTTGTTTTACAAAAAAAAAAAAACCCGAATTTTGAAAGTCGCGCTATGGCGGATCAAGACGGCTGGGTTCCGGTAGAGGAGAGTGAGGCAGGGTCGATCCAGGACCAAATTGAGGGACATGAGGAGAGCGAAGCAGTGAGGGCGGCAGGTTCGCAAAATGGCGGCCTCGCACACGAGGTTGCGGGCGCGCAAAATGGCGCCTCGCACATAGCTACGGCGGCCGCACCCGCTGCACAAGTGGGAGGGATGGCCCAAATGCAGGCCCTCATGGAGCAATTTATGGCGCAAATGCAGGCGTCCCTCAAACTGCAGAGTGAGCAATTGGGGGTAATGGGAAACCAAATGGGGGTAATGGGGAACCGGATGGATGCTCAGGGTGAGCGATTGGAGGGCCAAATGGGGGTAATGAGGGACGAAGCGAGGGGTACCGGTGAGGGGTTAGAACAAAGGATGGGGGCCCAGATCGGAGGGTTAGGGAGTAGAATAGAGGGATTAGACAATAGATTAGGGGAAATACAGGAGGGGTTAATGGGGGTAGAAAACAGAATGGCCGCTCAAGAGAATCAAATGGAAGGGATGCAAAAGGGGTTAGAGGGGTTAGAAAACAGTATGGAAGGCAAATTGAGGGACATGAGGGACCAAGCGGAAAGGGAAGTTAAACAAATGGGGCAGCAGATAGAGGGGGTCAGAATGGGGGTAGAAACTAAATTGGATGCTCACAGGGAGGAAATGGAGCAGATGAGGGTGGCATCTGGGCAGGAGATGCAAGTGATGGGAGAAGAGATCAGAAGAGGGGTGAGTGAGGAGGTCGGAGGAGTGCGCGAGGAGGTGAGGCACTGTAAGGAGCGCATGGAGAAGGAGGTGAGAAAGGGGACTGTAAAATTGCAAGGTGGTATAGAGGAGTTGACGCTGGGAGTAGAACAACTGACAGTGGGACAAAAGGAGTTGGGGGACAGGTAAAGAAGAACACAGTGGTAATAGAGGGTTTAAAATCGACACAGAAGGAGATGAAAAAGGACGTAGGGGTAATTAAAAAAGAGTGTCAGACGGTACATGAGGACCTGACGAGGAAAATGAACAAAGTGGTAGAGGTGATGGAGGTTAAAGAGCGGGAGGTGCGGGAGCACATAGAAAAAAATAAGGTGGAGTTAGAGGAAGAACTTAAGGGGGCGCACGAGGAGATGAAGGAGGTGAAGCAGAAATTAGAAGAAGTGGAAGAAGGGGAAGAAGGGGTGAGCGAAATTAAGAAGCGACGGAGAGAGGATAAGAAAGAGATAAAGGAGGAAGTAAAAGAATTGGTCCAAAGTCTGTGTTCGGATCGTGATGATGTGCTCATTAATCGGATGAGGGATTCGCAGGTGATGGAGGAGAAGCGAAGAGAAAGAGGACCCGGTGTAAGTGGTGACCAATATGGTCGTGCGTATGATGCGCCAGGTGATTTAATGAGCTTGGGGGTCGAGATGGACCCGGGTGTTCGTGAGAGGCCGTTGGTGAAGTGTGCGACAGGTCTGGTGTGCGAAAAAGGAGGTGTGCGAGAAAGTCCGACTCTGGGGTGTGTGAGGAAAAAGTGCGTGCCAAGGAGTGAGGGAGCTGTCGAGAGTGAGTCGGTCGTAGCGCGTATGCGAGGGAGCACATGGAAGCGCGTAGTGAGGAGTGTTACGGAGGGTGTAAAGGGAGAATGAACGCCTGTGGTGAGTGTTACAGAGGATGTAACGGGAGAGGGTGTGCGAGAAAGATGTGTGACGGACAGGTGCATGGGGAAAGAGTGCGCTGTCAAAAGTAAGGAAGAATGCACGCCTGTGGTGAGTGTTACAGAGGGTGTGACGGGAGTGTGTGCGCGAGAAAGGTGTGTAACGGACGGGTGCATGAGGAAAGAGTGCGCTGTCGAGAGTAAGGGTGAGTGCACTGTCAAGAGTGGAGGTGAGAGTAGGAAGAGTGACACGGAGCGTGAGTTGGTTGTGACAGGTGAGAAAGGAAGCACACCTGGAATGGTAGAGCGTGTGTGGGAATGCACACTTGACTTGGTCGTGAGGAACGTGGTTGGGTGTGCGGGTGAGAGCACACCTGTGGTTGTCACAGAGGAGGTGACCGAGGAGGGGGCGCGAAGAGGTGTGTTGGTGAGGTGTGCGAGCGACGAATGTGTGCCAAGGTGTTCGGTGGTCAGGTGTGTGACCAAGTCTGTGAGTGGAATGAGTGTACCTGGGTGTGTAAGGAAAGGTACGAGGAGCATGGGAACAGCTGGAGGTATGAGCAGGAAAGGGTAGCGTATGCTTGTAAGCATCCAGGTGAGGCATCGACGGTAACCGGGTTAGAGGTTAGAACGACTTATAGCCGAATCGGGCCCTCGGTGCGTGCCGGGCTTCGCGTGCCGCGAGAACCAGCGGGGATCCGAGCCACGGCGGGTTCGAAAGGACCGCCGTGCGCGATCCACGCTGGGCCTCGCGTGGAACGGCCGCGTCCAGGCTCCACTAGGCGGAGCGGGCAGCCCGATAGGAAGGGTCGTCATGGCGACCACTTTCTATTGAGACGTGCCGACAGGTCGAGATCGGGACATTGGATGGCTCCACGCCGAGGTGGTGCGTGGGATCTCGGCCCGGGTAAGCCCCCGTCCCTGACCCGAATGCGGGACGTATCCAGCCGCTGGCACAAAACGACCCGCGTTCATTGCTCGGCTGTACGAAGCCGGGCTGTAGACGTGAATTGGCGCACCGAGAGGATGTAATAAGTAGACGGGTGATGAGGATAGTGTTTTGGACCCGAAATTAGAAAAAAACAAAATTTGATGATTGGCAAAGGATTGGCAGTAATGATTGGCAGATGATGGGTAGTGATTGGCAAATTTTTGATTTATTGAAATTTGATGTGCAAAATTGGTAGTGGGAGATGCCCGATGTGGTGGGCTGGCAACTCTGTCATCCCTCACAAAAGTGGGGCAAAGGAGCACTAGATTAGGGGGGTGTATGGCAGTGAAAACTAGCCCGGGTGGGTTAGGATATTGATAGGGATCTAGCGAAGATGACATTAGGTAACGTTAAGATTAGTTAGTGACTGATACCTGTAGTGGGGACGCAGGTAGTTTAGTGTGGATGATAATGACGAGGGAGCGCAATAGTTTAAAGGGACGACTGGGAAGCGCAAAGTTCAGAGGGGGGTAGTTAGATGAGATGATGCTGTGTGAGAACTGGACAGGTGTGTGGAGCAGTGGATGAGTAGTGAGTGTTGTGGATCAGCGCGAATGCGCTTGGGGGAGAGAAGGGTGCAGCCGGCACCAAGTATGAGAGCACAGGTGTGCAAGTACAGGTGTGTGGAATATATGGAGCAGAGAATGAGTGGTGTGGAGAGAGTTGGAGTAAGTGGTACGGAGTGGTGTGCATGGTGCGAAGGTGTGGATGGGGGAAGAGTGGACCCCTTTCACGAGTACCCGGGGCGGGTAGTGTAAGTGTTAGGTAGAGGGTATAGGTAAATTGTGGTTGGATATTGGCATTTGTGGTGCGGTTGCAGAATGGTATTGTGGATGGGTGCATTAGTGTTGTGGAAATGGCTGGGCGTGTAGCCTGTTAGTGTGTGTAGTTGGTTTGGGCACTCCACCACTGTGAGGATGTCGGCCAGGTGAGGCCGCAGGTGGGCTCTGGGAGCCGTTAGTGTCAGTGGGTGCCTGAGGATCCCGGGTGTGGATCGGGCAGCCCGTGCCAGAGAGGGCACTGAGGGGGTGAGAGTGCGAGAGGGCCTTCCCCAGTTAGTTAGGTTAGGGTGAGGAGCAGGTAAGCTCGGGTGGCAACTACAGTGGTGGAGGTGTGCAGGTGGGTAGACCTGCTGGGAGAGCTACACGTCACAGCCCAGAAATTGTGCGAGGGCACCGGGAGATGAATCGGGGGGGGGGGGGGGGGGGGGTGGTGGGACCCCAAATTGAGAAGCACCACAGTTTGGTCAATGCGAATTGGTTTTTAGAACCCATAGTGTAAGTTGGCCAATGGATTGGCAGGGAAAGACCCCGGGTAATGTAAAGTTGTTAAAGTCATTTAGGAAATAGTTAGGATTGATGAACCTGTCGCACCATACGCAGCCACTTACCTGAGGTGATGATGATGACTCCACACCTGTGTTCCTTTGTTCTGTGTTGCAGGAAATGAGAATGGCTGTGTGGATTTGTGAGACGCATCACGACATGGATGAGACATTGGGGTGATTCCATCTCTCCCTCCTTAGGAGGGACTGATGATGAATTGGTGATGGCAAATTTTGATGTTGAATTGGAGATGGCAAATTTTGAGGAGAGTTGGAAATGGCAAATTTGATTGGTTAGGAGGGAGAGAAGACGAATTTGGTTTATGGGAGGAACGGGGAAGACAGTAGGGACGTTTGTTGATGTGTAAAGTAGATGTTTATGGGTAGTGTTGTGTTTTGTGGATACCGTAAGGGGTAAGGGAGGGGCAATGTAGGTTACCTGGTGGGGGGGGGGGTGTACGGTAGGAACGTACCTGTCTCACCTGGTTCCCATGTGCCCCCAGTGTGCATTACCTTATATTGCATGCACTTTTGCGCCCTTACCACCTTACTCACTTGTCTTCTTTTTGTCTCCCACCTCCGAGGATCTGGCTTTGGGGCAGAGAGAGAGGAGAGAGAGGTGCTGGCTCCGCAGTTGTGGGCCTGTACTTTCGCTGCTTGCTGCCTGGATCGATACACCATATGGACCGCAATTTTTGTGGCCGCCCACCATGGACCGCAGTTCTTTTGCGGGCAAGCACCACCCGTTGATGGACCTCTGGGTCAACGTGGCACCTATGCCATAGAGGTGAACCACTATAGTTGGCCCCCTGACGGCCACAATTTAGAAATGGACGCGGTTGGCGCCTTTCTTTATTTCTAGGGAAGCCAGAACACCAAGTGGGCTCCAAGGCAAGACCAGCGGCAGAACATCGGCCGGCTGCGACACCACCGGTGATTATTGAACACTTTATTGGTGCACCGGATGGTGCTGACTGTATGTATGGGGTGGTGCTTTTGGTGCTTGGATGGGGTGCTCTGCACATTATTAAAGGCCGTAGGGCCACAGGGCACTCGTGGGTTGGTGTATCGATGCTGGCATGCGTGCTCTCTCTCTATGCATAACATCTGCATGTGTTCCTCAAAGAACAGGTCTTGGATCGTAGTGTAAATATCAGTCTTGTATAAATGATGCTCCCTACCGGCTGTATGTTTAGTTTGAGGATTCTTTCCGTGATTCGGTTATCCTGTGGGTGTGTTTCTGTGAGGAGAAGGGTGCAACGTCGCAGGCGGACATATTTACTCATTTGTGAACATCTGTAAAACTGTCGCACTCAGGGTTGAGTTAATAGTAGAGGGAACTACATCTGAGTGCCACACTAACGTAGGTAAAAATTTATCGGGTCGGGACGCCCCGAGGTAGAGAAGGGTGCAATGTTGCGGATATGGGATTTGGATCCATCAATATCCGCTTGTAAATATTCCCCTATTTCCCCAATACTTCCCAACTATCCCCAATCCCCCATTCCCTAGTCCCATTTTCTGTAAACAACACTCTGTAGACCCGACCTTCCCCTATTTCCCCCATCAAATGTCGCATCCAGGTCCACCGCATCTCACGTAGACAACTATAGGACATCTTGCTAGTTATTCTTAGTCTATGTCAGTTAAGGACTCGTTTCCATTAATTCTGACTCTTCGTTGCACCAGAATGTGATTGTATGGCACCGTTAGAAAGTTTAGGACCTCCCAATACCTCCCCGCAGCTCTTCCTCATGGTACAACAACAACAACAACAACAACAGCGGCGGCGGCGCGGGGAGTGTGCGTCCTCACTCCGGCTTGGTTAGCCGCCATTGAACATGTGCTCCGACGGGGTTACCACGCAGGGGCTCGCTGTCAGCTCCTCGTCAAGGGCGGAGCCCGGTAACCCCCCGCACCCAATAGAAGCGGCGGACCGATTCCATCTGGGGCGGAGCCAACGAGCCGAGGGCGTGTCACTCCCCGCTGAGCATGCGCAGGAAGAGGGAGGTGACGTCAGATGCGCCCTCAGCTTGGAGAGAGAAGACGCCACCTCCGAGCGCTGCAATACCTCCCCGCATCTCTGGACCGGACCGCGTTTGATTCTGCCCCTGAGCCAAGGTGCACCTTGTGCTATCGACTGCGTGTCCTTCCCTGCCATCAATCCCCGTGTAAGTCAGCCTTGTCCCGTTTGTCTGTGGTCTGTCGGGGATAGATAAGACTGTGTCTAAGTGCCCATCTTTTCTGTGCTTTACCTCTTACCCTGTAATCTACCCCTTTTCTGCATCACCAATTATATCCTCCTCCGGAGGTCTTGAGAACTGTACCCCTTGTGTCGTTTCATTTAACCCAGCCGTTGTGTCCTTTCCATCATTGATTTAGCGTAGCGCGATTCGGCCAACGTTCGAGTGGAATCGGGCGGGATCGGGTTCTAATCGGGGAGTAACTGTTCGGACGCGGTAATACACCACCGCTCGGTCAATATAACATCTGTCCGTGATCCGCAACAATATATATATATATATATGTATATATATATATATATATATATATATATATATATATATATATATATATATATATATATATATATATATATATATTTTTATATATATATATATATATATATATATATATATATATATATATATATATATATATATATATATATATATATATATATATATATAGTTACAGTTCTACGCCACCCTTCTTCCCCTTACCAAGGGGGGATTAATCCCCTTGTTCTTTCTGGGCTTGGCGGAACCGAGGCTTGACACGTCCCTTCCGGACAAACGCAGAGTAGGGTCTCGGGACCAATTCTCGCTCGTACCTAATTCCCTGCGCCGCCACGGAAGCGAGGAAGCAAGCCTCGCACGAGCCACGTGTGGTTTAAGTATGCCGAGCGGATTGAGTACCACGTGGTCCGTGTAGTCTTAGTTAGTGGAACCCGATTTGAGCGGTTCTATTCGTACCACGCTTAGCCAATGAAGAAACCACAGGAACGATCGAATGGAAGAAAGGAAGAACACGGGTTTAATTATTCCCACACGTATGTACAATGATCGGGGACGCAGAGACACAGAGCAGCACTTAGTCAATCTTATCTGATCCCCTGGACTCGGGCCCGTCACACTCACACAGGGAATTGCAGATGGGTTGATTTTCAGCCAAACGCGTTGACATGGTCGTCCAGGGACTGCCCGGTCCGGCTCTCCATGGTCCCAGCACGTCCCGCGAAGATGGCAGCAGGCGATGGAAGGAAACTCATAGCGCGTCTCCCGAACAAAGCAGATGATGAGGCGGAACGGCAAATGCGGGACTCTCAGCGTGGCTGGCGATTACACAGCCATTCTTACTCGCGCGGCTTAATGCGCCGTATATGGATCGGCCTCAAACTCAACCGAGCGTCACTTATTAATAGCGCGCCTTTCGGTTCATGCGCATCTGGCTTCGCCCGCGTATCTTGCACAGTTCTCTGACGCTCACAACTCCTCTTCCTCGATCCTCTAAGTTGGTTAGTGCGCGCGAGTTCTCCCCTGGGCACGTCCTTTGCTCATCAGCGAGGGTCCTTTCAGGCAGCATTCCTGTTCAATGAGTCCCTTCGTGCAAGTCCCTCTCTCATCAGTGTTCCCGTGCTAGTCCTTTTCTCGCGAGTCCTTTCGAGGGCTTTGCGCAGTGGGTTTTATAGCTACGCCCCAGAACCTTCTGGAACCCGCTCGAACCTTCTCACCACACCCTGTGACGCAACGCCGCCGCCACCACCTCTGAGCCCTAATTGGCGACTCGTGCTTACCGTCAGCGCTTCTGCCGCTCCGCCCCGACCCTCCTAGCCTGCCTCGTGTTAATTCCCCCAAAATGAACCAAAGTTAGCGCAAAGGGGCATGGGGCTAGGGTAGCTGGAAAGTCGGTAGAAGTAGGGCCTATTCTCTTGGCTCTATTCAACGCAGAAATAACATAGGAAAAGGACTAAGTTTACAAATACTAAGACATAACTATACTATCGCGAGGCAACATGTTGCTTGTGTGACTAACTATGAGGGGGAAATTTTTACCTTTATTAAACTCACTGTACAAACTCAGAACCGCAACAATATATATATATATATATATATATATATATATATATATATATATATATATATATATGTATGTATATATATATATATATATATATATATATATATATATATATATATATTGTAACGGTTTTGAGAAGTGTAACGAATTTGAGAAGTGTAACAATTTTGGAGGAAGTGTAACGAATGTAAAAAAGTATGGTTTTGTTATGTGTAACACCCTCGTAATGTAAATAATGGTCGCAGCCGTCCTCCTAGTTAATTCCATGAAACTTACACGCAGGCCACGATATATCTTTTTAAATAGTGTATTTCCTTATTCTATGTAGGCTAAATATGTGTTTCCCACTAGATTGACTTTGCATTGTATCAAACAAAATAAGCGTAGGCCCTTGCAATTTCCCCAAACATCTCCGCTCTCCAAAGTTCCTTTCAAAAGGGGTGCGAGTGGTGTTCAATCCCGCAAGCCGCCATTGCCCATGTGCTAATCTCGGAGAAGAAAGGCGTGTCTCCACCTCGTCATAGAGGGGAGGAGTGAGCCAACCCCACTTGGCCAACCAGCACCGCGGTTAGCGACCCGGTAGGCGTGCCCTCGCAGCCGGCAGCTTGATTCCGCCCGGAGTAATAAAAGCGACGGGAAGGGACTGCTTCAGCAGATGACCTAGAAGATGAGATGGGAGATGAGCGAAGAGGTGACATACGAAAGGAGCGGTGAGATGCGAGACGCTCCAAGCCAAAGAGGAGAGGTACTCGGAAAGGAAACTACCATTGGAGAGACGCGCTGAGAGGAGGGAGACGGCTCCACCAGAAGGAGAGGAGCAGGTGTGACCGAGCCAGCGCGTGACGTCTACAGCATCGGCAGCGGATACGCGACGGAGGGTTTTCCCGCCAAAAACGCGAGGGATTGAGAGCTGCTGCCTCCGACCCTGCCTCCCTCTCCAGCAATCCACCTCAAGCCCTACCTGCCTGCAATATCCCCCGTGTAAGTGTGAACGTCGTCTGTCCTACTCGTTGTCTTGGGGTTAAGTAAAATGAATAGTATAAGCTAACGATGCACTGTGTGACTGCTTCTTCCATCCATTGCTGTAAATAATTTTGGTCGCTATTTCTTTTTGCTTGTGTGTGTATAATAAATCTGTTCTTCCTCCGTACTCTGTCTTCTTCTCTTTTCCTTCTCTTTCGGTCGCTTTAGAGGTTTCCCGATTGAATATCTGCGGTGCGATCTGGTCAACGTCGGGTGGAATCGGGTTCTAATCGGGGAGTAACTGTTCAGACGCGGTAATACCAACCGCTCGGTAAAATAACATCTTTAACCGCGTCCGCAACAATTGGTAGTCAGGAGTTGGGATTCGGACCTGGGACTAAATTTGTTAGGCCCAAATTTTGGAACACCAATTGTGTTATCAGTAACAATTGGTGTCGAGGAGTGAGATCGGACCCGAAGCGCGCTTAACGCGCTCAAAATTACAAGCTGCCGAAATTTATTTTGTTTTATAAAACCCGAATTTTGAGATCGCGCCATGGACAATCAAGGCGATCGGATGTCGGTGGGGGGGGGGGGGAGATAGACGGGTTAGGGGTAACCCAGGACTTAGGGGAAGAAAGGGAGGAGGAGAGCAATGAGGTGGTTGAGGGTGTATCAGACGCACAAAATGGCGTCCTCGCGCACGAGGTTGCGGGCGCGCAAAATGGCGCCTCGCACTTGGCTGCGGCGGCCGCACCCGCTGCACAAGTGGGAGGGATGACCCAAATGCAGGCCCTCATGGAGCAATTTATGGTACAAATGCAGGCGTCCCTCAACCTGCAGAGTGAGCAAATGAGGGCTCAGAGTGAGCAAAATGGGGGTAATGGGGAACCGGATGGATGCTCAGGGTGAGCGATTGGAGGGCCAAATTGGGGTAATGGGGAACCGGATGGATGCTCAGGGTGAGCGATTGGAGGGCCAAATGGGGGTAATGGAAACCAAATGGGGGTAATGAGGGACGAAGCGAGGGGTACCGGTGAGAAGTTAGACAATAATTTTGAGGGGTTAGACAACGGGATAAAAGAGGTGAAAAATGGGTTAATGGGGTTAGAAAATAGGATGGAGGACAAATTGCGGGAAATAGGGGAACAATCTGCCAGGGAAATCAAACGAATGGGAGAGCAGATAGAGGAGGTAAAAATCGGGGTAGAAACCAAATTGGATGCTCAGAGGGATGAATTGGGACAGATGAGGGTGGCATCTACAAAAGAGATGGAGGAGATACGACGAGGTGTAAGTGAGGAGGTTTCGGGGCTACGCGAGGAGGTAAAGCGAGGTGAGAAGCGTATGGAGAAAGAGGTGAGGAATAATACGGCTAGGTTACAGGGGGGAATAGAGGGTCTGACGAAGGGAGTAGAACAGCTGACAGAGGGACAAAAAGAACGAGTGGAGCAGGTTCAAAAGACACTGCGGTACTAGGAGGGTTAAAGGCGACACAAAAAGAAATTAAAAACGAATTAATAGCGACACAGAGGCAATGTCAGATGGTACGTGAGGAACTGACAATGAGGGTGGACGAGGTGACAGAGATAATGGAGACAAAGGACCGGCAGGTGAGGATGCACATAGAGACGGTCACGGTAGCCTTAGAGGACGAACTTGAGGAGACGCACCGAGAAATAAAAGAGGTTAAACAAAAATTAGAGGAAGTGGAAGAAGAGGTGAGTGAAATTAAGAAAAGACGGACAGAAACTAAGAGAGAAATCCAGGAGGAGGTAATGGAATTGGTACAAGGTCGGTGCTCAACTCATGGTGTGCTGCTCACTAACCAAATAAAGAGTTTGCAGGTGGCAAAAGAGGTGCGGAGACGAGGTACGGAGGTGAGTGGCAATGTATATGATGTGAGGAAAGCTTCAGTCGGCTTGGGGATTGGTTTGGATCCGGGTGTTCGTGAGAGGCCATTGGTGAAGTGTGTGACAGGTCAGGTGTGGGAAAACGAGGTGTGTGAGAATGTCCGACCATGGGGTGTGTGAGGAAAAAGTGCACGCCGAGGAGTGAGTGTGCCGTCAAGAGTGAGTTGGTCGAAGCGCGTGTGCGAGGGGGTACATGGAAGCGCGGTGTGGTAAGTGTTACGGAGGAAGTAACGAAAGAGTGTGTGCGAGAAAGGTGTGTAACGGACAGGTGCATGAGGAAAGAGTGCGCGACCGAGAGTGGAGGTGAGAGTAGTGAGAGTGAAACGGAGCGTGAGTTGGTTATGACAGGTGAGCGAGGATGTACACCTGGAATGGAAGGATGCACACCTGGAATGGTAGAGTGTGTGTGGGAATGCACACTTGAGTTGGTCGTGAGGCACGTGGTTGGGTGTGCGAGTAAGAGCACACCTGTGATGGTCACAGAGGAGGTGACCGAGGAAGGGGCGCGAAGAGGTGTGTTGGTGAGGTGTGCGAGCGACGAATGTGTGCCAAGGTGTTCGGTGGTCAGGTGTGTGACCAAGGCTGGGAGTGGAATGAGTGCACCTGGGTGTGTAAGGAAAGGTACGAGGAGCATGGGAACGGCTGGATGTATGAGGAAGAAAGGGGTAGCGTATGCGTTTAAGCATGCAGGTGAGGCTTCGACGGTAACCGGGTTAGAGGTTAGAACGACTTATAGCCGAATCGGGCCCTCGGTGCGCGTCGGGCAGCTTCGCGTGCCGCGAGGACCAGCGGGGATCCGAACCACGGCGGTTTCGAAAGGACCGCCGTACGCGATCCACGCTGGGCCTCGCTTGGAACGGCCGTGTCCGTGCTCCACTAGGCGGAGCGGGCAGCTCGATAGGAAGGGTCGTCATGGCGACCACTTTTTGTTGAGACGTGCCGGCAGGTCGAGATCGGGACATTGGATGGCTCCACGCCATCCAACGCCCGGGTGGTGCGTGGGATCTCGGCCCGGGTAAGCCCCCGTCCCTGCACCGAGTGCCGGACGCATCCAGCCGCCGGCACCAAAGAACCCGCGTTCATTGCTCGGCTGTACGAAGCCGAGCTTTGGAAGGGAATTGGTGCACCGAGAGGATGTAATAAGTAGACGGGTGATGAGGTTAGTGTTTTGGACCCAAAATTAGAAAAAGGCAAAATTTGGTGATTGGCAGAGTGATAATTGGTAATGGTACAGTGATTGGCAGATGATTGGCAAATTTTTGATTTGTTGAAATTTGGTGAGCAAAATTGGTAGTGAGAGACCCCCAATGTGGTGGGATGGCAAATCCACCATCCCTCACAGGGGCGGCAAATGCGCACTAGATTATGGGGTTGATGGCAGTGAAAACTAGCCCGGGGTGGGTTAGGATATATCGTGTGTAGGGATCTAGCGAAGATGACATTAGGTAACGTTAAGATTAGTTAGTGACCGATACCTGTAGTGGGGACGCAGGTAGATTAGAGTGGATTATAATGACGAGGGAGCGCAATAGTTTAAAGGGACGACTGGGAAGCGCAAGTTCAGAAGGAGTAGTTAGCTGAGATGATGCCGTGTGTTTGAGGATTGAACAGGTGTGATTGAACAGGTGTGATTGCACAGGTGTGCAACTGAACAGGTGTGTGGAGCAGTGTATGAGGGAGTAGTGGTGATTGCGTGTTGTGCTGACCAAATGGTCCAGGAAGAAAGGAGGGTGCAGGTGGCACCAGGTGTGAGGGCACAGGTGTGCAACAGCAGGTATGGAGAATGGTAGTGTGGAATAAATGGAGTATTGGAATGGATGGTCGTGGAGTGAGTATGGTGGAAATTGTGGAGTGGAGTGGATGGTGCGAAGGTGTGAATGGGGGAAGAGTGGACCCCCATCACGGATACCCGGGGCGGGTAGTGTAAGTGTTAGGTAGAGGGTACAGGTAAATTGTGGTTGGATATTGGCATCTGTGGTGCGGGTGAAAGAATGGTCTGTGGATGGGTGCATTAGTGTTGTGGAAATGGCTGGGCGTGTAGCCTGTTAGTGTGTGTAGTTGGTTGGGCGCTCCACCACTGTGAGGATGTCGGCCAGGTGAGGCCGCAGGTGGGCTCTGGGAGCCGGTAGTAGTTGTTGTGGATGGGGCCCGAGGATCCGGAGGACGGACCCGGGTAGCCCAGTGCCAGAGGGCACCGAGTGGGGTGACAGAGCCAGGAGGGGCTTTCCCCAGTTAGTTAGGTTAGGGTGAGGAGCTAGGTAAGCTCGGGTGGCAACTGCAGTGGTGGAGGTGTGCAGGTGGGTAGACCTGCTGGGAGAGCTACACGTCGCAGCCCAGAAATTGTGCGAGGGCACCGGGAGATGAATCGGGGGAGTGAGACCCCAAATTGAGAAGCACCACAGTTTGGTCAATGGGAATTGGTTGTTAGAACCCATAGTGTAAGTGGCCAATGGATTGGCAGGGAAAGACCCCGGGTAGTGTAAAGTGTGTTAAAATCATTTAGAGGATAGTTAGGATGAAGGATCTCCTCGCACCATCTGCATCCACTCACCTGAGATGAGGTAACTCCACACCATGCCATGTTTTATTATTTTTCATTAATGCAAATGTTTTGGATTGTGAGACGCATCATGACGTGGGTGTGACATTGTGCGTAATTCCATCTCTCCCTCCTTATGAGGATTGATGAGGAATTGGTGATGGCAAATTTTGAAGTCGAGGGATTGTGGAGATGAATTTGGTATAGGAGAAATATGGGGAAGACGTGACAGTAGTGACGAATTTGTAAATGGGTAGATTTTGTAAATATGGGGTAAGGGCAAGGGTAGTGTAGGTGACAGGGGGGTGACGTACGGTAGGGACGAGCTTTCTCACTTCGCCCTCCGTACGCATTTCGCCTTGCATTGCCTTATTGGTGTACCCTTGTGACCTTACCCCTCGCTCAATTGTCTCTTTTGTCTCCCACATGACCTGTGCGCTATTGGGTGCCGAGGGGAGCGTGCGTGAGATGGCCATTGTGCGCACGAGATTCCCAGAAACAGCATGCATTGCGTTGATGTACCACTTTATGGACCGCTGTTCTGCGGCCAAGTACCACTTGATGGACCCCAGGTTCTGGGGCAGGGCACCTCTGTTGGAGACCGGCCATAGTGGCCAGGGAATCTTGCTTGCGGACCTCGGTAAGGCGGCACCTATGCCAAACAGGTGGACCACCCTTAGTTGGCCCCTGAGGCCCGAAATAAAAATGGACACAAGTTGTGCTTTTTATTATTTCCAACTAGGCCGCATGAAGCCAGAAGACGTCGGGAAGAACATCGGCCCAGCAGAGAAAGAGAAGACCACCACCAGTTGTTTTGTTGTGTTTATTATAAACCGTGGTGACTGTGCACCGAGTGGTGCTTTTGGGGCATTGTGGTGCTTTGTGGTGCTTTTGGGTGCTTTGGTGGTATTGGTACTGGTGCATCGATGCAATGCGTGCTGTCTCCTCCCTCCCAACAGGAATTTCTTTTTCTTGTTCCCTAAAAAGAAAAAAAGAAAAAACACAGGTCCTGGGTTGCGTTGTAAATAAGAAATAACGTCATTGTAAATAATGCTCCCCACCGTAAATGTATAGTTTGAGAATAATTCCATAATTCGGTTAGCTGTGGGCTTGAGTCTGTTAGACAGGGTGCAATGCAATAGGGGGACATACTTATTTGTGTTTTAAGATTGTCACACTCAGGGTCAGGTTAATTGTAGAGGGAATTACACCTACGTGTCACACTAAGTTAAAGTTTTGTAGGCCCGAGCCCGGACCTGAAGAAAGGAGGGTGCAGTGTAACGGTTTTGAGAAGTGTAACGAATTTGAGAAGTGTAACGGTTTTTGAGAAGTGTAACAATTTTGGAGGAAGTGTAACGAATGTAAAAAAGTATGGTTTTGTTATGTGTAACACCCTCGTAATGTAAATAATGGTCGCAGCCGTCCTCCTAGTTAATTCCATGAAACTTACACGCAGGCCACGATATATCTTTTTAAATAGTGTATTTCCTTATTCTATGTAGGCTAAATATGTGTTTCCCACTAGATTGACTTTGCATTGTATCAAACAAAATAAGCGTAGGCCCTTGCAATTTCCCCAAAACATCTCCGCTCTCCAAAGTTCCTTTCAAAAGGGGTGCGAGTGGTGTTCAATCCCGCAAGCCACCATTGCCCATGTGCTAATCTCGGAGAAGAAAGGCGTGTCTCCACCTCGTCATAGAGGGGAGGAGTGAGCCAATCCCACTTGGCCAACCAGCACCGCGGTTAGCGACCCGGTAGGCGTGCCCTCGCAGCCGGCGGCTTGATTCCGCCCGGAGTAATAAAAGCGACGGGAAGGGACTGCTTCAGCAGATGACCTAGAAGATGAGATGGGAGATGAGCGAAGAGGTGACATACGAAAGGAGCGGTGAGATGCGAGACGCTCCAAGCCAAAGAGGAGAGGTACTCGGAAAGGAAACTACCATTGGAGAGACGCGCTGAGAGGAGGGAGACGGCTCCACCAGAAGGAGAGGAGCAGGTGTGACCGAGCCAGCGCGTGACGTCTACAGCATCGGCAGCGGATACGCGACGGAGGGTTTTCCCGCCAAAAACGCGAGGGATTGAGAGCTGCTGCCTCCGACCCTGCCTCCCTCTCCAGCAATCCACCTCAAGCCCTACCTGCCTGCAATATCCCCCGTGTAAGTGTGAACGTCGTCTGTCCTACTCGTTGTCTTGGGGTTAAGTAAAATGAATAGTATAAGCTAACGATGCACTGTGTGACTGCTTCTTCCATCCATTGCTGTAAATAATTTTGGTCGCTCTTTCTTTTTGCTTGTGTGTGCATAATAAATCTGTTCTTCCTCCGTACTCTGTCTTCTTCTCTTTTCTTCTCTTTCGGTCGCTTTAGAGGTTTCCCGATTGAATATCTGCGGTGCGATCTGGTCAACGTCGGGTGGAATCGGGTTCTAATCGGGGAGTAACTGTTCGGACGCGGTAATACCAACCGCTCGGTAAAATAACATCTTTAACCGCGTCCGCAACAATATATATATATATATATATATATATATATATATATATATATATATATATATATATATATATATATTGTTACGGACCGCGGATTGGATGTTATTTACCGAGCGGAGGTAACCGCGGCCGAACAGTTGTTCCCGGTTTCTTCCCGACTCACCCGATTCACCCAGACGTTGGCCAAATCGCGCTATGCCAAATCAATGATAGAAAGGACACGACGACTGGGAAAGAGTAAACGACGCAAGGGGGGTACAGTTCTCAAGACCTCCGGAGCAGGGTATAATTACAGTGGTGGAGAAAAGGGGGTAGATTACAAGGCAGAGTGAGGTAAAGACACAGAAGAGATGGGCACTTAAATACAGTCTTATCTATACCCAGACAGACCACGGACAAACGGACAAGGTAGACTTACACAGGGATTGATGGCAGGAATGGACAGGACAGGTAGGTCGATGGCACAAGGTGCACCTTGGCTCGGGGACAGGATAAAGCACGGTTCCAAGATGCAGGGAGGTCTCACAGCGCTCGGAGGTGGTCTTGCTTGCTCCAAGCTCGGCGCGCATCTCTGACGTCACCTCTCTCTCACTGCGCATGCTCAGCGGGGAGTGACACGCCCTCGGCTGGTTGGTTCCGCCCCAACTGGGGCCGGTCCGCCGCTTCCATTGGGTGCGGGGGTTACCGGGCTCCGCCCTTGACGAGGAGCCGACAGGGAGCCCCTGTTTGGTAACCCCGTCGAGCACATGTCCGATGGCGGCTCGTTGGGAAGGCCTGGTGTCCTCCCACCACTCCTACCAAGCCGGAGTGAGGACGCGCACTCCCTGCGCTCGTTGTTGTTGTTGTTGAAGAGAACTGTGAGGAAGAGCTGCGGGGAGGTATTGGGAGGTCCTAAACTTCCTAACGGTGCCATACAATCACATTCTGGTGCAACGAAGGGTCAGAATTAATGGAAGCGAATCCTTAACTGACATAGACTAAGAATAACTAGCAAGATGTCCTATCGTTGTCGACATGAGATGCGGTGGACCTGGATGCGACATTTAATGGGGGAAATAGGGGGAGGTTGGGTCTACAGAGTGTTGTTTACAGAAAATGGGACTAGGGAATGGGGGATTGGGGAGAGTTGGGAAGTATTGAGGAAATAGGGGAATATTTACAAGCGGATATGGATGGATGCAAATCCCATATCCGCAACAATATATATATATATATATATAAATACAGACTTGGCATTTAATATGGAATTTTTTTTTGTGGGGGTGAACTTACTTTTCAAGATATCTTAGAACCAAAAGGTCATTGGAATTATGTTGAAATTATTCTAGATTTTGTTAATGTGACCTTTAAAAGAAACAAAAACCACATTTTACATTTCGAAACAAATAAATTGATCCTTGAAAGTGATGTAAACTGATATCGAACTAAATTCATGGACAGTACTGTGTTAAACTTCTGTATGTTTTCCAGAAGTATCTCTTTATTTTGCACATTAACCCAAATTTTTTTTAACAAAAACAAAAGTTAAATTACGACTGGGATTACGGACAGTAAAATTACAGTTCAGTACTTCGTGTAACCCCCACGAGCATTCAGGAGAGCACGTACACGTTGAGGCATGCTGTTCATGAGATTTGCCAAGGTTTGGACAGGAATCGCTTGCCATGCAGTGACAATAGCCTGCTGCAATTCACGCACAGAGGTCGGCTGCTGGTCCAATTTGTCGATTTGACACGTTAATTCTGCCCACAAGTTCTCTATCAGATTCATATCCGGGGACATGGCAGGCCACTCCATATGCTCTACACCACGGTCAGCAAGAAAGTGTTGGGTCATGCGAGCACGATGAGGCCGTGCATTGTCATCTTGGAAGACAAAGTTTCCTCGAAAGGCTGCACGAGCAAATGGAAGCAATGTTTCTTCCAGAATGGCCCTGTACTTGAACTGGTTCAGGTTTCCATTCAGAACAACCAGGTCAGTTTTGCCCCCTGCATGAAAAGCAGCCCAAACGGTCACCCCACCACCTCCAGCTTGGACTCTTGGCACTATACAATCTTTGTTGTAGGCTTCATGCACTTGTCTGCACACTCAGACGGGGCCATCTTGACGATAGACCAGAAATCTAGACTCGTCACTGAAGATCACGTGATTCCAGTGTCCTGGCTGCTGCCATTGACGGTGCTCTCTGGCCCACTGTAATCGGCGCTGGCGGTGTTGTCTGGTCAGGCGTGGCTTTCTCAGGGGACGCCTGGAACGATAGCGTGCTTGAACCAGTCGTTGGTTGACTAGCCTTCTGGATACAGGCACATTTGTCAGTTGCTGCCACTCAGCCCTAAGCCGATTAGCTGACTTGGTACAGCCATTGCGGACTAAGCGGTGCAGCTGGCGATCATCCCTCCTTGTGGTTCTGCGGGGACGTCCTGGCCTCGGCATTGGAGTAGGGACACCCCTCCGAGCATTTCGTTTCAAGATCTGTGACACCTGACCTTGAGTGAAGCCATACTGCCCAGCAATAGCACGCCGTTTCATGCCGTAATTTCATAAAGCCTATACTCCATGACAAACAGCATTGTCGAGTTGACGGAGCATCTCCAGAGGAATCGGCAATAACTTTTGGAGACGTGCAGCAGTGGTTTTCCACTAATACAGAACGCAACAACCCTTGTATACCCGACTATGAAGCCAATCATCAAATGCACCTGTCCGTACATTTTGCCATGCCACCTGTGATATAATCCTGTTGTTGACTTCTTGCTGCGACAGACAATCAGTGACATGGTTCTTTTAACAAATAAATCACCAAAGTGTAAAAGAAATTCACCAGATTGATATACTGAGTTAAGAAAGTAAACCCAAGTCAAGAAAAAAAAAAATTACATATTAAATGCCAAGTCTGTATATATATATATATATATATATATATATATATATATATATATATATATATATATATATATATATATATATATATATCCGCTTGAATATATATCCGCTATATATATATCTATTTGAACTGACGCCCAGGAGTAACGCTCGATTCCCATCCATGCTACCCGACGGTATTCACCAAGGGTAGTCACATGACACTATGTTTACAGAAAATAAAATGAAGCCTTCAAAGAAAAGAATACCTTCCCTACAGTCAAACATGGAGGAGGTTCAGTAATGTTTTGGGGTTGCTGTGCTACCTCTGACAATGGATGACTTGAATGTGTGCATGGCATCATGAAATCAGGAGATTACCAAGGCATTTTGGAGCGCAATGTTCAACCCAGTGTCAGAAAGCTGGGTCTTCGTCAAAAGTCATTGGGTCTTGCAGCAGGACAATGACCCCAAACACACTTCAAAAAATACATAGGAATGGTTCAAGACAAAACGCTGGATTGTTCTGAAGTGGCCAGCAATGAGTCCAAATCTAAATCAAATTGAACACCTATGGGGGGGGGATCTAAAAACTGCAGTTGGGAGAAGGCATCCTTCAAATCTAAGAGAACGGGAGCAGTTTGTACAAGAAGAGTGGGACAAACTGCCAGTAAAGTGGTGCAGGAAGCTCATTCATGGCTATAGGAAGCGCTTGACTGCAGTTATTTTGTCCAAAAGCTGTGCTACCAAATATTAAGTCTAGGGTATCAATAATTTTGTCAATGCCATTGCTTTTTATTTTCTGATTTAAAAGGATATATTAAGTTCTGAATCAAAAACAAGGGTTCTATAATATTAACAGTGAAATAAAGAATTGTGGAGACCAAATACTTTTATCAATTTCAACTTATTTTTAGAGAAAGTTGTGAGTTATTTGAAAAAAGTGCAAGGGTGCCAATATTTTTGGTCATGACTGTATGTATGAAGTAATAATATAAAAACTAGAACGCCACTCAGTAGAGTGCATACTCCCGCCATGGGTTTAGTTGGAATAATATGTTTTGTTTAACATCCCCTCTCCCCAAAACAATAAATTGAAAAAAAGTAAGCCCTAACTGTCAGAGAATTTATTTTGATATATCTCGGAATTGGAGGAGAAAAACATCATTTAAGAATAAGAATAAAAGCTTTAATGCAGTAAAACAGAAAAAATCTTTCCCAAAAAAATTTCCAAAAAAAATTCCTGGATCCGGTATAATATCCTGAACTTCACCAAAAACTAATCAATTCTTCCTTATCCCAAGGGCAATCATCCCACCAACTTTCATCCAAATCCGTTCAGAACTTTTCCAGATATCTTGTTCACAAACACACGAACACACACACACACGCACGGACACGATCGAATGCGTTACTCCCTGGCGGGAGTAATAAACCTGAAAATCGCAGAGCCAGAACCAGAATTATTTATTTGGTCTGGGAAGCCGATGCGATGTTTCTTCTTCTTCAGCCTGTCACAACCCTGGGTGAATATGCGATCTTTTTTTTTAAAAGTTGGAATTTTGCCAAATCTGTTTTATTCGTTTGTTAATATACCTCAGCCATTGACAAATCTGGAACTAAGTCTTTATAAGTTCATCAAATACTGACACCGCAAATGACATTCGCTGAGCTAAATGTTGATATCTCTTCTGAGGTTAAAAAAAAAAAAAAAAAAGTTTTAAAGCATTATACGTATCAAACGATACATTTTATTAAACAGGGAAACCTAATACACACTTTGGTAGTTTTAAAATGACAGAATGTCTTTATTAGAAGAAAAAAAATGAACATTGAAGACGACGCTTCTAAAAAAAATACACTGCTCTAATGCATAACCATGAGTTTAAACTACATTTACAACAAATATGAAAACTATTTTCATATCACAATGCTAAATATAGAATATATAGAAGATAATGTTAAAAAAAAATGAGCCCTATCTTCCAATGGTAAAAAAATCCTTCAAAAAATTCCTGGAGCGGGAATAATATCCTGAGCTTCACCAAAAACTAATCAATTCTTCCTTATCCCAAGGGCAATCATCCCACCAACTTTCATCCAAATCCGTTCAGAACTTTTCCAGATATCTTGTTCACAAACACACGAACACACACACACACGGACACGAGTGAATGCATTACTCCCTAGCGGGAGTAACAACAAATCATATCTATCTATAATTCCAGTAATCTCTGTGTGTATGTTTGTATGTTTGTATGTTTGTATGTTTGTATGTCTGTATGTCTGTGACCGCTGTTTCTCGACAACCACGAGTCCGATATACTTGAAACTTGCCAGGTATATTGCTGGGGACCCGAGGATGTGCCTTTTCAAGGTTTCATATTAATCGGAGAAGTAGTTACCGAGCTATGTCCAAAAAACGATTCAACCAATCAGAGAGCAGCGAGCTATCACGTGTGCCGAACGTGGCGAACAGACTCTGCCTCGGACGGCACATTTGAGAGCGTATTCATTTATTTCACGTTGGAAAACTATGTTGTCGTTAAACTATGTTTTAAAACTAATTAAAACTAATTTGCGATTCATCGTAACTGCGATTTGCGACCTTCCGGACAGTGAAGACTGCACTTCCGGCAGCCAATCACAGAACGCGTTGTTGCGTAGGCGTGGCCGATGTGATAGCGAGCCGAGCCGAGCGCGTGCGCCATTACGGTTCGTAATTCGATTTCTTCCGGAGAAAATAATAATTTCTCGATTTCTTATGCGCATTATTTCTCCCAATTCAGTCAGAGCGAAGGGCGGAAGCGAAGAGCGTTGTTTTTTTTGTTTACGGGCGTACGGGCGGGGTAGAGCGTACGGGTAGCGTTTTTTTTTTTTTGGGCAAGGAACGGGCACCCACGTACGGGCATGCCCTAGTATAATTAAAAGCAGTATAATTTTCTCTAGTTTTTTGATTTTTCATTTTTGATGGATACCCTTTTCAAATTCATCAAAGTATCTCAAATAAATTTTGTGGAACATTTGGTGCTTTTGTCCGGCTTCGACAAAGGCAGCCATTGGGCCCATCAAAGCAATGGTTGCCAACCTATGGTTGTTTATCCATGGTAAATCCTTTTTAAATGCTGTTCGTCGAGCAAGGAAGCAGGACGCACCATGTTTAGAGTCTGTCCTACGACTGGGCCGGGGGTCGAACCACCGACCTCCCAGACTCAGAGAGCACGTGCTCAGCACGCAACGTCACAAAATCTGGTTAAATCCATCTTCTTTACAAAAAACCTTTCACTTACTGTGAGCTTCAGAGGGCACACGTTTCTTGTTATCGAAATCAGATTCTCAACTGGCCTTTCCTTATCAGTTCGCAAGGCCGGTCATATTAATGCTGCCAGATGGAATGCTATGATACAACAACGGCTTCATGTGTATACGCAGTCTATTTACATTTCAAGAGTTATATATATATATAGTCAGGTTCACTATGTTAACAAATATAATTTCGTTCAAAATTTTGGTAGATTAGCAAAACTATACATTTTTGGAATATTCAGAGCATGAGGAATCCAAAAATTAATGTTTACATTTGCGTAGACACCTTTTGCGTAGACTTTGCGTAGACTCAGGACAGTTTGCGTAGACTCAGGACAGTGATGAAGATAGTCAGGTTCACTATGTTAACAAATATAATTTCTTTCAAAATTTTGGGATTAGCAAACCTGTACATTTTTGGAATCTTCAGAACATGGAGAATCTGAAAATCAATGTTGGCATTTGCACAGACACCTGCATGGCCGCCATTTTGGATTTTGAAAATGGCCGCCATAAAATACATATTTTGCGCGATCTCGGCTTCTAGTCAACCTAGAGACTGAATTAAATATGCTAATCCTATGTTTTCTGGGTCAAGGAATCCAATAAAGGCCTCAAAATAGTGCTCAGGATTATAGAAAAGCAGCAAACAAAGGTGATTGAAAACCATTGTCTTTATATTTGTGATTGTGTAGCGGCTACCGCTGGGTTTACACAATCGCCTTGCACCTACCAAGGACGCGGAGCGATCACCATGCCGGGCTCGTCCAGGACACCCGGGCAGGCCCGCTCTCAACTTGCCAGGCCTCGTCCGGGACGCCCGGGCATGCCCGGGCACGCCGGCCATGCCCGCCCTCGACTTGCCAGGCCGCGTCCAGGACACCCAGCCACGCCCCCTCTCGCCTTTCCCGGGCAAACGCTCCGGGATAATGTGTATATATATTGCTGCCCGATAAACGGGCTTTTCAGAGTACCCGAGTTGTTTTGTGACAATAAAGAAACTCGGACGAATTCCAGCTTTTTGTCGCGTCCATTCTTCCGATTTACGTGGGAGCACAGCTCCTACATTGGTGACCTACCGACATGGACACGGCAGTTGCCCTCAAACTGCCTACCTTCTGGGAGGCTCACGCGGCGGTTTGGTTCACCCAGGCGGACTCCCTGTTCGCCCTGCGAGGCATCACGGCCGACGACACCCGCTTCCACCATGTGGTAGCAGCGCTCGGCTCAGCCACCGTGGCCCGCGCCCTGAGCCTCCTCGAGAGCCCGCAAGCCGCTGACAAATACGGCGCGATTAAAAAGCTCCTCCTCGACGCTTTCGCCCTCTCATCGGCGGAACGCGCACGGCGCCTGCTCGACCTGCCCGAGCTCGGCGACACGCGCCCGTCCGAGCGAATGGACTACATGCTTTCGCTGCTCGGCGAGCACTCTCCGGCATTCCTGTTCCAGGAGCTGTTCCTCCATCAGCTGCCTCGCCCTGGCGTGCACGACGATCACGGATCCCCGCGCCCTCGCCAGGGAAGCCGACAAGATCTCCGCGGCAGGCCAACGCATTGCAGCAGCGACCTGGGGCCCACCGCCGTCCGACGCAACGCCCATGGCGCCCGAGCACCCGGCACGGTCGACGACCGAACTGCCGACGCAATTGGCGGCCGCTACGCCGAGCCGACCACCTCCAGGACGACGACCGGGGCCTCCACCTGACCAAGCGTGGTGTTACTATCATGCCAGGTTCGGACAGAAGGCCCGGACATGCCGACCCCCGTGCACCTTCGGCAGGCCGGGAAACGGCCGGGCCGGCGTTCATTACCAGCCATGAGCACCGGCCACACGGGCAACTTACTTTTCATCACAGACAAAGCGTCCGGGCGGCGCTTCCTGTGCGACACCGGCGCCCAACTGAGCATCATACCCGCCTCCGATCAGGACAGGCAGTCCGCGGTTTGCGGCCCCTCTTTGGTTGCGGGCAACGGATCGGCCATCCGCACCTTCGGCCCACGCAACGTCACCCTCTGCTTCGGCGGCCAACGCTTTACTTGGACTTTTGTAACCGCAAGCGTGCCCATGGCTCTGCTAGGCGCCGACTTCCTCTGCGCACACGGCCTGCTGGTGGACGTCCAACGGCCTCGCCTCATCAACGCCGAGACCTTCAGCTCCCTGGTATGCACATTGAGCAGCTCCGCTCCGACCGAGCTGGCATGCGCCCTCCCGGCGGCGAACGAGTTTGCTCGCCTGCTCACGGAGTTCCCGGCCATCGCAGTACGACATGGGATCGAGCACCACATACCAACCACGGGCCCGCCGGTCTACGCCAGAGCCCGCCGCCTCGACCCAGCCAAGCTCGCCGTGGCCAAAGCCGAGTTCGACGCTTTGGAACACCTCGGCATCGTGCAGCGCTCCGATAGCGCGTGGGCTTCGCCACTACACCTCGTCCCAAAACCAGGGGGCGGCTGGCGCCCATGTGGCGACTACCGCCGCCTTAACGACGCTACCACCCCCGACAGGTATCCGATCCTGCACATCCAAGACTTCTCCGCCCGTCTGGCAGGACGGGTCATTTTTTCAAAAATCGATCTCATACGGGGATATCACCAGGTACCTGTCAGGGCGGCCGACGTCCCTAAAACGGCCGTCATCACGCCGTTCGGCTTGTTCGAATTCCTGCGGATGGCGTTGGGCCTCAAGAACGCGGCTCAGGCGTTCCAGCGCTTGATGGACGGCGTGCTGCGTGACCTGCCGTTCCTCTTCGTTTACCTGGACGACATCCTCGTCGCCAGCACGTCCCGGGCCGAGCACCTCCTCCACCTCCGAACACTGTTCGGGCGCCTCAGCGAGCACGGCCTCATCGTCAACCCGGCCAAATGCCACTTCGGCACGACGGCCGTTGATTTTTTGGGCCACCACTTCACCAAGAACGGGGCCGTGCCGCTGCCAACCAAGGTCGAGGCCATCACCACGTTTCCGCGTCCCCGCTCCATAAAGGCCCTGCAGGAATTCCTGGGAATGGTGAATTTCTATCACCGCTTCGTGCCCCGCGCTGCTCAACTCATGCGGCCCCTCTGCGAAGCCCTCCGGGGCAAGCCGGCCAAGCACGACATCGTCTGGTCCGCAGCAATGGACGCGGCCTTCAAAAGCTCAAAGCGGGCCCTCGCCGATGCAACACTGCTCGCTCACCCGGTGCTCAACGCTCCCATCGCCCTCACCACGGATGCCTCCGACTACGCGGTGGGCGCCGTACATGAGCAATGGGTGAACGGGGTTTGGCAGCCACTCGCTTTTTTCAGCCGGCAGCTCCGGCCAAATGAGCTCAAATATAGCACGTTTGACCATGAGCTCCTCGGTCTACACCTGGCCGTTCGCTATTTCCGCCACCTCCTGGAGGGCCGACCCTTCACGGCGTTCGTCGACCACAAGCCGTTGGTTTACGCAATGGCCAAGGTCACGGAGCCGTGGTCGGCCCGCCAACAGCGCCACCTCTCCGCCGTGTCGGAGTTTACCACGGACATCCGGCACGTCGCCGGCAAAGACAACGCCGTGGCCGACTGTCTTTCTCGGGCCAGCGCGAACGCGGTCCACCTCGGCGTTGACTTCGCGCTTATGGCGGCGGACCAAACCACCGACACCACGGTGCAAGCCCTCCGGGCGGCGGACATGGGCCCTCCGCCTGGCCGACATCCCCTTCGCGGACACTGTCCTGCTCTGCGACGTCTCCCAAGGCCAGCCTCGCCCCATCGTGCCCGTTACATGGCAACGCCGCATCTTCGCCTCCCTCCACGGCCTTTCCCACCTGGGCCGGAAAGCTTCCCAGAAGCTGGTGTCGGCGCGATTCGTCTGGCACAGCCTTCGACGGGACGTCCGCGATTGGACCAGCACCTGCACAACCTGCCAACAGGCCAAGGTCCACCGACACACCCAGGCCCCGCTGGCACCTTTCACCGTGCCCGAACGACGTTTCGACCACGTCAACGTGGACCTGGTGGGCCCCCTCCCCCCATCACAGGGGTTCACACACCTGCTCACCATGGTGGACAGGACCACCAGGTGGCCGGAGGCCGTTCCCCTCGTCTCCACCACCACCGCCGACGTGGCGCAGGCTTTCATCGCCACCTGGGTTGCCCGCTTCGGCGCACCGGCGGACATCTCGTCGGACCGCGGACCGCAGTTCACCTCCGAGCTGTGGGGCGCGGTCGCCCGCAACCTGGGGGTCAAGCTCCACCGTACTACGGCCTACCACCCCCAAGCCAACGGGTTGTGCGAGCGATTCCACCGCTCCATGAAGGCCGCGCTCATGGCCGGCCTTCAGGACGGCGGTTGGGCCGACTGGCTGCCGTGGGTCCTTTTGGGCCTCCGCACGGCCCCCAAGGAGGACCTCTGGGCATCCACCGCCGAGCTTGTCTACGGCCAGGCGCTACGCGTCCCGGGCGAATTCGTGCCCGACGCTACCAGTCCCTGGTCCGCAGCTCACCAGCGCTCGGACCTCCAGGAGGCCGCCCGATGGTTTGCCCCCGTGCCAACGTCCCACCACGGTGACCCCCAGTCCTACGTCCCCCCAGCGCTTCGCACAACGGAGTACGTTTTTGTGCGTCATGAGTCCCCTCATGACGCACATCGGGGGCCACTCTGGCCGCCGTATGACGGGCCCTTCCGGGTCCTGCGACGGGACGACAAGTCGTTCGTCATCGACATCGGCGGCAGGTCGGACCGGATTGCGGTGGACCGCCTCAAGCCGGCGCACGTGGACATCGACCAACCGCCATGGTTGGCCCTTCTGCCGCGGCGAGGCCGCCCCCCGTCCACGGTGCCCCCCACTCGACCGCCCACCACCACACCGGACCCCCCCCCCCCCACGACCCGCCAGGGGTCGCTTCGGCCGGGTCATCAGGACCCCCCTTAAATTGACCCTGCCGGTGCAAGTCGATTCTGGGGGGACGTGTGTAGCGGTTACCGCTGGGTTTACACAATCGCCTTGCACCTACCAAGGACGCGGAACGATCACCATGCCGGGCTCGTCCAGGATGCCCGGCCATGCCCGCTCTCGACTTGCCAGGCCGCGTCCAGGACGCCCGGCCACGCCCCCTCTCGCCTTTCCCGGGCAAACGCTCCAGGATAATGTGTATATATATTGCTGCCCGATAAACGGGCTTTTCAGAGTACCCGAGTTGTTTTGTGACAATAAAGAAACTCGGACGAATTCCAGCTTTTTGTCGCGTCCATTCTTCCGATTTACGTGGGAGCACAGCTCCTACAATATAACTGTATTACCTAATACATGATATTGCAAGTCCTTTGAAGTTATAGGTTGTTATAGGAAGTTATAGGTAGTATCAGATTGAACTATAAGTCCTATACACAGGATCTACGAGGTCTATACCGTTCAGGAATATGCTTTTACAGATCTTCATCACTGTCCTGAGTGTCATTTTCGCAAAGGTGTCTACGCAAATGTAAACATTAATTTTTGGATTCCTCATGCTCTGAATATTCCAAAAATGTATAGTTTTGCTAATCTACCAAAATTTTGAACGAAAAAACATAGTGAACCTGACTAATAGACAGAGAGTATGAACTTTTGACATGTGTCTCCTATACTCGTCTATGTTTAATCTCCCCGATTGTGACGAAAACATGTAATTCTGTTTTATGAATCGCACCTACATTTATTTGTGGTAAGTCTTGTGTTACATTGATGGTAAAAAAAAAAAAAAAAAAAAAAAAAAAAAAAAACTTTATTTCATTAAATGTAACTCTTGTTTTAATGTTTAAAATGTGTTAATGCCATCCAAAAGAACCTTTGGAGTACTTTCAAGGGGATGAGAAAGTACGACATAGTTATACCTAAGTAATAGCATGAAGGGGATGTCATCTTCTGGGGTAGCTGGCTGTGACATCACGCATTGTTATAATAAGGTGGAACGAAGGGCATTAATGTGTGCTGCCATTGCAGCCAGTCAAAGAGATTTCATGGGTGCCATTGTCTGCTATTGAACACAAAAGGAGGAAGTTCAGCTGCAAAAGAGCAACGGTGCAGTGGGGGGAGCAGAGTGCTGAACTGCAGAAAAGTTTAGAGATTACTGGAGAGACGGCTTCAATGTGAGCAGCACTAGTTATTACTATTCATCGCGTTGTCATCTGAATCTGCAATTGTCGATGAGTTTTTAAATACAACCTCTCCAGGCACCCTGTGTCTATTGAGCTGTTGGTGCTCGAGTTCGCTTTCTTATCCAATCAGTCTTGTCAAATCCTGCTGTTGACTGAGCAAATACACGATGTAATTTCATTATACAACCCATGTGATGATTAGAGTAAATTGAGAACACCCATGGCAGAATAAGCAGCAGTTTGTCTACAGACTACCCCCATCAACCCCAGAGCCCCCACCCACCCCCAACCTTCTCACCCCGGTGTCTTTTAGCCATTGATTACATGGCCACATGAGGTAGGCCTATATATGCGAACCTGGTGCTGTTTCTTTGCCCAAGAGAAAGCAACCTTTTATTCTTTCAGACACACAATGTGCACAGGAATTCTCTCCGCAGAGAGGGACCAGGTACATGGTTGCGGCAGAAAGCTATCGGGTGAATATATATGCACCATTAATGTTAAATTCTCTGGGCTTTTGTCAGCAACAAGAGACACATGGGCCTTCAAATGAGAGCCGAGACCGAGATAACAAAGAACCTAGTTTGAGCCAAGAACATTGGCAGCAAACATCCACCAGGATTACTTTACAATTACTGGCCTTCACCATGGACCAAAGACCAAGCTTTGGCCTGTCACTCAGGCGGATTTTAATCAGTCAAGAGCCATGAGAAGAATCTACAAGTCTCCCATTCTGAGTGGAGGGTTACACCCCCACGAAAAAAAACTTCCCCCTTTCAAACCACGCCCCAAACTTTCCACCACCCCCACCCATAACCAGAAAGAACTTCCCCTTTCAAATCGTGCCCCCAACACCCAACCTTTCCGCCACGCCCAGAACCTTCCATCTGATCGTTAAATGAGGATCTAAATAAATAATGGTTAAAATAACAAGGCTGTTCACTATGAGGGTCAAAGACTGTTCACCATGAAGATCCAGGTCTGTTCATCATGAGGATCCAAACTTGCACCATGGAGTAAAATAAAACACCATGAGGATACAAGACTGTTCAGTGAGGATCCAAGCTAACACCGTGGTGTAAAATAAAACACCATGAGGATACAAGACTGTTCAGTGAGGATCCAAGCTAACACCGTGGTGTAAAATAAAACATCATGAGGATACAAGACTGTTCACCGTGAGGATCCAAGCTAGCACCGTGGTGTAAAATAAAACATCATGAGGATACAAGGCTGTTCAGTGAGGATCCAAGCTAGCACCGTGGTGTAAAATAAAACATCATGAGGATACAAGACTGTTCACCGTGAGGATCCAAGTTGCACCATGGAGTAAAATAAAACAATGAGGATACAAAACTGTTCACCGTGAGGTTTCAAGTTGCAACATGGTGTAAAATAAAACATCATGAGGATACAAGACTGTTCACCGTGAAGTTCCAAGTTGCACCATGGTGTAAAATAAAACATCATGAGGATACAAGACTGTTCACCGTGAAGTTCCAAGTTGCACCATGCACCATGGTGTAAAATAAAACATCATGAGGATACAAAACTGTTCACCGTGAGGTTCCAAGTTGCACCATGGTGTAAAATAAAACATCATGAGGATACAAAACTGTTCACCGTGAATTTCCAAGTTGCACCATGGTGTAAAATAAAACATCATGAGGATACAAGACTGTTCACCGTGAAGTTCCAAGTTGCACCATGGTGTAAAATAAAACATCATGAGGATACAAGACTGTTCAGTGAGGATCCAAGCTAACACCGAGGTGTAAAATAAAACACCATGAGGATACAAGACTGTTCACCGTGAATTTCCAAGTTGCACCATGGAGTAAAATAAAACACCATGAGGATACAAGACTGTTCACCGTGAATTTCCAAGTTGCACCATGGAGTAAAATAAAACATCATGAGGATACAAGACTGTTCACCGTGAGGATCCAAGTTGCACCATGGAGTAAAATAAAACACCATGAGGATACAAAACTGTTCACCGTGAGGTTTCAAGTTGCAACATGGTGTAAAATAAAACATCATGAGGATACAAGACTGTTCACCGTGAAGTTCCAAGTTGCACCATGGTGTAAAATAAAACATCATGAGGATACAAGACTGTTCACCGTGAAGTTCCAAGTTGCACCATGGTGTAAAATAAAACATCATGAGGATACAAAACTGTTCACCGTGAGGTTCCAAGTTGCACCATGGTGTAAAATAAAACATCATGAGGATACAAGACTGTTCACCGTGAGGTTCCAAGTTGCACCATGGTGTAAAATAAAACATCATGAGGATACAAGACTGTTCACCGTGAGGTTCCAAGTTGCACCGTGGTGTAAAATAAAACATCATGAGGATACAAGACTGTTCAGTGAGGATCCAAGCTAACACCGAGGTGTAAAATAAAACACCATGAGGATACAAGACTATTCACCGTGAGGTTCCAAGCTAACACCGTGGTGTAAAATAAAACACCATGAGGATACAAGGCTGTTCACCGTGAGGTTCCAAGCTAGCACCATGGTGTAAAATAAAACATCATGAGGATACAAGACTGTTCACCGTGAGGTTCCAAGCTAGCACCATGGTGTAAAATAAAACACCATGAGGATACAAGGCTGTTCACCGTGAGGTTCCAAGTTGCACCATGGTGTAAAATAAAACATCATGAGGATACAAGACTGTTCACCGTGAGGATCCAAGTTGCACCATGGTGTAAAATAAAACACCATGAGGATACAAGGCTGTTCACCGTGAGGTTCCAAGCTAGCACCATGGTGTAAAATAAAACACCATGAGGATACAAGGCTGTTCACCGTGAGGTTCCAAGTTGCACCATGGTGTAAAATAAAACACCATGAGGATACAAGGCTGTTCACCGTGAGGTTCCAAGCTAGCACCATGGTGTAAAATAAAACACCATGAGGATACAAGGCTGTTCACCGTGAGGTTCCAAGTTGCACCATGGTGTAAAATAAAACATCATGAGGATACAAGACTGTTCACCGTGAGGATCCAAGTTGCACCATGGTGTAAAATAAAACACCATGAGGATACAAGGCTGTTCACCGTGAGGTTCCAAGCTAGCACCATGGTGTAAAATAAAACACCATGAGGATACAAGGCTGTTCACCGTGAGGTTCCAAGTTGCACCATGGTGTAAAATAAAACATCATGAGGATACAAGACTGTTCACCGTGAGGTTCCAAGTTGCACCATGGTGTAAAATAAAACATCATGAGGATACAAGACTGTTCACCGTGAGGTTCCAAGTTGCACCATGGTGTAAAATAAAACATCATGAGGATAGAAAACTGTTTTTTATTTTTTATTTTGTAGCATATCACAGAAAGCAGAAAATCAAAACAAACGTTTCTGCAATTCAAAAGGTTGATTTTTGTTTAGGTAATGCATCGAAATCATTTTTAGATCAATATGTATAAATGCAGAAAATAAAGTTTCTTTAATTATGTTATCAAACATTGATTTTATGTCTTTCTGCTGATCGCTTTGTTCAAACATTGCTACTGTTATGATGGTTGTGTTGCTGAATGTTACAATGAGAGCATAACAAATAACAATATGACTTTGTGTTCCTGTGAGTTGAAAAATAGTCCCTAAACTAGTACGTCAACCAATGAGATAACCACCTCTGATATTTTCCACTCGCCCTTTACTCCACAAAACCTGGGTCATGGTCAAAGGCATGTTTTCTGGTATGTTCCTTCCTTCCCCCTCCTCCATTCCATATCCATGAAGCTGTTCCTCAACATTTGTAATTATTTAAATAGTAAAGGCTATATCTAATGTGTTAAATTAACATTTCAAGGTTTTTAAATCTACAAATTATATAATGTAACCTACACACCACTTAACTTATTTACATTCACAAACCTCTAAAATAGTTGTACACCTAAAGGATGCCTAAAGTAAGAACTCCTAGCCATTTGTAAGTATGTGACCAATTATCTGACTGTCTGGATGATCAGCTAGGGAGGCTCCGTTATTCATTGAGGCTCTGACCCTTTCAACCCAGAATCTCTCCAAACAGTAGGTCCACAACCAAACAAACACACACCATAGTTCTCAGAAACAAAAAGGAAAACAAGAAAGAGCAATCAGAGATTGCAGACCTTCACCCGGTCGTGTTTTTTGTGTTTTTTTAAAGGCTTTTGTGTTAAAACAAATATGGCGACCGAACCACGTGACCAATGACGTCATCATCATTTTCTTTTTTTTCTCCACCAATTTAACCCCAGATGACGCTGAAGAAATTTCATCTTCATCGGATGAAGTTTTGCACTTGTCAAATTATGACGTCATAATGGAAGCACCAATGACATCATTACCTCTGCCACGAAAGGTGGATGGAGGTTATGTTTTCACCCTGTCTGTTTGTGATTCTTCACCATTGGGTGACATGGCCAACCAGGCGGAGGTATGCTCTCTACTGAGTGCCGTTCTAGTTAACATATGTTATTCCCCATGGGGAGTTCTTTACAATGAGCCATGTCTCAATTGTTTCTATGCAGCACTTTCAGAGATATAGAGGTGCAAAGTTTTTCGGTTTTTCCAAGATGACGTCCATACTACATGACATATGATGTCATATTTATCATTAAACAATTCTACAGGAGGAGCTGCACCTATGGTGAATAATTCCTGTCAATCAGACCAACGATTGTAGAGAAAACCATATTTATTCTATGCAGACAAACATACAGAAAAACAAACAAACTCGAAATCGGTCAGAGACCGAGGACTTGCCGGAATGTGCTTTTTTTCAGGGGTGTTGGTTAGAAGGGAATCGGATAATGTTTGACAGAGTTATTAGTAAAAAAAAACAATTTTTGACCTTGAGTTTGACCTTTCAAGGTCAATCAAGGTCAAAGGTCATGGTGCCAAATGAAATGTCGTGTGTGACTTCCTATATGTCAGTAACAGTAAGTGCATGCATATCTCTTGTACTTTTAGAGTTATAGTGGTTTGAAATATATTTTAAATGAAAACTCGACCCCCCATGATTTCACGTTTTGGGTGACCTTGAGCTTGACCTTGGGCCTATAGAGTTAAAAATTGGGCATAGTCTATTCCAGGGCAAGACAAATATGTGTGTAAAGTATTGCGATGCTATGTGCAACGATGTAGACGTAGTACTGCGCACAAACAGACAAACAGACATGAAAAATCGGTCATAGACCGAGGACTTGCCGGAATGTACTTTTTTTATTCTTTTTTTTCTAAACTAATATATTCCTAGATTATGCTCACGAAATTTCATCTTGATCGGATGAAGTTTTGTACTTGTCGAATTATGACGTCATAATGGAAGCACCTATGACATCATCATTAACATATTTTATTCCCTATGGAGAGTTCTTTACAATGAGCCATGTGTCAATTTTTTCTATTCAGCATTTTCGGAGATATAGAGGTGCCGACATGGCGCTCAAGAAATTGCATCTTGATTGGATGAAGTTTTGTACTTGTCGAATTATCGAATTATGACGTCATAATAGAGGCATTGGGCCTAGAGAGTTAAAAATTGGGCACAGTCTATTCCAGGGCAAGACAAATATATGTGTAAAGTATGGCGATGCTATGTGCAACGAAGTACTGCGCACAAACAGACAAACAGACTGAGAAACAGACAGACAGACAAACAAACGAACCAACCAACATACTTGCCGGAATCTATTCCGGCAAGTAACAAACAGATGAAAAATCACTCATAGAGCGACATTTGACAAAACAGAACAAAGTAGAATGGCACTCAGTAGAGCATCCTTTTAACCTCAAATATATTTAGTGGTTGAATTCAGTGACCTGATATGCAAATCGTCTTCAAAGTTTAAGTTAATTGGATGAAAATGGACAATTTTAGAAGAAAAAAAAAAAAAATTTGGATACTGAATCAAGGCTCGTGAAAGAGCTAACATTTATTTCACAAACAAATCAACCAGGCAAACAAAATATATAAAAAGAGGGAGCGGAAGACAAGATGGGGAGAGAAGGGGGAGCACACAAACATAACATTTGAGAGCAGGGAGATGTGTGGGAGGGAGAGGGCTTGGGGGGAGGAGGCGTGGGAAGGGGGGGGGGGGGGAAGAGAGATATAAAACACAAGGACACCAAGGACTTCTAGGACAGAAGTTGGCAGACAGACAAACGTTGGCAGACAGACAGACAAACGACAAACGTTGGCAGACACACAAAAAAGTGGATTTGGGGTGAAATTAGCGGGGGTAGAAAAGATCAAGGTTTTGGATGGGGGAAGATAAGAGATGGTGGTGAGCAGCTGTTTTAAAGACCTGGAGGGTGGAGTGGGATTGAAGAGAGTGAGGGAGTTTGTTCCAGAGGCGGGAGAAAAGAGGAATGAAGGAGTGAAGGTGAGCAGAAAGTCTTCATTTTGGCAGTTTAACCATAAGAGGGTTGCAGGCAGATCTTGTGCGACCTGTAGGAATATTTGGGGGACAGAGCCCAGAGCGAGCTGGGGGGGCAAGGCCAGAGAGGAGTCGGTAGAAGACGGAAAGACCACCAACCTGCCTGCGGTGAGTGAGTGAAAGGCCCTTGGAGTTAGCTTCATCGCGGGAGATTCCAGTGATTCTGAACGCTTTGGTTTCAACAGCGTGAAGACGAGCTAGGTGTGAGGCAGGAGCACCAGCCCAGAGGGGAGAGCAGTATTCCATTGAGCTGCGGATGAAAGCCTTGTATGTGGTGATGAGCTCAGGTGTGCCAAGGAAGGACTTTGCACGACGGAGGATGCCCAGTCGGCGACTGGCTTTGGAGGCCAGATTTGAAATGTGGTTTTCCCAGGAAAGATCATGGCAGATAGTGAGACCCAAAAGCTTGAGTTACAGAACTTCTTGGAGAGGATTATTCAGAAAGTGGATCGGAGGGTTGTCCAGTCGGTCTTTTCGGAGAGACATCGTGAGAGTGAGATTTTTCAGTATTTTTTTTTTTTTTTTTTTTTAAATACTGAATCGAGGCTCGTGAAAGAGCTGACAACCGCGAGGGAAAGACAGCACAGGGGGACCGCGAGGGAAAGACAGCACAGGGGGACCACGAGGGAAAGACAGCACAGAGGGACCACGAGGGAAAGACAGCACAGGGGGACCACGAGGGAAAGACAGCACAGGGGGACCGCGAGGGAAAGACAGCACATGGGGACCACGAGGGAAAGACAGCACAGGGAGACCGCGAGGGAAAGACAGCACAGGGGGACCGGGAGGGAAAGACAGCACAGGGGGACCACGAGGGAAAGACAGCACAGAGGGACCGCGAGGGAAAGACGGCACAGGGGGACCACGAGGGAAAGACGGCACAGGGGGACCACGAGGGAAAGACAGTACAGGGGGACCGGGAGGGAAATACAGCACAGGGGGACCACGAGGGAAAGACAGCACAGAGGGACCACGAGGGGAAGACAGCACAGGGGGACCACGAGGGAAAGACAGCACAGGGGGACCACGAGGTAAAGACAGCACAGGGGGACCACGAGGTAAAGACAGCACAGGGGGACCACGAGGTAAAGACAGCACAGGGGGACCACGAGGGAAAGACAGCACAGGGGGACCACGAGTGAAAGACAGCACAGGGGGACCACGAGGGAAAGACAGCACAGGGGGACCATGAGGGAAAGACAGCACAGGGGGCCCGCGAGGGAAAGACAGCACAGAGGGACCACGAGGGAAAGACAGCACAGAGGGACCACGAGGGAAAGACAGCACAGGGGGACCACGAGGGAAAGACAGCACAGCGGGACCACGAGGGAAAGACAGCACAGGGGGACCACGAGGGAAAGACAGCACAGGGGGACCACGAGGGAAAGACAGCACAGAGGGACCGCAAGGGAAAGACAGCACAGAGGGACCACGAGGGAAAGACAGCACAGAGGGACCGCGAGGGAAAGACAGCACAGAGGGACCACGAGGGAAAGACAGCACAGAGGAACCGCAAGGGAAAGACAGCACAGAGGGATCGCGAGGGAAAGACAGCACAGAGGGACCACGAGGGAAAGACAGCACAGAGGGACCGCGAGGGAAAGACAGCACAGAGGGACCGCGAGGGAAAGACAGCACAGGGGGACCACGAGGGAAAGACCAGCACAGACACAGATTGAAGGCCAATCTTTCACAGATTGAAAGACATGTTCCACTTGTTTTCCCAGTCTGTGATTTTTGTCCAGGTCTGCAGAGAATGAGGAGGCTGCAGACTGCCGATTTGAGGGATGAGGAATGGAGCGACAGAGAGTAGAGTCATCAGCAAAGAGATAGAGAGGATTTTCAAGAGAGTCAGAGAGATCATTGATGGAGACCAGAAAAAGCACAGGGCCCAGAACACTGCCTTGGGGAACTCCAGCCTGAACAGGAAGAGGAGATGAGAGAAACCCATTCAGGGCCACACGTTGACTGCGACTAGAGAGGAGGTCCGCCAGCCATGCGTGGAGATTTCCATGGATACCAAAGGAGAAGAGCTTGGTGAGCAGAGCGGGGTGCCAGACCGTATGGAAGGCACGTGATATGTCAAGGGAGACAGCTCTAATTTCCTGTTTGGCATTGAGGACCTCCATCCATTGTTGAGAAAGCAGCAGCAGCATGTCCAGAGTAGAGTGACCAGGTCTGAAACCAAATTGATGATCAGAGATCAAGCCAGTTGAGAAGAGGAAAGATTTCATATCTGAAGCAATGATGGATTCCATGACTTTGCTGATAATTGGGAGAAGGCTGATTGGTCTGTAGTTGCTAGGATCTGTTTTTGCACCTTTTTGTGCAAAGCGGTGATGTTGGCTGATTTTCAAGCAGATGGCAGATGACCTTGAGCAAAAGAGAGGGTGAAGAGAACAGAGAGAGGGAGTGAAAGAGCGGAAGAACAGGATTTTAGGACCCGTGGGCTGATGCCGTCAGGTCCAGTTGCAGAATCAGAGTCGAGGGTTGACAGAAACTTTTCCACCTTGTCAGGAGGAAAGGACACAGAGTCCAGGAGCAGCTGGGTACGACTGGGTACGGTGGGTACAGAGAGGGATGGGTTTGGGACACAGGATTTAGAGGCAAACACAGAGTTGAGGCATTCAGCCTTTTCACGTGCGGAGTCAGCCGTGTAGCCATTTGAGGTGAGGGAGGGGATGGAGGGGGAACAACCACCAGAAACAGATTTGACCAGACACCACCAGGATTTGGAAGAGGGAGACAGATAAGAGAGTTCGGTCTTGAGAACGGAGAGATATTGTTTCCTGGCTCTCCTGAGAGTGGACACACACTTATTTCGGGCTTTGTGAAAGGAAATGAGATTTCCTTCCGTTGGATATGCTTTCCAGGAGACGAAAGCAAGTTGTTTCTGGGCAACAGCCTCACCACAAGATTCCGTGTACCATGGACGGGAGGAAGGGTATGACAACTGAAGACGAGATGGGATAAATCTGTGCATGAGAGAGAGCAATTTACTTTGGAAGAATTCCCAGGATGAGTTGATGTCAGAGGCGGTAGAGATGGGAGACCAGTCCAGATAATTGATGGCTGCTTGAAGACCGTGCCAGTTGGCCTGAGTGAAATGCCAGACTCGTCGACGCTGAGGAGGCTCTCCGAGAATGGTCAGAGAGATGTCCACTTTAACAAGCACATGATCAGATGAGCCGATTGGAGCAGAAGAAGAGCAGCAGACATTTTCAGGGAAGTTAGTCATAACCATGTCCAGAAGAGAAGATGCTCCGTTGACTGAGATCCGGGTCGGGAAATTGACAGATTGTGTCAGTCCCAGTGAGTCGCAGAAGTCAAATCTGGCCTATGTTGACCTATTAGCCGATGTTGACCTCAAAAGTTGTTGGTGGTTGGTTTCAGTAAGCTGATATGCAAATCCTATTCAAATTTCAAGTCAATCAGATGAAAATTGAGGATTTAGAAATTTTTAATGGTTGACCTTTGGCCTATGTTGACCTTGTGACCTATTTTGATCTCAAAAATAGTTGGTGGTTGAATTCAATTCGCTGATATGTTAATCATATTCAAATTTCAAGTCAATCGGATGAAAATTGAGGGTTTTAGAAATTTGAAAAAGGTGGTTGACCTTTGGCCTATGTTTACCTTTTGGCCCATGTTGATCTCAAAAATAGTTGGTGGTTGAATTCCGTTAGCTGATATGTAAATCCTATTCAAATTTGAAGTCAATCGGATGAAAATTGAAGGTTTTTAGAAATTTGAAAAAAATTGGTTGACCTTTGGCCTATGTTGACCTTTTAGCCTAAGCTGATCTCAAAAATAGTTGGCGGTTGAATTGAGTTTGCCGATATGTAAATCCTATTCAAATTTCAAGTCAATCGGATGAAAATTGAGGATTTTATAAATTTGAAAAAAGTGGTTGACCTTTGGCCTATGTTGACCTTTTAGCCTAAGCTGATCTCAAAAATAGTTGGCGGTTGAATTGAGTTTGCCGATATGTAAATCCTATTCAAATTTCAAGTCAATCGGATGAAAATTGAGGATTTTATAAATTTGAAAAAAGTGGTTGACCTTTGGCCTATGTTGACCTTTTGACCTCAAAAACATATATGATTTTATCAGAGCACGAACTCTACCATTTGGTGAAGTTTGGTGAAGATCGGTTTAAAATTGTGACCTTTAGGCAAGTATAATTGGGCGGACAGACAAACACACACACACACACACAAACAAGCACACAAACCGGAGTGATCAACATACTTGTCGAAAAAGAAAAAAATTTGCCAAGTAAAAAACAAACAAACGGACTCAAATGCAATGCCATCTCCTCTGGCGAGGGTCATAAGGCATTGCTAATTGAGATTTCACTAACCAGTGATTTTGGTCTAAATGCGGAAATCAATAAAATGACTGAATACCAAGACCTCAATAATGAATTGAAAGGATCTTGGAAACTGAAGAATGCGGAAATTGTACCAGTGATAGTTGGAGCAACAGGATTAATGAAGAAGAACCTCACTGAGATCTTAAAACCCATCCCTGGGAATATTACTGCAAACGAACAAAGGTTGAAAGGTGTGCAGCGCTCTGAGAATCCTGAAAAGAGCCCTCGGAACAAAACTTTGAGAACAGGAACACTCCACTCGACAACTTGGTCCATGAGGAACCAAAAAAGGAAAATTTCAGCCTCACTTCATTGTGATGCCCCATTCTCCAATCTCGAACTCCCTCACCTGTATGGCACTGGGACTGCAAATAAATTCCAAAGGACACTCGACTGGGAATCAGATGGATGGATGATCCTCTTCACACTGTCAGGCACATAATGTTGCCAGGGAAGTTTCATTGACTCGGGGGCACAATTCTGAATTGGTTGCCACTACCACACAGGATGCTCGACTGGCTCCCTATGACCAGCAAGCTGGAACTCGTTTTGCTGACGTGGGAATGATGGCACACTGACTCAACTCACCTGGTAAACAAAGTTTAGGCATGGCAAACATATGCCAATACAACGGTATATTGGGGGTTAATGGGGATTTCAAACCTTGTTATACATACAGTCGTGACCAAATATATTGGCACCCTTGCATTTTTGTCACATAATGCACCATTTCTTCCAGGAAAATTTTGGAAAAAAAAAATATTTTGGTATCCACATATGTATTTCTTTGGTTTGCAGTGGAACAAAACAAAAAAAGCTGAAATAAATACTAAATCTTAGCTTATTCCACACAGAAATCCTAAAATAGCCTGGACAATAGTATTGGCACCTTTTAGAAGTTGTTAGAAATAATGAGATTTCAAGCAGGTGATTCTCCTTTACTTTGGAACTGAACTCACCTGTGGTCAGTTGCAGGTGCCTGCAATATAAAAATCACTCATTCGACCAGTTTGAATAGAGAAAAGGAGTCATTCTGCTGTTTTGTGTCACTGTGTGTACCGCAATGAGCATGGAGAAAAGAAAGAAAACCAGAGAATTGTCTGAGGAGGTCAGACACAAGATTGTAGCCAAGCATGGAAATCTCAAGGGTACAAGTCCATCGCCAGAGACCTTGAGGTTCCTGTGTCCGCAACGCTATCAGGAAGTGTAAGGCCCATGGCACTGTAGCCAACCTCCCTGGACGTGTCCGGAAGAGAAAACTTGATCGAAGATTGCAGAGGATTGTCCGAATGGTGGAGAAAGCACCTCGATCAACTGCCAAACATATTCAAGCTGACCTTCAGACACAAGGTAAGACAGTTTTAACTTGCACCATCCATCACAAACTCAATGAAAGGGGGTTCTATGGTAGGAGACCCAGGAGGACCCCATTGCAGAGAAAGCCTGACTGGAGTTTGCCAAAACAAACCTGAACAAACCAAAATCCTTCTGGGAGAATTTCCTTTGGACAGATTAGACCAAATTAGAGCTTTTTGGTAAAGCACATCATCTCTATGTTTACAGAGAAAAAAAAAATGAAGCCTTCAAATAAAAGAACACCTTCCCTACAGTCAAACATAGAGGTTCAGTGATGTTTTGGGGTTGCTGTGCTGCCTCTGGCACTGGGTGCCTTGAATGTGTGCATGGCATCATGAAATCAGGAGATTACCAAGGCATTTTGGAGCGCAATGTTCAACCTAGTGTCAGAAAGCTGGGTCACCGTCGAAGGTCATGGTTCTTGCAGCAGGACAATGACATCAAACACACTTCAAAAAGCACCCAGGAATGGTTCAAGACAAAACACTGGACTGGTCTGAAGTGGCCAGCAATGAGTCCAGATCTAAATCCCATTGAATACCTTTGGGGAGATCTGAAAACAGTAGTTGGGAGAAGGCACCCTTCAAATCTGGGAGAGCTGGAGCAGTTTGCACAAGAAGAGTGGGCCAAACTGCCAGTAGAGAGGTGTAGGAATCTCATTCATGGCTATAGGAAATGCTTGACTGCAGTTATTTTGTCCAAAGGCTGTACTACCAAATATTAAGTCTGGGATGTCAATAATTTTGTCAATGCCATTTTTTTATTTTCTGAATTAAAAGTATATTTTCGTGTTCCTGGTAATTAAAATCTTTCCAAGGAACGAATAGCCGAATAAGCTGTTACTCCGAGGGGTTCAATCAAAAATACAGCAGAGAATACGTGTGGGGGAGCAAGAAAGAGGGGGAAACCGGAGCTTACCTTGATGAATCCCCCGGCAGCCCTCGAACCTGTAATAAATAAACTCACACGAAACGGAATTAAAATGTACAAAAATAAACAGGTTTATTTAATAAAATACCGGTGCAAAGAAAATGTGCATAAACTAAATTCCTCAATGGGACGTACCCACAAACAGACCCAAAGACTGACAAAAGGGGAAAATAACTGAAAATAAATATGTGTTTGTGTGCACTGTTACGTGCTCCTCCCCAAACCCCGGTCACGGTGTACCTCCGAGCTCCGAAAGGAGTCACAGCAGAAAGATGTGTTGCTGTGTGTCAATGACCAATGGTGAAACCACACCAATTGTTATCAAAAAACAAGTATTGTATTAAGGTCACACAAGAATAACAGCACAAGAACAATATTAATCAATTGTACAACAAATATTATATCATTCCTATGATGGTACCATCAGTTTCTTACAATATAACTCACTGTGCTCCAAGTGAGTGAAAAGAACATTCCCAAAGTCTCTGTCCCGGCATCAAGCCAAAGTCGATCCACGCTCCGGTGATCGCAAGAAAAATGTCGTATCGAGACCAGAATCCAGTTCGGCTGACAGTCAACGCTGCCAAAGAGGCGCAAAGGTGCCCTCAAAAGGCGATTGGGAAATCACACCTTCGGGTATGAACGTTCAATGGCTCCCAAACGGAGAACCACAAATTCCCAATCGAAATCCACGTTACCCACGCAAACCAGGCTAACGGCTGGGTGCGGTGAAATGGCTGGACCGCGGTGAAAAGGCTGGAGCAATGCGAAATTGCGGGAGCGAGGCAAAATGGCCGACGGGCCCGTACTGGAGGCGTACCTGCACTCCAACAACGATTCTCTTCGGAATCAACCGCAAAACCTGTCACGCAGGTTTATCTGTCACTGCGATCACATCTCTGTCGCAGGAATCCCTTTCCCAGGGACCCAAAGTTCGCTCGTGACCCCCGTTCGCCAACGTCTCCTCGAGACCTCAAAGCAGCTCGGCTTTTCGCTTCCTGACCTCACTTGCTCCGCTTTTTGCTTCCTCTTCTTCTTCCTCTTCCCTCGATCTGGTTTCCGGTTTCTTTTAAAACACTAATTTTTTGCCTTTTGCAAACAGTTATCTCCATTTCACTTAAACGATAACAATAATAGTACATGGAACCAAAAATGCTTACAGTGGATGAAAACCACAACGACGGAAGTGACGAATCCGTAACAGCACGTAATTCAACTTGGCCGGTGGGGTCTCGTCAGTAATCGTGGAAATCGTCCGGGGCCTTGGCGGGAACCGCACTCTTGCTGACCTCAGAACCAGGCCTCAGTGCGCCCTCCAGCACGGCGCAGGCCTTTATCTGCGGTCCGTGTGCAACACAAGCAGGCCATGTCCGTTCTCATGAACTCTGCACGGGAACCGCAGCTCTTCGTTCTGCAGCTCTGCCTCTTCACAACCACGAGCAAGATCTCGGAACACGGCCGTTCACAATGAGCTTCCTTGAGCCAGAGAGAAAATGTCGCATGAGGTCCAGTACGAGAAAGCGCAAGAGGGAATAACGACCGTTCGCTATGGTCTCCAGAATGACAAGGCACAAGAGAGAGAAATGTCGGTCAGATCGTTCTTTTAATGTCCAGGCTCTGACGTCATCTGTCTGGCTTTACCAATCAGCGTGTGCCACCTCTTTGTAGTCCATCTCTGCTCCTATCAGAAAATCCCATCTTACCCCGGGCTTCTGCCAATGAAATCCCCACCCAATCACGGCTCTTCGGGGCGCGGCTCTCGGCCTTGCCCGTTCTGTGTCTCTTTCCAGTCGGGGTAATCAGCACCAGTGCTTCATCTGGATTTCTGGTTAGTTTTACGTTAATTAGTGTAGCTTAATGGGCGATTTTGGCTAGTGTCTAGTGCGTTCTCATAAGGAACAAAGAAACAAACTACAGAGGGCATGACACACAGGGGATTAATTAACATAATCCCTAAACTAATTAACATGACCCACCCCTCGTGATGGGAACGAAGTTACACCTTACACGACATCCGAGCTAAACAAGTACTTATTACTTGGGGTGGTTCTTCTTCTTCACGACAATTGGAGCACACTAATCTATACATTCTACCTGGTTCTAAGGTATCACTACCCCCGACAAACATAAAAATATATTAAGTTCTGATTTAAAAAAACAACGGTTCTGTAAAATTAACAGTGAAATCAAGAATTGTGGAGACCAAATACTTTTGTCAATTTCAACTTATTTTTAGAGAAAATTGTGAGTTATTTGAAAAAAAGTGCAAGGGTGCAGATCTCCTTTGTTTTCCATCCGTTAAGGGCCAGGCCGTTTCCTTGGCACCAACTTATAAAGGAATGAACATTGTTTTTGTTTCTTTTGTCATCATTTTTTTTTCAAATCAGTCCAACGAAACAAATGTAATTTGCTTATTTTATCATAAAACATGAAGATAAACTAGAACGGCACTCAGTAGAGAGCATACCTCCACCAGGTGAACAGTTTACGTTTTGTATCCTCGAGTAGACCAGAAAATCACAATACAGAATCACAATTAATCAAAATCATCCGTCCACAACTTTTTGAGATATCCTGCTTTGTATCGTTTTTGGCCCTATTAGTCCAGTCAATCTACGCCATTTTGGGGTCGAACCCACCACAAATTGCAATAGTAATGAAACATGCATTTTTCAATGTCAAATTTAGTGGAGAATGACATACTAAAAGTCAAGGAGAATCGGAGCATTGGAACATTTCCAATTTTTGCAATCTTTAAGAGAAGGTTTTAAGCGAAAATCTGCATAAATTTTTCAGACCAAAAACTGTTTCCGTGCTAAATCCTTATGAGATCCTGCAATTTTATGTCCCTGAGGCCTGCAATGTAATGGCTTTATGTGAACAAGTTCATATCGTACTATATATACAAAAAAAATCGTTAAATAATATTGAAAATAATATTGAAAAAAATATATATATATTGAAAAAAAAAAAAAGTGTTTTATTTAATAATTGAATGAACTGCGATTCAAGCACCAACCTAAGAGCTTATTCTTCTTCTGGATCACTTTCTGGTTCTGACAAGGTCACATTAGAACAGTGAAGTCCTTTGCATTCACTGCATGCGTAAGAGCATTCCAGGCTGTACTTGCGACAGCTGCATCGTAGGGTGCTGCAGTCTGTTTTGCAGCCACAGTGGATGGCATCTAGAAGGTAATCTGGAGCAGGCTTCATCTCGGTCATCACGGGAACCATTCTCTCGTCACGGATAGCCCATCCCCAACCATTGGCATCCATGGCAACTCCTTGCCACTGCTGAACCTGAACATACACCCGTAGGCAATGTTGCTTTGCAGATGCTGATGTAGGGGGCAGGGTACGAGGCTCAACTCTGACAGTGCTTGTTGAAACCTTCTGGTGGAAGCGTTGAAGCCTCAGCATGTCCAGTGTTTCCCCGGGCTGGGCATTATACAAGCAAACCAGGGCATTCTCTCCAGCTGTCATGACATCCTCTTTTGACGCTCCAGGAGTGTTGAAGTTTGCCAAAAGCTCGGAGAAATACGCACTGGAGTTCAGCTTCTTCAAGGCTGTTGATTTGCCAATCGAGTAAATTATTGACGTGGTATCACAACCCAGGAGTCCATGTGCAACAAGAAGCTTGTCACAAACATTGCGTCCAAGTGTCTTTTGCACTTGCTCGATATTCCAACATCTTGCTTGCCTCCTTGACGTCAGCTTAGGCTCAGGTCGGAAGAACAGGTTGTGAGATGTGGGCCCTGCACGACTGCAAAGGAGAACAAGAAGATCGGTGTCGTCGCCAACTATCACGGTGTCCTTGGTGTTTGCACATGCAATGGCTGTCTCCACTATGAGAACATCTGCATCTGCCCTGGCATGATGAACAGCGTTGTGCCGCCGTTGAAGGTCATCACTCAGTAGATTGATGAAACGTTGTTTATTTGTTTGGTTGGCAAGGAAGTCATCTTTCTTCATAGTACATACCATGTCCGTTGTGAAGTTGACAAGGGGACTGCTGTGAGATCGAACGCGCCTGCTGTGCGCTACATCTTTGGTGGAGGGTGCGCTCACATATCCATCGAACACTATGACAGCGTTACCATACCTGTCTCCAACATATCGCACGTAGTGACTGGCGATTCCTCCATATGTCTCGCCAGAATTCCAAGGAATTCTGTGTAGCAATGCCCCACCATCCAGAACATATTGCACATTCTGTGGCAGCACTGTGTTGCGAACGTCAAGGGGGAGTTGTTTCCAAATGGCTTCGGCTAGCGCTGGCTTGTCGGCCTCAAGCAGGATATCAGTGGTCTTAAACAGTGCTGGTGGGAAACTGCTTAGTTCGTACTTGAAGACATCTTTGAGGTCATCACAGCGTGATCCTGCCGTACTCAGACGTTGGAACAACAGTTGTGGATCTATCAGAACGGATTGTCTGCCAGTTTTCAATGATGAACGTGTGTCAAGAGTCACAACCTGATCTTTCTTCTTGAACGTGTGATCAAGAACCTTTTTGTCAAGCATTCCATCTAAGATCTTCCTGCCGACTGACGCTGCTTGGTCAGCATTGACCGAATCTCCAGCTGTGATGCCAGTGTCAATGCTTTGCAGAGTTGGATCGTTTCCAAAGGGATCCTTTGATGACAGGTAGCGAATAAGTTTGTGCGTGTCATCTGTGTCCCGTCCTTGTCGAGCTGCGCTTTGTTCTTTGTGCTGGTCACTGGTCCCATACTGCACTGATGTGTACTCTTGCAAAGCCATGTTGACCTCTGCACATATGGGGGTGGACAGCAGCCACGTGATCCTTTGCGGCTCGCTCATTCCACGACCCCTTGTTAGTCCCCCTGTGGTTTTCACACTTCTCATGAGCACTTGCTCGATCACAAGATCTGTGGACAAGCCGGCCCAGTACCGATCTGAACGCCGCACTACGTGAAATCCATTCTGGAACTGATGGTGGACCTCCGGATGCTGAATAGACAGTTGTGCCAGTCGCTGCAGGTAGATGTACACAGATGTTGTGTACAGATTGTGGCCTGCAGCTGCTAGGTAGGGCAACATGTCGTGCAAAGCGTGCACGTGCAGACGCCAGTCACCAGTGCGTTCCGACCTCAGGAATGTCCTCAGAATGTCTATCATGTCCATGTATTGCAGCCATAGCTGTGCTGTACGCAGATCCTTCTTCGATTGTCGAGCAACATTCATGATGTCACGAACAGAGTCCAGAACCGGGGCTGAAAGGATATCTTCAGTGCAACCCTCACCCTTCAACAATGAATCATACAGGTTTCGTAGCTCACACAGGTCAACTGGGCCAGCTCCCACACTTTGCGACCCTGACTCGGTATCACGCGGATCCATGGCTGCCTGTCCTGCCTCAGTATCATGCGGATCCATGGCTGCCTGTGCCTCATCTATGCTTTGCATTATCGCGTCTTCACTTGGTTCGTCATCTCCTGTAGTGCCCTGAGGGCCATCATCCTGAGCCTGCGAACAAGCAGGCACTAGCGTACCAAGTACCCTTTCTGCGAGGAGAGTGTTCAGTGCTGCATCAACCAAGAGATGACCACGGATAGCTCGGTCATATGCCTTGCCAGAGAGCATGTGCGTTACAGTGTTCTCAGCATACACCAGTTCCAGAACAGAGTGCAGTCCAGATCCTGACATGATATTTCCAATACTCCCCAAGAAGCACCATTATATTAGCTTTCAAAATTCATTGATATGTATATTTTCGAAAAAATTCAATTTTATTGGGATAAAGCTACCTTAAATGTCAATTATCTCAATATATATACCTTTACATGTCAAATGTATTGTAAAACCAGGGCATAAGGCCTGTCTTACACTCTTAAACACTTACATTTCTGACATCTTTTGAGAATGTGAACGAAATAACAAATTAAGTGCATTATTTTGTGCCATTTTTATTAGCTTATTTTCGTGCATAACTGTCAAAAAGTGGTTGCTCGAAATGAATGTGTTCCAATGCCTCGTTATTCCTCGACTTTTACTATGTTATTACATGGGTCAAAAGAAGCAAAAATGCCAAGTTTCATTACTATTGCAATTTGTGGTGGGTATATTCGTAAAATGACCGGCCTATATCTCCTCCCAAAGGTGAAGAATCACTTTTAAAATTCTGCTATACGAAAATTCTGCACCTTTGGTGGTGGAGGTAACTAGTACAGTACTTGCACATTCAAAATCACTATGTATAGGGGGTGAGCAAAGTGTGTGATAAAACACATCTCTGAGGAATACCAGTGTTACATGTGATATATTCAGGAAAATGTGTTTAACCAACAAAAAAGTTAAAGTCTGTCAAAAAAGTCCTTTATCAATAAATTCAAATTTGGATTAAATCCATACCCTACAACTTCTCCCTCTTTGCATGAGCCTGAATTGTATTTTTTTTAAACTGATGAAAATCCAGAAACACAACCCATGCATCGGACGCTGCTGTCTCAAGGTGGCCATACACCTTATCTCATGGAGTTCTGATTGCATCTTCAACACCTCTCTTCTCCTGATTTAAAGCAAATTGAAAATGATCCACGCATGCCTTGGTCTGCTCCACAAGGATGCATCCCAAAATCTTTTCCAAACATTGCATGGAAATGGCAGTTAATGCTAATGGTCTATAATCATTAAACTCCCTGGGTTTGGGTAGTTTTAGATATGGGTACAATGCCAGGAGACTTCCCCAGTTTCGGAAGTACAGTGCATTCAGAAAGTATTCAGACCCCTTCACTTTTTTCACATTTTGTTATGTTGCAGCCTTATGCTGAAATCGTTTAAATTCATTTTTTCCCTCATCAATCTACACTCAACACCCCATAATGACAAAGAGAAAACAGGATTTTAGAAAGTTTTGCAAATTTATTAAAAAGAAAAAAACTGTAATATCACATTTACATAAGTATTCATACCCTTTGCTATGACACTTGAAATTTTGCTCAGGTGCCTCCCATTTCTCTTGATCATCTTTGAGATGTTTCTACACCTTGATTGGAGTCCACCTGTGGTAAATTCCATTGATTGGACATGATTTGGAAAGGCCCACACCTGTCTATATAAGGTCTCACAGCTGACACTGCACATCAGAGCAAAAACCAAGCCATGAGGTCGAAGGAACTGCCTGCAGAGCTCAGATACGGCATTGTGTCGAGGCATAGATCTGGGGAAGCGTACACAAAAGATTCTGCTGCATTGAAGGTTCCCAAGAGTACAGTAGCCTCCATAATTCTTAAATGGAAGAAGTTTGGAACAACCAGGAATCTTCCTAGAGCTGGCCGCCCGGCCAAACTGAGCAATCGGGGGAGAAGGGCCTTGGTAAGAGAGGTGACCAAGAACCCGATGGTCACTCTGGCTGAGCTCCAGAGATCCTGTGTAGAGATGGGAGAAACTTCCAGAAGGACAACCATCACTGCAACACTCCACCGATCTGGGCTTTTTGGCAGAGTGGCCAGTTGGAAGCCTCTCCTCAGTGAAAGACACATGAAAGCCCACTTGGAGTTGGCAAATAAATAGCACGGCAAAGCGGGCGTAACCCCTCAGCCCATGCATGGTGAAAGGAAGCCGTGGCGGCCATCTTGAAAATCGCAGCGCGCCCATTTCAAAAGGCACCTTCCTCTACTCAACCCCAACACACACTGCAAACATGGATTTAATCGAACAAGCCGTTTGCTCGAAATTGACGGAAACCAATTTCAAGATGGCTACCGTGGCGGCCATATTGAAAATTGCAGCGCACCCATTTTCGAAAGGAACCTTCCTCTACTCAACCCCAACATAGACTGCAAAAATGGATTTAATCGGACAAGCCGTTCTCCTTGAAATTGACAGAAACCAAAAGTTGACGGAAGTACGGACGCCCGCCCCCCGGACGCCCGCCCGGACGACGCCCGTGACAATACCCCTTATCCCATTGGGCTGAGGGGTGAATAGCACCTAAAGGACTCTCAGACTGAGAAACAAGATTCTGTGGTCTGATGAAACCAAGATTGAACTGTTTGGCTTCCGTCTGGCCACTCTGCCATAAAGCCCAGATCGTTGGAGTGTTGCAGTGATGGTTGTCCTTCTGGAAGTTTCTCCCATTTCCACACAGGATCTCTGGAGGTCAGCCAGAGTGACCATCGGGTTCTTGGTCACCTCTCTTACCAAGGCCCTTCTCCCCCGATTGCTCAGTTTGGCCGGGCAGCCAGCTCTAGGAAGAGTCCTGATGTTCCAAACTTCTTCCATTTAATAATTATGGAGGCCATTGTGCTCTTGGGGACCTTCAATGCAGCAGAAATTTTTTTGTAGGCTTCCCCAGATCTGTGCCTCAACACAATCCCGTCTCTGAGCTCTGCAGGCAGTTCCTTCGACCTCATGGCTTGGTTTTTGCTCTGATATGCATTGTCAGCTGTGATACCTTATATCCTGTCTCTGAGCTCTGCAGGCAGTTCCTTCGACCTCATGGCTTGGTTTTTGCTCTGATATGCATTGTCAGCTGTGATACCTTATATCCTGTCTCTGAGCTCTGCAGGCAGTTCCTTCGACCTCATGGCTTGGTTTTTGCTCTGATATGCATTGCCAGCTGTGAGACCTTATATAGACAGGTGTGGGCCTTTCCAAATCATGTCCAATCAATTTAATTTACCACAGGTCGACTCCAATCAAGGTGTAGAAACATCTCAAAGATGATCAAGAGAAACGGGAGGCACCTGAGCTAAATTTCAAGTGTCATAGCAAAGGGTATGAATACTTATGTCAATGTGATATTTTAGTTTTTTCTTTTTAATAAATTTGCAAAACTTTCTAAAATCCTGTTTTCTCTTTGTCATTATGGGGTATTGAGTGTAGATTGATGAGGGAAAAAATGAATTTAAACGATTTCAGCATAAGGCTGCAACATAACAAAATGTGAAAAAAGTGAAGGGGTCTGAATACTTTCTGAATGCACTGTACATGAGTCCAATGACCATTGAAACTGTGAATGAAAAAACCAAAGTCAATCCCAGGCCGTATGACCGAGCAGCCTTACCAGGTTTAACATTCTTTAAAGATTTTAAAATTAGATTGACCAAGTTCAACTATCCTCTACACTCACAATCATATTCTTCAAATCAAGGAAAGAATTTTGTAATTGGCAAGAGTTAACACATCATCAGGACTTGATTGTAAGATATCATTTTCTTCATATTCTTTCATCTAAAGTCCTGTTCAATTCTGTCTGCATATTTCCTTACTACGAGTAACTAGTTTCTTAATTACCTCCACTACCGAAGGTGGACGGAGGTTATCTTTTCAGCCCTGTCTGTCTGTCTGAGCACAATATTTCAAACAGTTGTGGATGGATTCGGCCAAAACTTGGTGGACATGTTGGGTATGTGACAAGGATGAATTGATTATATTTTGGCGAAGATCAGGACCTGGATTATATAATTATTTTATTGATTCTTCACCATTGAGAAATGGGGCCAAAAACGATATCTAGCACAATGTTTCAAAAAGTTGTGGACGGATTATGACAAAACTAGGTGGACGAGTTGGTTAGGTGACAATAACAAGCCGATTAGATTTTGGTTCAGGTACGGATCCAGATCTGACCTATCAGTGGGATACAAAACATAAACTGTTCAGCCTGGTTGAGGTATGTGCTCTTCCGAGTACCTTTCTAGTTTTTTTTTGTGTTCAAGATCGAGGCTCGTGTAAGAGCTAACATTAATGACAAAAAAACAAACGGACACAAGACAAAATAAAGGGAGCGGTAGACAAGATGGGGAGAGAGGGGGAAGCACACAAGTACAACATTTGAGAGCAGGGACATCGGGAGATCTGTGGGAGGGAGAGGACTTGGGGGCAAAATTGAGGCTCATGGAAGAGCAAAGTGTTCTGTTCCATTCTTCCCTTGCTGAGTTGTCCAGAACATCCTGTAAAAGGTTTTGACCATCCTGTAAAAGGCCTATCAGTGTGATACAAAACGTAAACTAATCATTCTGGCGGAGGTATGCGCTCCACCGAGTGTCATTCTACAGGGTGAGTCATAAATCCCAGGACACGGTTTTACCTGCTTATACAAGATTTACTTATAGTATGTGTTTATACTGTTTTCTTTTTTTTTTCAGATAATACAAATAAAACTTGAAACCAAGATGGCAGACACCTGTCCATTTACAGTGGAAGAGAAGCTGGTAGCAGTGGTGTGGTACCACGAGAGAAACACAAACAAGACGATGAAACAGATGCAAGAAGACTTTGAGGAACATTTTGGAAAGCCAGCACCGTCAACATCAAATCTTCATCTTTGGAGAAAAAAAGGCACTTCAGATAGGAAGTGCACTCGACAGCAAGCGCAGTGGACGACCAAAATTCGTGATTTGGGAATTCAAAACATTAAAACATCCGTTCTCAGATCTCCGAATAAATCGTTACGGAAACGTTCTGCAGAGTTGGGTGTTTCGTATTCATCCTTACGTCGCACAATGAAAGAAGACCTCCACATGAAACCATATAAACCAACTGTCATTTGTGAATCGTCAGATGCAGATCATGAAAACAGGTGGACAAGTCGTGACAGACTGCTGGAAAACTTTGATACAATTCCTAAAAGATCAAAGGTCATGTTTAGTGATGAGTGTGCTGTTTACTTCAGTTCATCTCCATGCAATGTTTACTTTTGGAGTGATGCTAATCCACATGATGTTCAAGAAGTGCAAGAAGATCCACCACATGTTATGGTTTGGGCGGCGTTATCTGCCCTCAACCCCATTGGTCCTTACTTTTTTGATGTGTCGGTCAGCCAGCAGCCATACCTGCACATCTTGGCGAATTACCTCACACCTGAACTTTAACAATGTGGACTAGCCCATGAGATTTATTTCCAGCAGGATGGGGCACCTGCGCATCATGCATGTGCGGTACGAAATTACCTCAATCAAATTTCCCCCTACCGTTGGATTGGCAGGTCTTCGCCAACACTGTGGCCACCGCACAGTCCTGACCACTTGTGACAACGCTCTGTGGAGGTAGCATCAAAGCTAAGGTTGCATAAAACATCACATGGCATGTGTTAATGAACTGAAACACATTCAGGGAGCATTTGGCACCATAACATGTGGTATTTTACACCTCTTTTCACACCACACGTGGAGAAAAATTATCTTGTGCCGTGACAACGGCGGACGTCCTTGAAACAAACTTTCCAACCCAGCTTTTGGGCCTATTGACACTAAATTTTCACCATAAGATCACCTCCACCTGTATATTTTTTTAGTCATAATTATGACGTCATATGTCAAGTGGCACAGGCGCCATTTTGAAAAACCGAAAAACATTGCACCTCTATATCTCCGAAACCGCTCCATGTAAAAAAACGAAACGTGGCTCATTGTAATGAACTCCCCATGGGGAATAAGTGTTGTTAATGACGATGCCTTTGTGCCTTAATTATGACGTCAAATTCGACAAGCACAATGCTTAGTCCAATCAGTTTGAAATTTCTTGAGTGTGATCTACGCAAGAATTATATTAGAGAATGTAAATTTATAATGTCATATGTCACCTGGTCTGGCAACCATATTGGATCAAAGAAGAAAAACCCTTCAAAGACAGAAGAGTTGGCTCACACCAACTTGAATGCACGGACAGGGGTGTAGTCCAGCCGGAACGCGCCGGGGCGGAGTTCCGGCACGTCAATCCATCGGAGACGGAGCTTACCTCTGCAACAGTTAAAAAATAATAATAATAATAATAAACCCCCAAGCTCAGATCAGTTGAGTTATTGTGCTTTGTGTGCTTTCATGGACAAATCATAGAATAGGGATCAAACCTTGTGTATCTCGATACGTTGGACACTTTGTCTATGGAGCGATATTATATTTATAACAATACACCTTATACGTAATACAAACCCGGAAGAATTGACCACACAGATACAGACCCGGATACATTGATACAGACCCGGACTGATACAGACCCGGATACAACAAGGTCCAGAAGCGAAACAAACTTTCCAACCATTTTATATCCAGATTTCATGAATTTGTCTACAAAAAGTACTTGCACTCTGGAAGATGTGAGGCATGGACAAGTTTGGATGATTCCAACTAGTTGACGTCTGGGACTCTAGGTGGATCAGTTGTTATGATGAATGGCGATCACCTGGTATGAACAAAGGAAGGCCTATAATACACCAAAGACACGGACCCGTGTTGGCAGAACAGATCATGATGGCATACACTGTATATCAACATCATCCTTATCTGTTCTAACATCTCCTTCAATACTCTCAATGCTTAACCGGCCACAAAACTTTATTTTCTTTCGTCAATTCCAAGAAAAAACAACTAAACAAATAATGCTAGCAGACAGGGCGGCCAGCTAAACGTCAATTTATGGGCCCAGACTAGACAGCTTAAAGGTGAGTGTGCATACCTGAAGACAATCCTACAAGACCTTACCACATCGTACTAAATAAAAAATGAAAAAAAAAACTTCTCTATTTCTTAATATACATAGTTTAGTCGAAAAACGGTGACTTTTTATTTAAAAGGGGATTCTGGTGTGTATCTGTGTGTGTATCGTTGATTGTTATCTCCATTTGCGGGATTCAGGGGGTGGAACAGAGTCCTCCCAAGACCCAAAGTATCCATCTCCGCTTCGGTAAGGGATCATGCATGGTTCATGGACCAAGCTGTTCAACTTTTTCAGAGTTTTGTTCGAAGGGCTCTTTTCAGGATCGTCACTGAACCCCATATTTCCTCCAGTTGTAGTTCATTTGTGGTAATATTCCCAGGGATGGGTTTTTTATTTTTATCTCAGTGAGGTTCCTCTTCATCATTTACGTTGCTCCAATTATCACTCGTACAATTTTGATGTATGTGCATTGTGCATGTGTGTGTGTGTGTGTGTGTGTGTGTGTGTGTGTGTGTGTGTGTGTGTGTGTGCAAGTGTGTGTGTATATGTGTGCATCTGTGTACGTGTGTAAGTTTGTGTGAAGTGTGTGTGTATGTGTGTGTGTGTGAAGTGTGTGTGTGAAGTGTGTGTGTGAAGTGTGTGTGTGAAGTGTCTGTTTGTGTGAAGTGTGTGTGTGTGTGTGTGTGTGTGTGTTTGTGTTTGTCTGTGTCTGTATGTGTGTGTATGTTTGTGTGAAGTGTATATGTGTGTGTGTGTGTGTGTGTGTGTGTGTGTGTGTGTGTGTGTGTGTGTGTGTGTGTGTGTGTGTGTGTGTGTGTGTGTGTGTGTGTGTGGCAAAATGGGCGTACCTTTTATTTATTATAGTAAAAGGTACATATTTCATTTATCACTCATTGTAGGGACTCAAATGGTTAGTGTCATGTTAAAATTTGATGTGATGTAGATTTGATCTGGCGATGACGTCACGACCGACACAATTTTGCAGGGCTCCGTACCTCAAAATCTGCCTCGGGGTAAGTATTCTATGACTACCATCTCGTCTTTCTTGTTTCTAAAAGCAACTTGTTTTCACCTCAAAATAATTTGAAGATCTATCTCATTCGGATATATTCGCATTTGCTTCTGCGGAATAAACATGGTTTTGAAGGAGCTGCGCTCCAACGCGAGTCGAAAGAATTGACGCGACCAAAGACGGAATTCGTCCGAGTTGCTTTATTGAAACAAAACAGCTCAGGTATTCTGAAAAGCCCGTTTATCGGGCAGCAATATATATACACATTTATGTCGGGAAGTTTGCCCGGGAAAACCGAGACCGGGCATGCCCGGGTGTCAAAGGCGAGTCCTGGAAAGGCGAGTCTGGACATGCCCGGGCGTCCTGGACGCGGCCTGGCAAGTCGAGGCTGGGCGTGCCCGAGCGCTCTGGGCGAGCCCTGGAAAGGCGAGTCTGGACATGCCCGGGCGTCCTGGGCGAGCCCTGGAAAGGCGAGAGCGGGCATGCCCGGGAAAGACGAGACCGGGCGTGCCCGGGAGGTCCGGGCATGCCCAGGAGAGGCGCGTCTGGGCCCGTCCGGACGAGCCCGGCATGGCGATCGCGCCCTGGCCGCATCCTGGCAGGTGCAAGGCGATTGTGTACATTCAGCGGGAACCGCTACAGTTTCACAGAATCAAATGTAGCCAGAAAATGCCCCTGCAGCCTCATGTAGTGATCCTGACATCAAAAACACCTCCCAATCTGTATAGGCCATGGGCCACATATGGTCCACGAGCATCCCCCCCACCTCTAAACCAAACCAACTTTTTTTGAAGCCCAGAGGCATACTAAACACGATTCCAAATGTTACCAAGAAAAATTTAGGGATGCAATGCCCATTTCGGCTCAACAAAGTAGGGTACCCTCATAATTATGCCGACGCTCTCCGACGTCGACCGAACTTTGACTACTGATTATAATCTTCCACCAGAGGCCTCAAATAGCTCCTATTTCAATATATGATATACCAAATGAAAGATTATGAGCTGTTATTTTTGAATATGTGGTAAATGAAACTATTGGGACAACTAGTTAAATAAACAGCTCTGCGGAACACAATAATTCAACCCGCGACTGCTTCTTCAATGAAATATTGGTATTTATTTCACAATCAGATTTTTTAACATTTATTTACATGGAAACTTTTCAATGTTGTATTAATCTCTTCATCGTGTATTACATTTGCTTTCAGGCGATACCTTCATATTTTTTCTAACAAGAGCCAATCTGAAATAACAGCCATTTGAATGTTTTAGATTCAACGTTGTGGAACGTTAACATGCACTATATTGAATCCAGTTATGCAGGCAATACCCATCGGCATGATCCCGTAATGTTTTTATATGCATTGTAATTAATTGATTCACTTTTTAGATCACAAGAAAAATTGTCACTAGCTAGCAAAATCCAAATTTGCCACCAAAAGTGACATGACAGTGCCCTCTCCTACAACTATGGGGATTGTCACTAAAAGAAATGAATATGTAACCCATGCCTATTTTAGTTGCATTTCAGATTCATTTTCCACAAATGAATGTTTTAAATACATAGTTAAGATCTCTCCTCAATATGGAAGAAAACAGGTAACAACCATTTGAATTAATTAAGTTTAACTGCTGTCAATTTACATATTTAAGTTTTCTATTTGCAGATTATACTAATTATAAATAATGGATATCTTGATATATGGATAAATAACCCCTGTTATTAACTTAAGCAAAATAGTAACTGCTTTTTTAATTCTTATTTTATGTGTACTTTCAGATGCGAGTAGGACTTAGACTGCGATGCTGACATCTATACTTGGAGAACCGTGCATCTAACCATGGCTTCGACATCCCACAAGAAGCGAAAGCATTGTACATCTGACACGGAACCCATTTGCATCATACACGTACCAGGGCTGAAGTATGGACCAATACAGCTGATGACGAATGTAAAGGATCCGGAACTGAAGATGGAAAAGTTGAAGGAGATCAAGCGTAGAAGAATGGCTGAACCTCAAGATTCACCCTATCGACTTGAAGAATCATGCAGAAAACTACCTGACATTATTGAAGAAGTGCATGGTTTTCACCGGGAATGCTATCAACGTTTTACGATGAATCTGAACCGCTTAAAAGAAGCAGAAACATCATCTTTGCCAGAATCCCGATCAACCCGCCGATCATCTAGTGATCACATTATCTTCCATGCTGATTGTATCTTCTGCAGATCAGAAGCAAGAAAGAAAGTAAAAATCCAAGGCAGCTGGACAACCGAAGGCCTCATAGACTTTGAACGGGAAGGCTGGAAACACGTCATTGATGTAGCAGAGGTGCGAAATGATGAAACTCTCCTTTTACGCATCAGGGGGCATGACCTCTTTGCATGTGAAGCAAAGTTTCACAGGTCATGTCGAAACAGATACACACAGAACCCTGAAAAATGGCGAAGTGATCGACTTGATGAACAAGAGAGACAGCGTGAAGTAGAAAAATCTCACCAGATGGCAATGGCAGAAGTGACAAAAGTGGTTGACAAAGAAATTATTGCTGAGAAGAAAATTATGAAGCTATCTGTCTTGCTGAAGGTCTACACCAATAGGCTTCAGGACAGTCCACACCCGAATCCCAACTTCAGGAGCACCAACCTCAAGAAGAAGCTCGAGAAATATGATGCTTACCAAAGGAGCCTGGGATTTTGTCAAATGGGAGATTTCCAATCATACTTGGTATACAATACTCAAATTAATGTCGATTCAGCTGTTCGAAAAGCCTATCAATTAGCTTCAGAAGATGTGTCTATAATGTAATTGATTAACCAGATGTGTTCCTGTGTTTTATGTTACTAGGGCATGCCCGTACTATATATATATCTAAAATTATATCCCCCCCCTCTATTTACATGAAATGGTTTGGTCCATTCGCAAAGCCAAAGCGAACGGCTTGCGAGTACGATGACAATCCCCCCCCTCTATTTACATGAAATGGTTTGGTCCATTCGCAAAGCCAAAGCGAACGGCTTGCGAGTACGGTGACAATCCCCCCCCCCCTCTATTTACATGAAATGGTTTGGTCCAAAGCGAACGGCTTGCGAGTACGGTAGAACCCCCCCCCCCTCTATTTACATGAAATGGTTTGGTCCATTCGCAAAGCCAAAGCGAACGGCGAACGGCTAAATCGCCATAGCTCGGTAACTACTTGTCCGATTAATTTCAAACCTTGAAAAGGCACATCCTCGGGTCCCCAGCAATATACATGGCAAGTTTAAAGTATATCGGACCCGTGGTTGTCGAGAAACAGCGGTCACAGACAAACATACAAACAAACATACACACAGAGATTAGTGGAATTATAGATAGATATTTGATATGTACAATTCAAAATGAAATGTCTGTGTGTCTGTGACCGCCGATGGCTGTGGGCACCACACCCGGGCAAACGGCTTATTGGTGTGTGTGTGTGTGTGTGTGTGTGTGTGTGTGTGTGTGTGTGTGTGTGTGTGTGTGTGTGTGTGTGTGTGTAGGTGTGTGTGTTTAGGGGTGTGTGTGTGTGTGGTTTTTTTAGTATTGTGTGTGTAACAAACATGTTTAGCAGAATATGTGTACATTCTCTTTGTCAAAGCTTTGAGGGTTAAGCGATTTTTGGCACTATGTGATGGCCATATTGGATAGAGTCACAACTATTGATTAAAATAAATAAACATGTTTGCTTAGTATCTTGTATTCTCAACAAAAGAAATTTAAAATCAGTTTAGTATATATGCATATAAAAACGTTATGTAATATAGGTATTGCTGTGCAACTGGATTGTTAATATAGTACATGTTAACGTTCCAAAACGTTGAATCTAAAACATACAAATGGCTGTTATTTCAGATTGGCTCTTGTTAGAAAAAATATGAAGGTATCGCCTGAAAGCAAATGTAATACACGATGAAGAGATTAATACAACATTGAAAAGTTTCCATGTAAATAAATGTTAAAAAATCTGATTGTGAAATAAATACCAATATTTCATTGAAGAAGCAGTCGCGGGTTGAATTATTGTGTTCCGCAGAGCTGTTTATTTAACTAGTTGTCCCAATAGTTTCATTTACCACATATTCAAAAAGAACAGCTCATAATCTTTCATTTGGTATATCATATATTGAAATAGGAGCTATTTGAGGCCTCTGGTGGAAGATTATAATCAGTAGTCAAAGTTCGGTCGACGTCGGAGAGCGTCGGCATAATTATGAGGGTACCCTACTTTGTTGAGCCGAAATGGGCATTGCATCCCTAAATTTTTCTTGGTAACATTTGTAATCGTGTTTAGTATGCCTCTGGGCTTCAAAAAAAGTTGGTTTGGTTTAGAGGTGGGGGGGATGCTCGTGGACCATATGTGGCCCATGGCCTAGTACACTCTCTTGCAGATATTGATGTGTGAAGTTGAAATTACGAGTATGGAATTCAGCCAAAGTACCGGCATATAATAGCCTCCTCTTTTCAAAAAGTACCTGAGGATAGATAAAGTTCGCCAGCGAATGCAAGCAGCTGGGCCAGCCGGCTTAACGTCGCCGATGGAGGATGCCGCACGTCCAGCCTGCGAAGCACCAGGATTGCACTTTTATAGTCGGGTGAGAAATTAAACCCGAACAAAGATCAAATGGGAAAACCTGACCTCAGATATCCTGTGGTCACCACCAATGACAATGTAAACGCTTGTTACACAGGATCGATCTGTCGTTTACAAGCAAGACAGATCATTTCAAATAACAAATTGTAGAGGCTCTGCAGGGTATATATATATATATATATATATATATATATATATATATATATATATATATATATATATATATATATATATATATATATACATATATATATATATATATACATATATATATATATATATATATATATATATATATATATATATATATATATATATATATATATATATATATATATATTGTTACAGACGTGGCTTAGATGTTAGTTTACCGAGCGGTTTTGGTATGACCACGTCTGCACAAGTTACCGATTATACTCGACGTTGACGAAGCCGCGCCACGCTGGCTCAATAAGAAAAAGAAGACACCCGGCTGGGTTATAAAATGACGACACCAGGGATACGGTTCTCAAGACCTCCGGAGGAGATTATATTCGTTACGGAAAAGGTTAGATTACAGGGGCTAGAGGTACAACATAGAAAGACAAGCACTTAGACACAATCTTATATTATTCCCCAACAGACGACAGGCAAACGGGACAACGGCTGACTCACACGGGGGTTGATGGAAAGGACAGGCGGGTAGCGATGGCTCCAGGTGCACCTGTGCTCAAAGGTTAGAATCGACCCGGTCCGGTCCAGAGATGCGGGAGGTTTCACAGCGCTCGGAGGGGACGTTCTTTCACAGGCGGGCCTTTCTCTCTCAGCGCTCGCAGGTCCTTCTTTCTCCAGCTCGGGGCGCATCTCTCGTCACATCCGGCGCGTGGCCGCGTATATCCGGCGGGGAGTGACACGCCCTCGGCTCGCTAGCGCCGCCCCAGATGGAATCGGTCCGCCCTTCTGATTGGGTGCGGGGGGTTACCAGGCTCCGCCCTTGAGGAGGAGCTGACAGCCAGCCCCTCTGTGGTAACCCCGTGGAGCGCGTGGTCAATGGCGCTAATCGAGCCGGTGTGAGGACGCATCCTCCCCCGCTCCGCCGCCATCTCCTCTGTTGTTGTTGTAATTGTTGGGGAAGAAGATGGAAGGAGGTATGGGAAAGGTCCTAAACTCACTACTGATGCCATATAATCACATTCTGGTGCAACGAAGAGTCATAATTAATGGAGACGAGGCCTTAACTGACATAGACTAAGAATAACTAGGAAGATGTCCGAAAGTTGTCTACGTGTGGTGCGGTGGACCTGGGCACGACATTTAATGGGGGAATAAGGGGAAGGTCGGCTCTACTGATTGTTATTTACATGCAATGGGACTAGGGAATGGGGGATTGGGGAAAGTTGGGGAGTATTGGAGAAAATAGGGGAATATTTACAAGCGGATATGGAGGCCAAATTCCATATTCGCAACATTGCACCCTTCTCTACCCTCGGGGCATCCCGACCCGATAAATTTTTACCTACTTTAGTGTGGCACGCAATGTAGTTCCCTCTACTATTAACTCTACCCTGAGTGCGACAGTTTTACAGATATTCACAAATGAGTAAATATGTCCCCCTGCGACGTTGCACCCTTCTCCTCACAGAAACACACCCACAGGATAACCGAATCCGGAAAGAATTCGCAAACTAAACATACAGCCGGTAGGGAGCATTATTTACACGACTACGCTGCTATTTACACGATCCAGGACCTGTTTTTGGAGGAACACATGCAGATGTTATGCATAGAGAGAGCGCGCTTGCCAACATCGATACACCAACCCACGAGTGCTCTGTGGCCGACGGCCTTTAATAACGTGCAGAGCACCCTTCCCGAGCATCAAAAGCACCACCCCACCACCAATCGGTGCAGTCACCATTGTTCATTGGAATAAAAATAAATTCGACAACCCCTAACCCTGCAGGTGTCTCTTGCTCTTCTTGTGGTGCACTTGGTGTTAACTAAAAGTGGTTCACCTGTATGGCATAGGTGCCACGTTGACCCATAGGTCCATCCCCGGGTGGTGCTTGGCCGCAAACGAACTGCGGTCCATTGTGGGTGGCCACAAACATTGCGGTCCATATGGTGTATCGATCCCGGCAGCAAACAGCGAAAGTGCAGGCCCACAACTGCGCAGCCAGCACCTCTCTCTCCTCTCTCTCTACCCCAAAGCCAGATCCTCGGAGGTGGGAGACAAAAGAAGCAGACAAGTGAGTAAGGTGGTAAGGGCGCAAAAGTGCACGCAATGTAAGGTGATGCACACTGGGGGCACATGGGAACCAGGTGAGACAGGTACGTTCCTATCGTACGCCCCCCCCCCCCCCCCACCAGGTAACCTACATGGCCCCTCCCTTACCCCTTACTGTATCCACAAAACACAACACTACCCATAAACATCTACTTTACAAATCAACAAACATCCCTACTGTCTTCCCCGTTCCTCCCATAAACCAAATTCGTCTTCTCTCCCTCCTAACCAATCAAATTTGCCATTTTCAACTCTCATCAAAATTTGCCATCTCCAACTGCACATCAAAATTTGCCATTACCAATTCATCATCAGTCCCTCCTAGGGAGGGAGAGATGGAATCACCCCAATGTCTCATCCACGTCGTGATGCGTCTCACAAATCCTCACAATCTCATTTCCTGCAACAAAACAAAGAAAACACAGGTGTGGAGTCATCATCACCACAGGTAAGTGGCTGCGTATGGTGCGACAGGTTCATCAATCCTAACTATTTCCTAAATGACTTTAACAACTTTACACTACCCGGGGTCTTTCTCCGGCCAAACCATTGGCCCCCTTACACTATGGGTTCTAAAAACCAATTCCCATTGGCCAAACTGTGGTGCTCTTCAATTTGGGGTCTCACTCCCCCGATTCATCTCCCGGTGCCCTCGCACAATTTCTGGGCTGTGGCGTGTACCTCTCCCAGCGGGTCTACCCACCTGCACACCTCCACCACTGCAGTTGCCTCCGAGCTTACCTGCTACTTACCCTAACCTAACTACCTGGGGAAGGCCCTCTGGCACTCTCCCCACTCGGTGCCCTCTCTGGCACTGGGCTACCCGGGTCCATCCTCCGGATCCTCGGGCCCCATCCACAACTCTACCGGCTCCCAGAGCCCACCTGCGGCCTCACCTGGCCGACATCCTCACAGTGGTGGAGTGCCCAACTAACTACACACACTAACAGGCTACACGCCCAGCCATTTCCACAACACTAATGCACCCATTCACAACACCATTCTGCAACCGCACCACAGATGCCAATATCCAATCACAATTTACCTGTACCCTCTACCTAACACTTACACTACCCACCCCGGGTGCTCGTGAAAGGGGTCCACTCTTCCCCATCCACACCTTCGCACCATGCACACCACTCCGTACCACTTACTCCAACTTTCTCCACACACCTGTACTTGCACACCTGTGCTCTCACACCTGGTGCCACCGGCACCCTTCTCTCCCCAAGCGCATTCGCGCTGATCCACAACACTCACTACTCATACACTGCTCCACACACCTGTCCAGTTGCACACCTGTGCAATCACACCTGTTCAATCCTCACACACACAGCATCATCTCAGCTAACTACTCCCTTCTGAAACTTGCGCTTCCCAGTCGTCCCTTTAAACTATTGCGCTCCCACGTCATTATCATCCACACTAATCTACCTGCGTCCCTACTACAGGTATCAGTCACTAACTAAACTTAACGTTACCTAATGTCATCTTCTAGATCCCTACACACAATATCCTAACCCACCCAGGCTAGTTTTCACTGCCATACACCCCATAAGCTATTGCTCCTTTGCCCCCCCGCATGGGAAGGGTGGCAGATTTGCCATCCCACCCCATCGGGGGTCTCTCACTACCAATTTTGCACATCAAATTTCAACAAATCAAAAATTTGCCAATCACTGCCCATCATCTGCCAATCACTACTGCCAATCCCTTGCCAATCATCAAATTTTGTTTTTCTCTAATTTTGGGTCCAAAACACTAACCTCATCACCCAGTCGACTCACTAATACCTCTCGGTGCGCCAATTCCTGTCCAAAGCCCGGCTTCGTAAAGCCAAGCCATGAATGCTGGTTGTTCTGTGCCAGCGGCTGGGTGCGTCCCGCATTCGGTGCAGGGAAGGAGGTTTACCCGGGCCGAGATCCCACGCACCATCTCGGCACGGAGCCATCCAATGCCCCGATCTCGACCTGCCGGCACGTCTCACCAAAAAGTGGTCGCCATGACGACCCTTTCTATCGGGCTGCCAGCTCCGCCTAGTGGAGCCTGGACGCGGCCGTTCAAAGCGAGGCCCGGCACGCACCGAGGGCCTGCTTCGGCTAAAAGTCGCTCTAACCTCTAACCCGTGTAACGTCGATGCTTCACCTGGACGCTTACACCCCGCAGCCCGTTCCTTGCTCACACATCCAGCCGTGCCCATGCTCCTCGTACCTTTCCTTACACACCCAGGTACACCCATTCCACTCACAGCCTTGGTCACACACCTGACCACCGAACACTTTGGCACACATTCGTTGCTCGCACACCTCACCAATACACCGCTTCGCACCCCCTCCTCGGTCACCTCCTCTGTGACAATCACAGGTGTGCTCTCATTCGCACACCCAACCACGTGCCTCACCACCAACTCCAGCGTGCATTCCCACTCACGCTCTACCATTCCAGGTGTGCATCCTTCCATCCCAGGTGTACATCCTCGCTCACCTGTCACAACTAACTCACGCTCCATGTCACTCTCACTACTTTCACCTCCATTCCTGACAGCGCACTCACCCTTACTCTTGACAGCGCACTCTTTCCTCGTGCACCTGTCCGTCACACACCTTTCTCGCGCACACTCTCCCGTTACACCCTCTGTAACACTCACCACAGGTGGACACTCTTCCTTACTTCTGACAGCGCACTCTTTCCTCATGCACCTGTCCGTCACACACCTTTCTCGCGCACACTCTCCCGTCACACCCTCTGCAACACTTACCACACCGCGCTTCCATGTGCCCCCTCGCACACGCGCTACGACCGACTCACTCTCGCCAGCACCCTCACTACTCCTTGGCACGCACTTTTTCCTCACACACCCCAGAGTCGGACTTTCTCGCACACCTCCTTTTTCGCACACCAGACCTGTCGCACACTTCACCCACGGCCTCTCACGAACACCCGGGTCTATCTCGACCCCCAAGCTTATTAAATCCCCTGGCGCATCATACGCACGACCATATTGGTCACCACTTACACCGGGTCCTCTTTCTCTTCGCTTCTCCTCCATCACCTGCGAATCCCTCATCCGGTTAATGAGCACATCATCACGATCCAAACACAGACTTCGGACCAATTCTTTTATCTCCTCTTTTATCTCTTTCTTATCCCCTCTCCGTCGCTTCTTAATTTCGCTCATCCCTTCTTCCACTTCTTCTAGTTTCTGCTTCACCTCTTTTATTCCCCGGTACGTCTCCTCAAGCTCGTCCTCCAAGGCTACCTTGACCGTTTCCATGTGCGTCCTCACCTGCCGGTCCTTCGTCTCCATTACCTCTACCACCTCGTCCAACCTCGTTGTCAGTCCCCCACGTACCATCTGACATTCCCTCTTCGTCGCTATCAAGTCGTCTTTTAGTTCTTTCTGTGTCACTTTTAACCCTCCTAATACCGCAGTGTTCCTTTGAACCTGCTCCGTTAGTTCTTTTTGTCCCTCCGTCAGCTGTTCCACCTCCTGCGTCAGGACCTCTATGCCCCCTTGTAACTTTACCGTCCCCTTTCTCACCTCCTTCTCCATGTGCTCCTTACAGTGCCTCACCTCCTCGCGCACTCCTGGGACCCTTTCGCCCAACCCGCGGTCTCTGTCCCTCTGCTCCCTTTCCTTCCTATCGGCCCTCATTCCGTTTATTGTTGCTTCGATTTGCTCACTCTGAGCATCCATCCGGTTCCCCATCCGCTCACTAAATCGCTCAATTTGGCTCTCCATACTCATCTGTACAGCTGCCTGTAACTGCGCAATGAGGGCCTGCATGTCAATCGGCTGCATGTTAAAGCCCGTTGATACAGCGGGCTCGGCTACCGCGCGCTCTTGCGAGGCGCCATTTTGCGTGCCTGCTACCCTCGCTGTTTCGCTCTCCTCATGTCCCTCAATTTGGTCCTGGACCGACCCTGCTTCACTCTCCCCTACCGGACCCCAGCCGTCTTGATCCGCCATGGCGCGACTTTCAAAATTCGAGTTTCGTAACACAAATTCGAAATTTCGCCGTTATAATTTCGTCGAGCGCAGTAACCGCGGGACCGCGCTCCGGATCGATTTGGTCGAGCGCCGTACGCGCTCCGGCTCGATTTTCCCTCCCAAAATTTGGGCCTAACTAATTTAGTCCCGGGTCCGAATCTCACTCCTCGACACCAATTGTTACCGTACTAACACAATTGGTGTCCAAAATTTGGGCTAAATAAATTTAGTCCCAGGTTCGAATCCAACTCCTGACAACCAATTGTTACAGACGTGGCTTAGATGTTAGTTTACCGAGCGGTTTTGGTATGACCACGTCTGCACAAGTTACCGATTATACTCGACGTTGACGAAGCCGCGCCACGCTGGCTCAATAAGAAAAAGAAGACACCCGGCTGGGTTATAAAATGACGACACCAGGGATACGGTTCTCAAGACCTCCGGAGGAGATTATATTCGTTACGGAAAAGGTTAGATTACAGGGGCTAGAGGTACAACATAGAAAGACAAGCACTTAGACACAATCTTATATTATTCCCCAACAGACGACAGGCAAACGGGACAACGGCTGACTCACACGGGGGTTGATGGAAAGGACAGGCGGGTAGCGATGGCTCCAGGTGCACCTGTGCTCAAAGGTTAGAATCGACCCGGTCCGGTCCAGAGATGCGGGAGGTTTCACAGCGCTCGGAGGGGACGTTCTTTCACAGGCGGGCCTTTCTCTCTCAGCGCTCGCAGGTCCTTCTTTCTCCAGCTCGGGGCGCATCTCTCGTCACATCCGGCGCGTGGCCGCGTATATCCGGCGGGGAGTGACACGCCCTCGGCTCGCTAGCGCCGCCCCAGATGGAATCGGTCCGCCCTTCTGATTGGGTGCGGGGGGTTACCAGGCTCCGCCCTTGAGGAGGAGCTGACAGCCAGCCCCTCTGTGGTAACCCCGTGGAGCGCGTGGTCAATGGCGCTAATCGAGCCGGTGTGAGGACGCATCCTCCCCCGCTCCGCCGCCATCTCCTCTGTTGTTGTTGTAATTGTTGGGGAAGAAGATGGAAGGAGGTATGGGAAAGGTCCTAAACTCACTACTGATGCCATATAATCACATTCTGGTGCAACGAAGTCATAATTAATGGAGACGAGGCCTTAACTGACATAGACTAAGAATAACTAGGAAGATGTCCGAAAGTTGTCTACGTGTGGTGCGGTGGACCTGGGCACGACATTTAATGGGGGAATAAGGGGAAGGTCGGCTCTACTGATTGTTATTTACATGCAATGGGACTAGGGAATGGGGGATTGGGGAAAGTTGGGGAGTATTGGAGAAAATAGGGGAATATTTACAAGCGGATATGGAGGCCAAATTCCATATTCGCAATATATATATATATATATATATATATATATATATATATATATATATATATATATATATATATATATATATATATATATATATATATATATTATATATATATATATATATATATATATATATATATATATATATATATTATATATATATATATATATATATATATATATATATATATATATATTATATATATATATATATATATATATATATATATACAGTATATATATATATATATATATATATTCCAGTAGATCTGAGAACCACTGCACGCACGCTCCCTCACTCACAGCACACTTACAAATTGCTTTTCGTGTTCCTTCGGGAAAGTACGAAGCTAATATGTCACTCAATATATTCCCACATTCATATCATATGAGTATGACATATGCATCATGAAATATGCGCCGACAACAATTCTTGTTTAATAAATGTTCACCTGTCTAATTATTATTAGAATATAAGATCCATCACTTCGCTGACGCGATATATCAATCTTTGTGTAATTGTTTAAAACAAGAAAAAAAAAATTGTTTTTGGAGAAAAATGTATTTTAAGCGGTGTATAGATAGGCATCGAACGAGGAAATAGATAATGGAGAAAAATGTATTTTAAGCGGTGTATAGATAGGCATTGAGCGAAAAAATTGCTAATGGAGAAAAATGTATTTTAAGCGGTGTATAGATAGATAGGCGTCGAGCGAGGAAATTGTTAATGGAGTGACGCGGGAATAATTAAGCAAGACACAGGATGGTGGTTGATACTTGCTGTATTCGAATATGCAGGTATGAGGTAATGAAAGAACCCCTGTCTGACCAGGGTACAGAGCAAAAATGAGAATGCTGGTCGATCCGTTCGAATCTCACGTCAGCAAACAATTAAATCTCCCGTTTTCCTGACGATGAACAATCCACGCGCCCAACGCCGAAATAGCTGCAGCGTTTCGAACATGCCGGATGTGACGTATGGGAGGAGGCGCATGGAAGCAGGCTAAATCTGTTTCAACCAGGATGTGACGTGTGCCACGAAGTACACATGCTCAAAAGTAATCACTTACACACTCCCCTGCCCTGCTGCTTGGTTGGCGCCCCGCCAACCAAACTTACAATATAAGTTGTATTTATCGGTACAATCAAACAAGATTCCCTAGCAGTAAGAGTTACTTAATCCAGACAACATCTGCATTAACAGGAGTTGGGTTTGGCTAATATTCACAAGAATTTTCGGATCGACTGACTGAGCGCACTGGAACGCCTCTGCTAAAACTGATCTAGGCTCATGATAAATATTACTGTGCTTGCCTGCTGTCGATCTAGTAGTTCTTCTTAGAGATAGAGCCTGCTCTTCTGTCCCTAGCTCACAACCATCAACATCTTGCCTGGCAGTAGCAGGATCCTCATCCTCTATTGAAGTGATAGGTTGCTCCCCTGCTTTGTCTATCATACGAAGTCCTTCATGTACTCTGATGTCGGAAGCAGCAGGTTGCTCACTCGCCATACTCACATCTCTGCCCACTATGGGATCTGCAGCAGGACTAATGAAGAGTGCATATCCTGTTTCATCCTCTGAAGCATTGTCATCGACCTCAGCGTTCTCTTGTTGTTGCTCTGGAGCATCATCTGTTCCAATGGGCAGAGGATCTTGATGGAGGTCATCGACAATGTCCTTGGCATCGATAATGTCAGTCCTCTGTACTGTCTTTGGAATGGCATTACCCTGAAGAAGTTCGACCAAGTAGGCCTGACCATCCGGGTCCGGTCGTCCAATGATGCGGTGTGGGACATGGCTCCACACGTCCTGATCTTGTGACGATCCTGATGACTCCGGTCTCTCAAGAAAACACGAGCAGCAATAGGCAAGCTGGTCTCCTGTGCATGCCGATCATGCAACCTTTTGCGTCTCAATGATTCCTTTTCTGTTTTCGCTGATGCAAGGTTGAAAGCTTCTTTCAAATTCAGGTAATGATCGGTGACCCAATCACCAACCGTGCCATAATCCTGACCCTCGTTCAGTCCCAATAGGTGGTCAATAGGCAGTCTAGGTTCCCGCCCAAAGAAGAGGTAGTAGGGGGAATAGTTGGTCGATGAGTGTGGTGTGCAATTGTACGCATAAATGACTTCAGAAGATACTTCGGCCACACCCGTTTCTTTGCTGGGGGCAGTGATCGCAGGAGGTCATGCATAGGCCTGTTGAAACGCTCACATGAGCCGTTTCCTTGCGGGTGGTAGGGAGTTGTCCTGCTTTTGCAGATGTCATATATGGAGCAAAGCTCTCGTATTACTGAACCTTCAAAATTTCTGCCTCTGTCGCTATGGATCCTCAGTGGTACACCAAATCTCACAAACCAGTCTTTCACAAGCACTCTTGCCACTGTAGTAGCTTTTTGGTCTGGAGTCGCCACTGTTTGAGTGTACTTTGTGAACACATCAGTCATCACAAGAACATTTTCTAGACCACAAGACTTTTCAAGAACAGTATAGTCAATTGCCAGAACTTTGAGGGTTTTTTTTTTTTTGCAATGAGCTACCCAAGAGTCGGTTTCACACTTTTGCCAAATTTGGAAAGAGTGCACCTGGAACATCCACTGCAGTGGTTCCTTACATCTGCCTCCATTCCAACCCAGTAGCATCTCGTCTGCAGGGGCTCAAAGGTGCGGTCCGCTCCTTGGTGCCCTGACTTATCATGGACTTCAGTTAACACCTGCTTCCTGAGAGATGACCGTAGTAAGAGCTGGTCTACTTTCCTCCCATGAATGGTTGCCTTGCGGTATAGGATACCAGACCTTTCTGCGATGCGGTCCCAGGATCGGAGAAGTTTTCTCACAGACTTGGGCTCTTTGGTAAATTCAGATGAAGTTGGACACTGCTTTCTATTCCAAAAATGGCGAACTCGGCTGATGGTTGGATCGATTCTCTGAACCGTGTCAAGCTCAGCGTGTGGAATAGTTGGTAGAGTGAAAAGGGCTGGAGGGGCTGTGTTATCAGACCGAACATGGATCTCCTTGTCCCAAACTCGAGCAATAGTTCTGTAAAACTGTTCCATAATTTCAGAGTGGGACAGGTGTTGAAGTTTCAGCTGACATCATTTCCATAAAACCTTCCTCGGGTCGCACTGTAGTTGGCCGATCTCCATGGTCCTGTTTCCTGCTCAATGCATCCGCATTTCTATTGCTCCTTCCAGAACGGTACTTAATAGAAAATCTGAACTGGGCAAGTTCTGCAGCCCATCTGCAGTAGTTCAGTAGTTCCTAGCTTTGCAGTCGAGTTGAGATAACTAAGAGGATTGTTATCAGTGTATACAACAAATTCGGCACCAATCAGCATGTCTCTGAACTTCTCTGTGATGGCCCAACGTAAAGTGAGTAACTCTAACTTCATACTACTGTAGTTCTGCATTGATCTCTCGTGCTTTCTCAGACCTCTACTAGCGTAGGCAATGACAGTGCTCCTGTCCCCTTGCTTCTGTGAAAGAACAGCCCCGAGCCCTTGAAAACTTGCATCTATTTCCAGTATGAATGGGCTGCCAAAATCAGGATGACCAAGAACTGGTGGGCTACACAGTCTACGCTTCAACTCGGAAAAGCAGTTGTGCACTCCGATGTCCAACGTCGGTTGAAAGGACGATTGTCTAGTTTCACAGACTTCTTGACTTTGCCTTTGTGTCTCTTCTGAGTTCCAGAGAGGGAGACTGTGCAATGGTGCGGCTATGGCCGTGTATCCCAGAACAAAGCGGCGATAGTAGCCAGTGAGGCCTAAGAATCCTCGAAGTTCCTGCTCGGTGCTTGGCTTCCTCCATTCCATCACCGCTCGTCTTTTTGGGGTCAGGTGAGACACCATCTTTGCCAATGACATGTCCTAGATAATGTAGCTGTTCCTCAAATAGGTAACATTTCTGCGGTTTGACTTTCAGATGAAAGGTCCCAAGTCGGGTTAGCACCATATCCAATCTCCTCAAAGTCTCTTCAAATGTCGGACCAAACACCAGTATGTCGTCAAGGTAAATCAGCACAGTCTGGAAATTTTCATCACCAAATACCCTGTCTATTAGTCTCATGAAAGTGGCAGGGGCGTTGCAAAGCCCAAAAGGCATCCTCAGGAATTCATAGAGGCCTCCTGTCCCAACCCTAAATGCGGTCTTCTCCACATCCCTTGATGCCATGGGAACTTGGTAAAGACCATGAGCAAGATCAAGGCTGCAAAAGTAATTTGATCCATTGAGTACTTGTAAGGCCTCCTCTATTCTGGGTAAAGGATAGGCATCCTTGTGAGTCTGCATGTTGAGTGCCCGATAGTCCACGCACATACGTAAACTCCCATCCTTCTTCCGAGCTAGGACCACATGTGATGTGAAGGGCCTAGTAGACTCTCTGATGACCCCTTTTCTTACAGCCTGCTTGAGGTACTCTTGAACTTCTCCCCACTGTTGTGGCGGCACACGCCGATGTGGAACCTTAAACGGGACGTTTTCTTGAGACGAATTTGATGAGTAACTTCATCACAACAGCCAATATCGTCATCTGTCTACTAAAAACCGAAACATGTTCAGCCAAAACTCCGTCAACACGTTGATGTTGTTCTGTGTCGAGACCATTACCAAAATGCACCTTGTCCATAATATTTGGTAGAAAGGTGGACTGTTTCTGTTCTGCAGAGACCTCCTCAATGTAGACTTCATTGTCACTCACTTGACTGACTTCAACTTCCGGATCAAACATACATCTCCGTACAACACCAACTGGGGTTCTGGGTTTTAGGTACACATCTTTGTCACCAAAGTTTGCCATTTGGACCGGCACATGACCATCACTTGAGACGGTCACCCATGCAGGACCTACAGCTAAGCCTTTGGGAAGTGGCCCAACGTCTGAATCCACATGCTCCAATAATCCTTCATAGCTTTGTCCTCCCTTTGCAGGCATAAGTGATCCATCCAATATGACAATTGTCCATGCTGGAACCCGTACAGGCTTTCTCCCTGGGACTCGAACTCCGGATACAATGTCATCCTCTGTCCAGTTGCTGGCATCCATTTCATCAAACATGGCCAACACAGAAGCCCATTTTTCCTCCGATTTCTGGACAAGGTTTCTTAAGAATTGTGCACCATCCTGATCCCTGAGTGCATTTGACACGTGATTCAAAATATTACATCCGATAACACCAGGACACGCCTTTTTGTGTCGAGCTATCGGGGTATTAGTCATATCATGAACAACAAAAAATCCCATCTGTGGAAATGTCCTTCCGAGCAGAGTCAGATCTAACTCGACATATCCCAAGTAGGGAACAGAAAGTCCTTGTGCCCCAGATATACAGTACGTAGAAACACAGAAACATCTAACAACTCTCCTTCCCAAAGAAGGTGCTCTCTAAAAAAGGATTCGGTAATAGTGGATATCTGTGCTCCTGTATCTAACAAGTATATGGTTTCCAGGCGTCCAATCATGACCCCAACTTCTGGGCACCTACCAACTGCTTTCTGTAATATCGAGCCTTGATCTCTCTGTTTACCCGCAATGTGGCTCACAATGACAGGCTGCTCTAGTTTAAAGTATCTACTGGCGAAATTCCATCTTGCTGCCCAGATCTTCCCTGACGCGGACAGTCCCTGCGAAAATGTTCAGCTGACCCACAATCCCAGCAGCGTCGAGGGCCATCTTTCCGCCGGAATCGCCCATATTGCCGGCCAGCTCCACCTGATCTTTGTGAGTTCTGCAGTAGCTTCTCAATTTGCTGCTGTTGGGCTGAAAGGTGTTCACCTTGTCTCTTAATTTCCTTCAGCAGTTCACTTTCAGCACTAGCTGTTTCTTGGACCTTGACTTCTTTCAGTGTGCTTGTCTTGACTTGCGGTTTCTGACTAACACCTAACCACTGTTGGGCTCTCTCTCGAGTGTCAAAGTAGCTCAAATTAGGGGATCCATGTTAAGACGGCGAATTTCTCTTTGTAGGTTTTCGTCTCTTACAGCACCAGCTAATCGTCCCTTTAATGTGCTTTCTCTGCTCGCTTTAAAAGACGCATCCATACAGACTATTCTATCATAGATTTCGACCAGCTTAAGTGAAGACGTCAGAAGGTCTTCATTATCCCCTTGGGTGTATGCGAAAAACTGTTCTTGGAGTTGTGATAGGGTGTTACCATCGCCAAAGACTTTCAAAAGAACTCCCAATATTTCCTCAGGATCTTCAACTAAATCCTCTCCCCTTCCAATAATTTCATGTCGAGCTTTTCCAGATAAGTGGTCCAGTATAAAAGCGACTTGCTGTTTGTTGTTTAAATTCCGAGTAGTCAGCTGACAATGAACATCGGACGCCCATCCTGTATTGTAAGGTCACTCGACTTTTCAGGTTTGTCACGGAAACGCTCCAATTTGCGTGCAGACGACACAAATACTAATGCCTAGGTCACACATAGGCGGATTTGTCGGCGACTACTGGCGACTGAAAAAATCGCCACCATCCGCCGACAATCGTAATGAAACCGTAATGGATGGTCGCCTGTAGTCGTGGTTATCCTCCCCAGGTCGGCTGCAGTCGGCAAGAGTCGCAAAGGGGCCAAAAAGTTTTTTAAATGTTTAAAAACGGCGCGCTCAGTCGCAATGGAAAAAAATCCGCCATGCTGTCGTGATGGAACCGCCATGCTGTCGTCGGTATCCGTAATAAGAGCGTAAAGCGGCCGCAACCCAGTCGCTCATAGTCTTCCGCAATCACCCCACCAGCTAGCACGGCAGAGATGCGAATGCCATACGGCCTTCCTGCGGCATCTTCCCGACTACGGGCCGACACTGTTGCGGCTGCATATCGACTACAGAAGAACTGTCACGTCTCCCCTGCAGCTATGGGAGACTGACGACGACAGCAGTAGGACTAGTGGCGGCCGAGTTACGGCCATTGGCGACAGAGATACGACTGCCTGGCGACTGCATTACGACATACCACGATTTTCTGGCCAGGTATAAATAGGGGTGGACATTTCAGCTCACTGCAGTATGTTCTATGGTCAAGGTCTACCAAGGGTCTCTCTACCAACATCTATCATGGATGATGAACATAGGATGAAGCTGGTCCTTCTGAATGACTTGGCAGCACTGGACCAAGATATTGCTGCGAATGACCTACTGCTGGCTCATGCTGAACTCCATTCCATGGCAAGACAGGATGGTGTGAGGGTCTCCGTGGAGTGAGGTCCTGTGGTGCCGACAAGGATATGGCTTTATTGTTTGGACTTGGGACTTTTGGGAACTTTATTTTTGGGACTTTGGTCCTTTGGAAACTTTATTTATGGGACTTGGGACCAGTGGAAATAATTTGTTGGACTTTATTTCCATTCTCTCTCCCTGCAGAAAAGTTTGATTATTACATTACAATGATACATCTTTATTAACTTTCTTATTGTACATCAAACATCTTTATGCTTCATGTCATACATCATTGAAATGAATAAAGTGAAATGTAAAATAGAGAAATAAAGATTTTAAAAAAAATGCAAAATAGAAACACTGTAACGATAGCTTTAGCCGTTTGATGAGTGCCTGTAGCGAGGACGAAACAGTGATTTTTGAAATTTATATTTAATACAAACAAATTTATTTGTTCATATTAAATACAAATTTGTTCATAGCACAAGTATCCAATAATGAATCACAATGTTCATAGCACAAGTATCCAATAGCACAGCACAAGTATCCAATAGCACAAATACCACAAGTAATCACTAATGTGTCAATAATCCTGACTGCCAGAGTCATCGTCATCGTCAGCTGGTGGCAGGTTCGGTGTAGACATCGTCTCTTGATGTGTGAATCATGTGTGAATGATTGTGTGTGATCACACAATCATCATGTGTGAATCGTCTCCAATCGCCGGCGGTCTTATTGCAGTCTTGCGGACGTCGGAATAAACCGCCACCCGGCCCCAATGCAGTCGCCGCGATCCGCCATCGGTCGTAATCTAGCCGCCAGACTGTCGCCACGCTGCCGCCATGCATCCGCAATGCAGTCGTCGTCGATCTTCGACAGTCGCCATCCCACTCGGGGCGTCGTCGCAATGCAGGCGCAATGTGGCCGTCTGCAGTCGCCATACTGCCGCCTGACCATATTTGACCGCCCGACATCGCCAGTAGTCGCCGAAAAATCTTGATCGCCGGCAGTCGCCGGTAGTCGCCAAAATATCCGCCTATGTGTGACCTAGGCATAAGCTTTCTTCAGTTGAAATTGAACCTGCACTTGAGGCTGGCATTGGTCGTCTTTGCTCGTCTTTGTCCCAAAGCTCTCGGATGAGGTTGTGATTCTCTGCTATTGCATCCAACGCATCTTTTTCGACTTCTGCTGACCTCCGTCTTTCTCTACTTAACCCTTCCATTAACCTAGCAATAGCAACTTCCAATTCCTATGGGGTCGCCATTATGTCACAACAATGACAAGTATCAAATATACAGTTAGTCTGGTGGGTAGAAGAGGGGTCTGTGCACCCCCCTGAAATCAACTTCTAATCAATGTCTCTATATCAGAAAAAATGCGTAGAAAACGATTAGCTATGTTAAAAAATTCAAAAAGTGTCCCACGTATCATTTTAATGCAAATTTATGCAAATTAGTGTCGCCATTACAGAAAAATACAATTTTCACTATATCTCAACCAATACTGCAGATAACTGCACAAATAAGATATCTCGACCCATTTTGAGGGTCAAGGATAATTACAAAAAGCACTCAAAGATAAAGTAAATGTATACATGGTAACATGTTAACCTGCAAATTCTTAAGTGCCTGTAATACCAAGAATTTGATTTGTCACTATATCTAGGTCAACGTTACACATTAAGAGGGACTCTTGATAGAAATTTTACCATATTGGTGCTATATTTGTGACCAAATGACTTTTACCACATCCATCATTCATCATCCTCGCTTTCAATGAAATCATCAAAGTCAAACTCGTCCTCTTCTTCTTCGTCATCTTCGCTGTCCACCTCTTCATGATCTCCACAGTCCAGTAGATCAACCAGAGAAGCTGGTAGGACAGGACCACAGGACCACACCGTTCCAACAGTCCTTCATCAGTCAGCGTCCATCCCTGTCCTTCACTGTAGGGTTTTGGCTTTTCTATGAAGGGTTCATGAGCTCGCTTGCACAGTGCAACACGGTGGTTTACACGTTGGACGTGTGGCTTCAGTGCAGAATGGTAGGGAGGAAGGCGAGCCAGGTCCACCTTATATTTTGATGTAAGTTTCTTGTCCTCCCCCTCCATCTTCCGCAGCAGCTTCGTATGGGTGACATCCACAGAAGACTCGCGACTCTGTCCATACATCAGGCAAGTGAACTGCTCCAACTGCTGCAGCACCTGAGGCTTGATGTTCCAGTCATCACCGAGTTGCCTGAAGGCCTTCTGAAACCTGGGGTTCTTCTCCAGCTTTTTCGGGGGACCCACCTTCCCCTTGCCTTTGAAGGAAATGGTGCAGGCTTCTCCAGTGAATACGTAAAACCCAAGAAGAGTGGCACAGTAATCTTCTCCGTAGGATTCTGCAAGATCACAGAGGTTGAGTAGCTGTCGATGCTTTCCTGATCCTGTATCCAGGTATATAGTGAGCTTGATGGTGTGGGCATGGTAGAGTAGAATCACAAAGATAACCGTGTCAGGGGTTCTGACCACAGCATTCTTGTAGCCGAGGGCGGCGGCGAGATGAAGGCACAGTACCACCCTTGTATCTGTCTCTTCCTGATTGCTGTAGATAGTGGGGAGCTCACGCACTTCAACCTGAAACATAAAAAGGCATTGAATTTTGTGAAAAAGCAGTTTGATATGAAAGAAAGCAGGATATCTCACACATAAGGATGTGAGATCACAGACAATTATTATCAATAAGGAGATGGGTTAACTCGATTGTTTTAGCTAAGGTAATGAATGAAGTACATACATAGGTTCATGCTTTTATTTTTAGGTTTCTTGAAATAGCATAAGCTTTTAACTCACCTTGCCATTTGATGAGATGAGTTGATGGGCTCTCCCCTCCACAATCAGCACTGCCATATCAGTTCTCTCCAGCCTCGAAACGGCTTGTTGACTACTCCATACTCACAGCAGAAGCTGGCAGAGCTGCTTTTTGTTGTCATCATTTGCAAGGAATGACTTGAAATTGTATGGCTTCCTGGTTGCTGGTCCAGCTATAATGATATTTTCTGAGCTGCCACGCCTCAACCTCTCCTGGGCTTTGATGGATTCCGGATGGTAACTGTCTGTTGAGAACAAGAAGTGTTTCTTGGCCACCATTTGATCGAGCACTTGCAGACATATCTCACCCCACGTCGGGGAAAGGTTGTAAAGAACATGGAGCAGTGCAATGCCGTCTTGAATGAATAGGGTATCCTCAGGGTATGGTAGAACTTCTGGGGTGGTGTCTTCCAGAAGATAGTGCAGAATGGCGGCTTTGTTTGTCTTGGAGAAAAAACCATCTGGAGTCCCAAGGCTAGGGGGCACGGGCATCAGGCAGTACTTCATGAGTTCTTCCAAGTCTAATGGCTCATCTTGATTTTGAGACTTGGCGAGAAGCAGGAATGCAAGATTGCTTTGCTCTTGATACTGGATGACCTGGAATAGTAAAGGTAACATGTCAGTGTTAGAGTATACCATTAAAATTCATATTAAATTACAAGTACAAGATGCCATTTAAAAAGGAAACGAACCCTTGAGTATTGGAATGCCTAATTACCGTTCCCTGTGATGATGTGAGGGTAACCTTCTTTCTGGAAGCCTCCATGGTCTTGAGTTTCTTGCTCTTGATAGGGTCGAAGAAGTTTCCTGCCTGTCTGCCTTGCAGACGTCTGATGAAGTCAGCTTTAGCGGCTAATTTGACACTAAGACACTAATTTCCATAAATTTGCATTAAAATGATACGTGGGACACCTTTTGAATTTTTTAACATAGCTTATCATTTTCTACGCATTTTTTCTGATATAGAGACATTGATTAGAAGTTGATTTCAAGGGGGTGCACAGACCCCCCTTCTACCCACTAGACGGGAAAATCAAATCACTAATAGTACAGAACAATTCCAAATTAAATTCAACACAGGCAGCTAATGTAGATTTCTCTCACCAGCTTAGAAGGAATTTATCCAATTTGAGGAGTACAGCGTTCACCGTATACCTAACAGGGTCCAATCACACAACCAACAACAAGCTGAAGGTCCAGAATCTCCAATTTATCAGGAGGAATCAGTTCACTCCAAAAATGATCGTAGCACCTCGATGGTCCATCTGATCATCAGTCTTCTCCGGGGACGTGGCTCGTACTGGTTGCCACACAGACAGGGGAGGGGGTGTTGTTGCATATCCCACTTCTGACACCATAATGTGATGCGGGAATAATTAAGCAAGACACAGAATGGTGGTTGATACTTGCTGTATTCGAATATGCAGGTATGAGGTAATGAAAGAACCCCCTGTCTGACCAGGGTACAGAGCAAAAGTGAGAATGCTGGTCGATCCGTTCGAATCTCACGTCAGCAAACAATTAAATTTTCCGTTTTCCTGACAATGATCAATCCATGCGCCCAACGACGAAATGGCGGCAGCGTTTCGAACATGCCGGATGTGACGTATGGGAGGAGGTGCATGGGAGGAGGCTAAATCTGTTTCAACCAGGAGTACATGCTCAAAATTAATCACTTACAATAGGATATTAATCACTGCCTTTTTGGATGCTGAATTGTGAATAATATACAACACCTGTTCTCAAGTTATAATACAACAGACAGACAGACACGCCTCCTTTTATAATATAGATAGATTTGGGTACCGAAGGGTACCTGTTATTTTTTTCTTCTGCCCTCACTTATTCACGTTTATTTGCTTTTCAATTCGTTTTTCCACAACCATTTGACCGATTGACACGAAACTTTCAAAATGGCAGTGCCTACCCATGGTTAATTTGTTGATGATAACTATGACATCATAGGTGATGTGGTATGGCAGCCATGTTGGATTAAAGGGAATTTTTTTTAGATATCTTCTCTGAAGCCGCTGAACAAAATAATTTAAACTTGGACAGGTCAAGAGTTCACCATAGGGAATAATATTTGATAACAATTATGTCACCATTAAAATGACGTCATCGGTGACATGGTCTGGAACTCTTGCAGCCATGTTTTTTTTAAAACAAAATCTTAAAAAATCAGATTCTCCGAAACGGCTGAACAGATCGATACAAAACGTTAGATGTGTGATCGCCTATCCATGTGGAAAAGGGGTTGATAACTATGACGTCATCAGTGAAATGGTATATGGCAGCTAGATTGGATTTAAGTGAAAAACCTTGAAAAATCATCTTCTATCAAACCGCCCAACCAATCGACGCAAAACTTTAACTGTGTCATCGAGGAAACATGAGGGTTAAAGTTTGACAACTAAAACTCCATTGATCATGTGGTCTGACAGCCATATTGGATTTTTTATACATTGTCGAGGCTCGTCGAGGGTCGAGGCTTTCTACATAGTATGGCAGCCATATTGAAATCATTGATTTTTATTAGCTTCCTCCAAGATTCATATTGACAACTCAAATTTCCAGCTTAGAATAATTGTAATTTACAGAATGAACTGTTGTGAAATTTTATTCAACATACTGATTGATTACATTTCAATTTTGGTCATATGACAATTTGAAGTATGTAATAAAACGAAACTAAACGGAACCACCAACAGCAGAGTAGAAGGCCAAGATAAAGGGAGACTTGGACAAGCAAATGATGTGTGGAGGAATGGGGAGAGGGGGCAGGGGAGAATGGAGGGGGTAGGCAAGATGGATACAGAGGAAACTCCAAGGAGGGAAAACTGGAAATTTGGATGGAGGAGGGTGTGGGGGTCGTGGGGTTAACGAGGGTTGGAAAAGATCATGGTTTTGGATTGGGGACAATTTGAGATGGTGGTGAACATCTGTCTAGAAGACCCAGAGAGAAGTCTGAGATTGAAGAGGATGTGGAGTTTGTTCCACAGGTGGGGAAAAGAGGAATAAATGAGTGGAGGTGAGTAGTGTTCCTGGATTTAGGTAGGTTTACCAGAAAGGGGTTTTTGGTAGACCATGTGAGCCCTGCAGAAACTTGAGGGGGGGGGGGGGAGTAAGGACAGAGCAGAGGGTGCAAGACCAGAAAGGAGATGGTAGACGGTAGAGAGACCACCTACCTGTCTGTGATAGTGAGGTGATTGCCCAATACACGCAGGTTCATCCAAGGAGATTCCAGTAATCTTGAAGGTCTTGGTTTCCATGGTGTCAAGCTGAGCAAGGTGTGAGGCAGGGGAGCCAGCCCAGAGGGGAGAGCAATACTCCATTAAGCTGTGGATAAAGGCCGTGTAAGTGGATAGGAGTTTAGGTGTGCCAAAGGAGGACTTTGTATGACGGAGGATACCCAGTCGACGGCTGTCTTTGGGAGTCAGATTTGAAATTGAAATGCGATTTGAACCTTGACACATGGCTCTATTGGATTTGAGCCTTGCGGCAGGGGTATATGGGATGTGATCCTTGAGGCATGGGTATATGGGATTTGAACCTTGAGGCATGGGTATATGGGATTTGAACCTTGAGGCATGGGTATATGGGATTTGAACATTGAGACATGAGTCCATGGGATTTGAACTTTGAGGTGAGGAGTATATGGGATTTGAAACTTGAGGCATGGCTGATATATAGGATTTGAACTTTGAGACATGAGTCCATGGGATTTGAACTTTGAGGCATGGGTATATGGGATTTTGATCCTTGAGGCATGAGTGTATGGGATTTGAACCTTGAGGCATTGGTATATGGGATTTGAACCTTGAGGCATGGGTATATGGGATTTGAACCTTGAGGCAGGGGTATATGGGATTTGAACATTGAGACATGAGTCCATGGTATTTGAACTTTGAGGCATGGGTATATGGGATTTTTTTTTTAACATTGAGGCATGGGTGTATGGGCTTTGAACCTTGAGGCATGGGTATATGGGATTTGAACTTGGAGACACGTGTACATGGGATTTGAACTTTGAGGCATGGGTATATGGGATTTTGATCCTTGAGGCATGGGTGTATGGGGTTTGAACATTGAGACATGAATCCACGGGATTTGAACTTTGTGGCTTGGGGTAAATGGGATTTTGAACCTTGAGGCATGGGTGATATATGGGATTTGAACTTTGAGACATGAGTCCATGGTATTTGAACTTTGAGGCATGGGTATATGGAATTTTTTTAACATTGAGGCATGGGTGTATGGGATTTGAACATTGAGACCTGTGTCCATGGGATTTGAACTTTGAGGCATGGGTATATGTGATTTTGAACCTTGTGGCATGGGTGGTATATGGGATTTGAAATTTGAGTCATGAGACCATGGGATTTGAACTTTGAGGCATGGGTATATTTGATTTGAACCCAGCACCATGAGGCATGGGTTTAGATCAGAATGCTAAGAGACCTTTTCTCATCTGTGGTTAATTTGTTACCCTCGCCAGAGAAGAGGGTATTGCATTTGGGTCTATTTCGCTCTGTCTGTGTCTATTTGTTCGTTTGTTTGTCTGCCTGTTCACACGTAATGTTGCTCGTAATGTTACCATTGCTCGGTGTTCACACGTAATGTTGCTCGTAATGTTGCCATTGCTCGGTGTTCACACGTAATGTACCGACGCACCTACGAATAACTGCGTACGTAAAACTTAGACGGACCCTATTCCACATCAATAGTTCATAACCATGTGACCATGTCGAATAACAAAAAAACAGTTGTTGAGCAGATATTACGTGATATAAGGTATGCGGTCTTGTATGAATTGAAATTCAAAATATTCGAGAGTACACCTTTATTTTTAGCGTGAAAGTCAAATTGCAGATTTATATGTATTCTTAAAGACTACAGAGAACGAGGCCCTACAACTCTACAAGTCGGGTCAGACTCCACCTTCAAGCTGCCGTTCCGTTGAAATATATATATATATACTAGCTTGGCTCGGCTCGCGCGTCGTTACAAAGCAAACGGGCTTATTTTAGCTGCGGATAATGACTGTACCTGAGTTGCTGTGTTGTCATGATTTACACCAATCATAATACAAACAATTATTTTGCACAAATGTATTTGTTGTGTTTGTGATATTACATTTTTATAGGCAATTTAGGTTGAATATTTAGGTTGAATGTTTTTTTTTCAAGAAAGAATGGCTGTGAGGTGACAGGGAGGGGTCGGTGCAGACTGGAAGTTTGGGACGATTACACCTCACCACCACGTAATTCAAAACACCGCACCACCACATAATTCAAAACACCGCACCACCACGTAATTCAAAACACCTCACCACCACGAAATTGAAAACACCTCACAGCCATAAAACCTAATAAAAACACCTCACAGCCATAAAACACGTAATAAAAACACCTCACAGCCATAAAACACGTAATAAAAACACCTCACAGCTATAAAACACAAAATAAAAACACCTCACAGCCATAAAACACGTAATAAAAACACCTCACAGCCATAAACACAAAATAAAAACACCTCACAGCCATAAAACACGTAATAAAAACACCTCACCACCACAAAATTAAAAACACCTCACAGCCTTAAAACACGTAATAAAAACACCTCACAGCCATAAAATTAAAAACACCTCACAGCCTTAAAACACGTAATAAAAACACCTCACAGCCATAAAACACGTAATAAAAACACCTCACAGCCATAAAATTAAAAACACCTCACAGCCTTAAAACACGTAATAAAAACACCTCACAGCCATAAAACACGTAATAAAAACACCTCACAGCCATAAAACACGTAATAAAAACACCTCACAGCCTTAAAACACGTAATAAAAACACCTCACAGCCATAAAACACGTAATAAAAACACCTCACAGCCATAAAACACAAAATAAAAACACCTCACAGCCATAAAACACGTAATAAAAACACCTCACAGCCATAAACACAAAATAAAAACACATCACAGCCATATAACACGTAATAAAAACACCTCACCACCACAAAATTAAAAACACCTCACAGCCTTAAAACACGTAATAAAAACACCTCACAGCCATAAAACACGTAATAAAAACACCTCACAGCCATAAAACACGTAATAATAACACCTCACAGCCATAAAACACGTAATAAAAACACCTCACAGCCATAAAACACGTAATAAAAACACCTCACAGCCATAAAACACAAAATAAAAACACCTCACAGCCATAAAACACGTAATAAAAACACCTCACAGCCATAAACACAAAATAAAAACACCTCACAGCCATAAAACACGTAATAAAAACACCTCACCACCACAAAATTAAAAACACCTCACAGCCTTAAAACACGTAATAAAAACACCTCACAGCCATAAAATTAAAAACACCTCACAGCCTTAAAACACGTAATAAAAACACCTCACAGCCATAAAACACGTAATAAAAACACCTCACAGCCATAAAATTAAAAACACCTCACAGCCTTAAAACACGTAATAAAAACACCTCACAGCCATAAAACACGTAATAAAAACACCTCACAGCCACAAAATTAAAAACACCTCACAGCCTTAAAACACGTAATAAAAACACCTCACAGCCATAAAACACGTAATAAAAACACCTCACCACCACAAAATTAAAAACACCTCACAGCCTTAAAACACGTAATAAAAACACCTCACAGCCATAAAACACGTAATAAAAACACCTCACCACCACAAAATTAAAAACACCTCACAGCCTTAAAACACGTAATAAAAACACCTCACAGCCATAAAACACGTAATAAAAACACCTCACAGCCATAAAAAACGTAATAAAAACACCTCACAGCCATAAAACACAAAATAAAAACACCTCACAGCCATAAAACACGTAATAAAAACACCTCACCACCACAAAATTAAAAACACCTCACAACCTTAAAACACGTAATAAAAACACCTCACAGCTATAAAACAGGTAATAAAAACACCTCACAGCCATAAAACAAGCCATAAAACACGTAACCTCACAGCCACGAAATTAAAAACACCTCACCACGTCATTTAAAAACACCTCACAGCCTTAAAACACGTAATAAAAACACCTCACCACCACAAAATTAAAAACACCTCACAGCCTTAAAACACGTAATAAAAACACCTCACAGCCATAAAACACGTAATAAAAACACCTCACCACCACAAAATTAAAAACACCTCACAACCTTAAAACACGTAATAAAAACACCTCACAGCTATAAAACAGGTAATAAAAACACCTCACAGCCATAAAACAAGCCATAAAACACGTAACCTCACAGCCACGAAATTAAAAACACCTCACCACGTCATTTAAAAACACCTCACCACCAAGTGATTCAAAACACCTCATCACCACATAATTAAAAACACCTCACAGCCATAAAACACGTAACCTCACAGCCAAGAAATAAAAACACACCACCACGTCATTTAAAAACACCTCACCACCAAGTAATTCAAAACACCTCATCACCACATAATTAAAAACACGTCACCACCACGTAATTATAAATACCTCACCACCACGTAATTAAAAACACCTCACCACCACATAATAAAAAACACCTCACCACCACGTAATTATAAATACCTCACCACCACGTAATTCAAAACACTTCACCACCATGTCATTTAAAAACACCTCACCACCACATAATTCAAAACACCTCACCACCACATAATTAAAAATACCTCACCACCACGTGATTCAAAACCACCACAACGTTATTAAAAACACTTCACAACCACGGAAACAAAAGTTTGAGGGAGTCGTTAAGTGACAACACAGACACTGCCCAGATGTGTCGATATATAGATAAATGACTGTACCCGAGTTGCCGTTTTGTCATGGTTTAAACCAATCATAATTCAAACAATTATTTTGCACAAATGTATTTGTAATATACGTGATATCACATTGTATAAACAATTGAAGTTGAAAAAAAAAATTTCCCCAAAAAATTCCCCAAACAAAAAAAATTGGAAAATTTTCAAAAAAAATACCCTTAGGACATACCGACCGGAGAGATATGTGCATTCCAGAAGTTTCGTACGATTTCACAAAAGTTTGAGAAAGTAGTTCAGTGACAAGACAACACAACACAGGACAGATGCTGCACAGATATATATATATATATATATATATATATATATATATATATATATATATATATATATATATATATATATATTGTTACAGACGCGGTTGTGGATGTTGGTTTACCGAGCGGTTTGGTATGACCACGTCTGCACAGTTTACCTGATTCCACTCGAACGTTGACTAAATCGCGCTATGCTAAATCAATGATGGAAAAGACACAACGGCTGGATTAAAATGACACGACACCAAGGGTTCAGTTCTCAAGACCTCCGGAGGAGGTTATATTAGGGCGGAAGGTCAGATTACAACTACAAGAGGGACAGCATAGAAAGGCAGGCACTTAGACACACTTATCTTATTCCCGACAGACCACAGATAAACAGGACAAAAACTGACTCACACGGGGATTGATGGCAAGGAAAGCGGGTATTCGATGGCCAGCACAAGGTGCACCTTGTGCTCAGGGACAGGATAGCGCGGCCCAAAAGATGCAGGAGGTCTCTCAGCGCTCGGAGGTAGTGACTTCTCTTTCTCCAAGCTGGGGGCGCATCTCACGTCACATCCGGTAAGTTGCTGCGTATATCCGGCGGGGAGTGACACGCCCTCGGCTCGTTAGCTCCGCCCCAGATGGAATCGGTCCGCCCTTCTTATTGGGTGCGGGGGGGTTACCAGGCTCCGCCCTTGACGAGGAGCTGACAGCCAGCCCCTTCGTGGTAACCCCGTGGAGCGCATGGGTAATGGCGGCTAACCGAGCCGGAGTGAGGACGCACACTCCCCGCGCGCGCCGTTGTTGTAGTTGTTGTAGTTGTTGTTGTAGTTGTTGTTGTAGTTGTTGTTGTTGTTGTTGTAGTTGTTGTTTGGGGAAGAAGATGGGAGGAGGTATGGGAAGGTCCTAAACTCACTACTGGTGCCATATAATCACATTCTGGTGCAACGAAGAGTCAGAATTAATGGAAACGAGTCCTTAACTGACATAGACTAAGAATAACTAGCAAGATGTCCGAAAGTTGTCTACGTGAGATGCGGTGGACCTGGGCACGACATTTAATGGGGGAAAAAGGGGCAGGTCGGTTCTACAGAGTGTTATTTACAGGCAATGGGACTAGGGAATGGGGGATTGGGGATAGTTGGGGAGTATTGGGGAAATAGGGGAATATTTACAAGCGGATATGGAGGCCAAATTCCATATTCGCAACATTGCACCCTTCTCTACCCTCGGGGCGTCCCGACCCGATAAATTTTTACCTATTTTAGTGTGGCACTCAGATGTAGTTCCCTCTACTATTAACTCTACCCTGAGTGCGACAGTTTTACAGATATTCACAAATGAGTAAATATGTCCCCCTGCGACGTTGCACCCTTCTCCTCTCAGAAACACACCCACAGGATAACCGAATCCGGAAAGAATTCGCAAACTAAACATACAGCCGGTAGGGAGCATTATTTACAAGACTACGCTGATATTTACACTACGATCCAGGACCTGTTTTTGGAGGAACACATGCAGATGTTATGCATAGAGAGAGCACGCATGCCAGCATCGATACACCAACCCACGAGTGCTCTGTGGCCTACGGCCTTTAATAATGTGCAGAGCACCCCTTCCCAGCACCAAAAGCACCACCCCATCACACAGTCAGCACCATCCGGTGCACCAATAAAGTGTTTATAAATCACCGGTGGTGTCGCAGCCGGCCGATGTTCTGCCGCTGGTCTTGCCTTCGTGTGGTGCACTTGGTGTTCTTGCCTCTTTCAAAAAAAATAAAGAAAGGCGCCAACCGCGTCCATTTCTCTATTGTGGCCGTCAGGGGGCCAACTGTTAGTGGTTCACCTTGTATGGCATAGGTGCCACGTTGACCCATAGGTCCATCCATGGGTGGTGCTTGGCCGCAAAAGAACTGCGGTCCATTGTGGGTGGCCACAAACATTGCGGTCCATATGGTGTATCGATCCAAGCAGCAAGCAGCGAAAGTGCAGGCCCACAACTGCGAAGCCAGCACCTCTCTCTCCTCTCTCTCTCTGCCCCAAAGCCAGATCCTCGGAGGTGGGAGACAAAAGAAGCAGACAAGTGAGAAAGGTGGTAAGGGCGCAAAAGTGCACGCAATGCAAGGTAATGCACACTGGGGGCACATGGGAACCAGGTGAGACAGGTACGTTCCTACCGTACGCCCCCCCCCACCAGGTAACCTACATGGCCCCTCCCTTACCCCTTACTGCATCCACAAAACACAACACTACCCATAAACATCTACTTTACCAATCAACAAACGTCCCTACTGTCTTTCCCGTTCCTCCCATAAACCAAATTCGTCTTCTCTCCCTCCTAACCAATCAAATTTGCTATTTCCAACTCTCATCAAAATTTGCCATCTCCAACTCAACATCAAAATTTGCCATCACCAATTCATCATCAGTCCCTCCTAAGGAGGGAGAGATGGAATCACCCCAATGTCTCATCCACGTCGTGATGCGTCTCACAAATCCTCACAGCAATCTCATTTCCTGCAACAAAACAAAGAAAACACAGGTGTGGAGTCATCATCATCACAGGCAAGTGGCTGCGTATGGTGTGACAGGTTCATCAATCCTAACTATTTCCTAAATGACTTTAACAACTTTACACTACCCGGGGTCTTTCTCCGGCCAAACCATTGGCCCTCTTACACTATGGGTTCTAAAAACCAATTCCCATTGTCCAAACTGTGGTGCTTTTCAATTTGGGGTCTCACTCCCCCGATTCATCTCCCGGTGCCCTCGCACAATTTCTGGGCTGTGGCGTGTACCTCTCCCAGCGGGTCTACCCACCTGCACACCTCCACCACTGCAGTTGCCTCCGAGCTTACCTGCTCCTTACCCTAACCTAACTACCTGGGGAAGGCCCTCTGGCGCTCTCCCCACTCGGTGCCCTCTCTGGCACTGGGCTACCCGGGTCCGTCCTCCGGATCCTCGGGCCCCATCCACAACTCTACCGGCTCCCAGAGCCCACCTGTGGCCTCACCTGGCCGACATCCTCACAGTGGTGGAGTGCCCAACCAACTACACGCACTAACAGGCTACACGCCCAGCCATTTCCACAACACTAATGCACCCATCCTCATACCATTCTGTCACCCGCACCACAGATGCCAATATCCAACCACAATTTACCTATACCCTCTACCTAACACTTACACTACCCGCCCCGGGTATCCGTGATGGGGGTCCACTCTTCCCCCATTCACACCTTCGCACCATGCACACCACTCCGTACCACTCACTCCAACTCTCTCCACACACCTGTACCTGCACACCTGTGCTCTCACACCTGGTGCCACCTGCACCCTTCTCTCCCCAAGCGCATTCGCGCTGATCCACAACACTCATTACTCACACACTGTTCCACACACCTGTCCAGTTGCACACCTGTGCAATCACACCTGTTCAATCCTCACACACACGGCATCATCTCAGCTAACTACTCCCTTCTGAAACTTGCGCGTCCCAGTCGTCCCTTTAAACTATTGCGCTCCCTCGTCATTATCATCCATACTAATCTACCTGCGTCCCCACTACAGGTATCAGTCACTAACTAAACTTAACGTCACCTAATGTCATCTTCGCTAGATCCCTACACACAATATAACCTAACCCACCCGGGCTAGTTTTCACTGCCATACACCCCATAAGCTATTGCGCATTTGCCCCCCACATGGGAAGGGTGGCAGGGATGCCACCCTTACCCACTGGGCCTATCGCTCACTACCAATTTTGCACATCAAATTTCAACAAATTAAAAATTTGCCAATCACTACCCATCATCTGCCAATCACTACTGCCAATCCCTTGCCAATCATCAAATTTTGTTTTTCTCTAATTTTGGGTCCAAAACACTAACCTCATCACACAGTCTACTCACTACTGCCTCTCGGTGCGCCAATTTACTTCTAAAGCTCGGCTTCGTAAAGCCAAGCCATGAATGCGGGTTGTTCCGTGCCAGCGGCTGGATGCGTCCGGCATTCGGTGCAGGGACGGGGGCTTACCCGTGCCGAGATCCCACGCACCATCTCGGCACGGAGCCATCCAATGTCCCGATCTCGACCTGCCGGACTGCCTCAACAAAAAGTGGTCGCCATGACGACCCTTTCTATCGGGCTGCCCGCTCCGCCTAGTGGAGCACGGACGCGGCCGTTCAAAGCGAGGCCCAGCACGCACCGAGGGCCCGCTTCGGCTAAAGTCGACCTAACCTCTAACCTGGTTACCGTCGATGCTTCACCTGGATTCTTACACCCCGCAGCCCGTTCCTTGCTCACACATCCAGCCGTTTCCATGCTCCTTGTACCGTTCCTTACACACCCAGGTACTCTCATTCCACTCACAGCCTTGGTCACACACCTGACCACCGAACACTTTGGCACACATTCGTTGGTCGCACACCTCACCAACACACCTCTTCGCGCCCCCTCCTCGGTCACCTCCTCCGTGACAATCACAGGTGTGCTCTCATTCGCACACCCAACCACGTGCCTCACCACCAACTCCAGCGTGCATTCCCACTCACGCTCTACCATTCCAGGTGTGCTTCCTTTCTCACCTGTCACAACCAACTCACGCTCCGTGCCACTCTCACCACCACTCTTGACAACGCACTCGCCCTTACTCCCGACAGCGCACTCTTTCCTCATGCACCTGTCCGTTACACACCTCTCTCGCGCACACCCTTGTGCACACTCTCCCATCACACCCTCTGTAACACTTACCACACCGCGCTTCCATGTGCTCCCTCGCACACGCGCTACGACCGACTCACTCTCGCCAGCATCCTCACTCCTTGGCACACACTTTTTCCTCACACACCCCAGAGTCGGACTTTCTCGCACACCTCCTTTTTCGCACACCAGACCTGTCGCACACTTCACCAACGGCCTCTCACGAACACCCGGGTCCATCTCGACCCCCAAGCTTCTTAAATCCCCTGGCGCATCATACGCACGACCATATTGGTCACCACTTACACCGGGTCCTCTTCCTCTTCGCTTCTCCTCCATCACCTGCGAATCCCTCATCCGGTTAATGAGCACATCATTACGATCCGAACACAGACTTTGGACCAATTCTTTTATCTCCTCTTTTATCTCTTTCTTATCCCCTCTCCGTCGCTTCTTAATTTCGCTCACCCCTTCTTCCACTTCTTCTAATTTCTGCTTCACCTCTTTTATTCCCCGGTACGTCTCCTCAAGCTCGTCCTCTAAGGCTACCTTGACCGTTTCCATGTGCGTCCTCACCTGCCGGTCCTTCGTCTCCATTACCTCTATCACCTCGTCCAGCCTCGTTGTCAGTCCCTCACGTACCATCTGACATTCCCTCTTCGTCGCTACCAAGTCATCTTTTAGTTCTTTCTGTGTCGCTTTTAAACCTCCTAATACCGCAGTGTTCCTTTGAACCTGCTCCACTAACTCCGTCTGTCCCACCGTCAGCTGCTCCACCTCCTGCGTCAGGTCCTCTATGCCCCCTTGCAATTTTACAGTCCCCTTTCTCACCTCCTTCTCCATGCGCTCCTTACAGTGCCTCACCTCCTCGCGCACTCCTCCGACCTCCTCACTCACTCCTCTTCTGATCTCCTCTCCCATCACTTGCATCTCCTGCCCAGATGCCACCCTCATCTGCTCCATTTCCTCCCTGTGAGCATCCAGTTTGGTTTCTACCCCCATTCTGACCCCCTCTATCTGCTGCCCCATTTGTTTAACTTCCCTTTCCGCTTGGTCCCTCATGTCCCTCAATTTGCCTTCCATCCTGTTTTCTAACCCCTCAAACCCCTTTTGCATCCCTTCCATTTGATTCTCTTGAGCGGCCATTCTGTTTTCTACCCCCATTAACCCCTCCTGTATTTCCCCTAATCTATCGTCTAATTTCCCAAATTTCTTGTCTAATTCCTTAAAATTATTGTCTAATCCCTCACCAGTACCCCTCGCTTCGTCCCTCATTACCCCCATTTGGTTTCCCATTACCCCCATTTGGCCCTCCAATCGCTCACTATCAGCCCTCATTTGCTCACTCTGAGCATCCATCCGGTTCCCCATTACCCCCATTTGGCCCTCCAATCGCTCACCCATTTGTTCCATAAAGGCCCTCATTTGCAGGAGGAAAAGGTTCGAATCCACCAGGGGCGCTGCCACGGTCGCGGGCGCGGTGACCAGCGAGGCGCCATTTTGTGTGTCTGCTACCCTCGCTGCTTCGCTCTCCTCACGTCCCTCAATTTGGTCCTGGACCGACCCTGCCTCACTCTCCACTACCGGACCCCAGCCGACTTGGTCTGCCATAGCGCGACTTTCAAAATTCGGGTTTTTATTTTCGTAAAACAAATTCAAATTTCGCCGTTATAATTTCGAGCGGGAAACGCGCTCCGGGTCGAATTCTACCTCCCCAACACCAATTGTTACCCTAGTGGTACAATTGGTGTTCCAAAATTTGGGCCTAATAAATTTAGTCCCAGGTCCGAATCCGACACTCCTGACACCAATTGTTACAGACGCGGTTGTGGATGTTGGTTTACCGAGCGGTTTGGTATGACCACGTCTGCACAGTTTACCCGATTCCACTCGAACGTTGACTAAATCGCGCTATGCTAAATCAATGATGGAAAAGACACAACGGCTGGATTAAAATGACACGACACCAAGGGTTCAGTTCTCAAGACCTCCGGAGGAGGTTATATTAGGGCGGAAGGTCAGATTACAACTACAAGAGGGACAGCATAGAAAGGCAGGCACTTAGACACACTTATCTTATTCCCGACAGACCACAGATAAACAGGACAAAAACTGACTCACACGGGGATTGATGGCAAGGAAAGCGGGTATTCGATGGCCAGCACAAGGTGCACCTTGTGCTCAGGGACAGGATAGCGCGGCCCAAAAGATGCAGGAGGTCTCTCAGCGCTCGGAGGTAGTGACTTCTCTTTCTCCAAGCTGGGGGCGCATCTCACGTCACATCCGGTAAGTCGCTGCGTATATCCGGCGGGGAGTGACACGCCCTCGGCTCGTTAGCTCCGCCCCAGATGGAATCGGTCCGCCCTTCTTATTGGGTGCAGGGGGGGTTACCAGGCTCCGCCCTTGACGAGGAGCTGACAGCCAGCCCCTTCGTGGTAACCCCGTGGAGCGCATGGGTAATGGCGGCTAACCGAGCCGGAGTGAGGACGCACACTCCCCGCGCGCGCCGTTGTTGTAGTTGTTGTAGTTGTTGTTGTAGTTGTTGTTGTAGTTGTTGTTGTTGTTGTTGTTGTAGTTGTTGTTTGGGGAAGAAGATGGGAGGAGGTATGGGAAGGTCCTAAACTCACTACTGGTGCCATATAATCACATTCTGGTGCAACGAAGAGTCAGAATTAATGGAAACGAGTCCTTAACTGACATAGACTAAGAATAACTAGCAAGATGTCCGAAAGTTGTCTACGTGAGATGCGGTGGACCTGGGCACGACATTTAATGGGGGAAAAAGGGGAAGGTCGGTTCTACAGAGTGTTATTTACAGGCAATGGGACTAGGGAATGGGGGATTGGGGATAGTTGGGGAGTATTGGGGAAATAGGGGAATATTTACAAGCGGATATGGAGGCCAAATTCCATATTCGCAACAATATATATATATATATATATGTATGTAGCGGCTACCGCTGGGTTTACACAATCGCCTTGCACCTACCAAGGACGCGAAGCGATCACCATGCCGGGCTCGTCCAGGACGCCCGGGCAGGCCCGCTCTCAACTTGCCAGGCCTCGTCTGGGATGCTCGGGCATGCCCGGGCACGCCCGGCCATGCCCGCTCTCGACTTGCCAGGCCGCGTCCGGGACGCCCGGCCACGCCCCCTCTCGCCTTTCCCGGGCAAACGCTCCGGGATAATGTGTATATATATTGCTGCCCGATAAACGGGCTTTTCAGAGTACCCGAGTTGTTTTGTTTCAATAAAGAAACTCGGACGAATTCCAGCTTTTTGTCGTGTCCATTCTTCCGATAACGTGGGAGCACAGCTACTACATTGGTGACCTACCGACATGGACACGGCAGTTGCCCTCAAACTGCCTACCTTCTGGGAGGCTCACGCGGCGGTTTGGTTCGCCCAGGCGGACTCCCTGTTCGCCCTGCGAGGCATCACGGCCGACGACACCCGCTTCCACCATGTGGTAGCAGCGCTCGGCTCAGCCACCGCGGCCCGCGCCCTGAGCCTCCTTGAGAGCCCGCCAGCCGCTGACAAATACGGCGCGATTAAAAAGCTCCTCCTCGACGCTTTCGCCCTCCCATCGGTGGAACGCGCACGGCGCCTGCTCGACACGCCCGAGCTCGGCGACACGCGCCCGTCCGAGCGAATGGACTACATGCTTTCACTGCTCGGCGAGCACTCTCCGGCATTCCTGTTCCGGGAGCTGTTCCTCCGTCAGCTGCCTAGCCCGGTACGCCTCGCCCTGGCGAGCACGACGATCACGGATCCCCGCGCCCTCGCCAGGGAAGCCGACAAGATCTCCGCGGCAGGCCAACACATTGCAGCAGCGACCTGGGGCCCACCGCCGTCCGACGCAACGCCCATGGCGCCCGAGCACCCGGCACGGTCGACGACCGAACTGCCGACGCAATTGGCGGCCGCTATGCCGAGCCGACCACCTCCAGCACGACGACCGGGGCCTCCACCTGACCAAGCGTGGTGTTACTATGATGCCAGGTTCGGACAGAAGGCCCGGAGGCGTTCATTACCAGCCATGAGCGCCGGCCACAAGGGCAACTTACTTTTCATCATGGACAAAGCATCCGGACGGCGCTTCCTGTGCGACACCGGCACCCAACTGAGCATCATACCCGCCTGCGATCAGGACAGGCAGTCCGCGGTTTGCGGCCCCTCCTTGGTTGCGGCCAACGGATCGGCCATCCGCACCTTCGGCCTGCGCAACGTCACCCTCTGCTTCGGTGGCCAACGCTTTAATTGGACTTTTGTAACCACAAGCGTGCCCATGGCTCTGCTAGGCGCCGACTTCCTCTGCGCACACGGACTGCTGGTGGACGTCCAACGGCATCGCCTCATCAACGCCGAGACCTTCAGCTCCCTGGTATGCACATTGAGCAGCTCCGCTCCGACCGAGCTGGCATGCACCCTCCCGGCGGCGAACGAGTTTGCTCGCCTGCTCACGGAGTTCCCGGCCCTCACGCGGCTGACGTTTTCGGCCGTCGCAGTACGACATGGGATCGAGCACCACATACCAACCACGGGCCCGCCGGTCTACGCCAGAGCCCGCCGCCTCGACCCAGCCAAGCTCGCCATGGCCAAAGCCGAGTTTGACGCTTTGGAACACCTCGGCATCGTGCGGTGCTCCGATAGCGCGTGGGCTTCGCCACTACACATCGTCCCAAAACCAGGGGGCGGCTGGCACCCATGTGGCGACTACCGCCGCCTTAACGACGCTACCACCCCCGACAGGTATCCGATCCTGCACATCCAAGACTTCTCCGCCCGTCTGGCAGGACGGGTCATTTTTTCAAAAATCGATCTCATACGGGGATATCACCAGGTACCTGTCAGGGCGGCCGACGTCCCTAAAACGGCCGTCATCACGCCGTTCGGCTTGTTCAAATTCCTGCGGATGCCGTTTGGCCTCAAGAACGCGGCTCAGGCGTTCCAGCGCTTGATGGACGGCGTGCTGCGTGACCTGCCGTTCCTCTTCGTTTACCTGGACGACATCCTCGTCGCCAGCACGTCCCGGGCCGAGCACCTCCTCCACCTCCGAACACTGTTCGGGCGCCTCAGCGAGCACGGCCTCATCGTCAACCCGGCCAAATGCCACTTCGGCACGACGGCCGTTGATTTTTTGGGCCACCACATCACCAAGAACGGGGCCGTGCTGCTGCCAACCAAGGTCGAGGCCATCACCACGTTTCCGCGTCCCCACTCCATAAAGGCCCTGCAGGAATTCCTGGGAATGGTGAATTTCTATCACCGCTTCGTGCCCTGCGCTGCTCAACTCATGCGGCCCCTCTACGAAGCCCTCCGGGGCAAGCCGGCCAAGCACGACATCGTCTGGTCCGCAGCAATGGACGCGGCCTTCAAAATCTCAAAGCGGGCCCTCGCCGACGCAACACTGCTCCCTCACGCGGTGCTCAACGCTCCCATCGCCCTAACCACGGATGCCTCCGACTACGCGCTGGGCGCCGTACATGAGCAATGGGTGAACGGGGTTTGGCAGCCACTCGCTTTTTTCAGCCGGCAGCTCCGGCCGAACGAGCTCAAATATAGCACGTTTGACCGTGAGCTCCTCGGTCTACACCTGGCCATTCGCCATTTCCGCCACCTCCTGGAGGGCCGACCCTTCACGGCGTTCGTCGACCACAAGCCGTTGGTTTATGCAATGGCCAAGGTCACGGAGCCGTGGTCGGCCCGCCAACAGCGCCACCTCTCCGCCGTGTCGGAGTTTACCACGGACATCCGGCACGTCGCCGGCAAAGACAACAACGTGGCCGACTGTCTTTCTCGGGCCAGCGCGAACGCGGTCCACCTCGGCGTGGACTTCGCGCTTATCGCGGCGGACCAAACCACCGACACCACGGTGCAAGCTCTCCGGGTGGCGGACACGGGCCTCCGCCTGGCCGACATCCCCTTCGCGGACACTGTCCTACTCTGCGACGTCTCCCAAGGCCAGCCTCGCCCCATCGTGCCCGTTACCTGGCACCGCCGCATCTTCGCCTCCCTCCACGGCCTTTCCCACCCGGGCTGGAAAGCTTCCCAGAAGCTGGTGTCGGCGCAATTCGTCTGGCACGGCCTTCGACGGGACGTCCGCGATTGGACCAGCACCTGCACAGCCTGCCAACAGGCCAAGGTCCACCGACACACCCAGGCCCCGCCGGCACCTTTCACTGTGCCCGAACAACGTTTTGACCACGTCAACGTGGACCTGGTGGGCCCCCTCCCCCCATCACGGGGGTTCACACACCTGCTCACCATGGTGGACAGGACCACCAGGTGGCCGGAGGCCATTCCCCTCGTCTCCACCACCACCGCCGACGTGGCGCAGGCTTTCATCGCCACCTGGGTCGCCCGCTTCGGTGCACCGGCGGACATCTCGTCGGACCGCGGACCGCAGTTCACCTCCGAGCTGTGGGGCGTGGTCGCCCGCAACCTGGGGGTCAAGCTCCACCGTACTACGGCCTACCACCCCAAAGCCAACGGGTTGTGCGAGCGATTCCACCGCTCCATGAAGGCCGCGCTCATGGCCGGCCTTCAGGACGGCGGTTGGGCCGACCGGCTGCCGTGGGTCCCTTTGGGCCTCCGCATGGCCCCCAAGGAGGACCTCCGGGCATCCATCGCCGATCTTGTCTACGGCCAGGCGCTACGCGTCCCGGGCGAATTCGTGCCCGACGCTACCAGTCCCTGGTCCGCAGCTCACCAGTGCTCGGACCTCCAGGAGGCCGCCCGACGGTTTGCCCCCATGCCAACGTCCCACCACGGTGACCCCCAGTCCTACGTCCCCCCAGCGCTTCGCACAGCGGAGTACGTTTTTGTGCGTCATGACGCACATCGGGGGCCACTCCGGCCGCCGTACGACGGGCCCTTCCGGGTCCTGCGACGGGACGACAAGTCGTTCGTCATCGACATCGGCGGCAGGTCGGACCGGATTGCGGTGGACCGCCTAAAGCCGGCGCAAGTGGACATCGACCAACCGCCATGGTTGGCCCTTCCGCCGCGGCGAGGCCGCCCCCCCGTCCATGGTGCCCCCCACTCGACCGCCCACCACCACACCGCACCCCCCCCCCCCCACGACCCGCTAGGGGTCGCTTCGCCCGGGTCATCAGGACCCCCCTTAAATTGACCGTGCCGGTGCAAGTCGATTCTGGGGGGACGTGTGTAGCGGCTACTGCTGGGTTTACACAATCGCCTTGCACCTACCAAGGACGCGGAGCGATCACCATGCCGGGCTCGTCCAGGACGCCCGGGCAGGCCCGCTCTCGACTTGCCAGGCCGCGTCCAGGACGCCCGGCCACGGCCCCTCTCGCCTTTCCCGGGCAAACGCTCCGGGATAATGTGTATATATATTGCTGCCCGATAAACGGGCTTTTCAGAGTACCCGAGTTGTTTTGTTTCAATAAAGAAACTCGGACGAATTCCAGCTTTTTGTCGCGTCCATTCTTCCGATTACGTGGGAGCACAGCTCCTACATATATATACATATATATATATATATATATATATATATATATATATATATATATATATATATATATATATACTATATATATATATATATATATATATATATATATATATATATATATATATATATATATATATATATATATATATATATATATATATATATATATATATATATATATATATATACTGTATATATATATGTATGTATCGTCAGCAATTGAGCAAAACCTCAATCGAGAAGCGATTTCCGTCAGAGGTCATCCTAATCACAATTGGCCCTTAACATGCGCTATCTCCACTGACAAGCCATCGATTGTCGACGATCAGATAGCACGTATTACGAGGCTGTAACGTCAACGAACGCGTGACGTAATTCCGTAACGATGTTGTGGGGGTGAGGCCAGTGTCGGCCAATAGCGCGCCGCTAAATGGTCATGTGATCTCGCCTGAAGCTAGGCCGTGCCCGTGCCTGTGCCTCTGTAGGTGAGTGATTTTTGTGTGCCGTGCTCTTTATTTTATGCGCTCGCTTTGTTTGTTCTCCTTTATCCCCCAGATTGACTGCTCCGTACGAATTATCATCGACGTGTTCGTTTGCAGTCATAGCTCGATCCTATGGTTAAAGTCAACGTTTGAATCTACGGTTTTTGCAGTGGAGGTGTTTGGGGGTCACAATGTGAATGTCGGTGAGAACTGATGCAATAAAATGCCGGCGCGATAGCCACCTACACCTGTCAGCACGGCAGGTTACCTAGATACGTCACCATGGCGGTTTACCTAAATCCGTCAGCACGGCAGGTTACCCGGCAGGTTACCCGGACCCGTCAGCACGACAGGTTACCCGGACCCGTCAGCACGGCAGGTTACCCGGACCCGTCAGCACGGCAGGTTACCCGGACCCGTCAGCACGGCAGGTTACCCGGACCCGTCAGCACGGCAGGTTACCCGGACCCGTCAGCACGGCAGGTTACCCGGACCCGTCAGCACGGCAGGTTACCCGGACCCGTCAGCACGGCAGGTTACCCGGACCCGTCAGCACGGCAGGTTACCTGGACTACGCATAGATTTAGCTGATATAACAATGAAATCGAAGTGCACCAGTAGTTGACCCTTCGCAGGAGGGTGACAATGACCATTGCTCGGTGTGCAATCTGTGATCGGGCCATGGAGAGAAGTTCGGATATTGTTCGAGTAGCGGTTCAGAGGTACGTACACACTTGGGAAATATAGTGATACCGTGGTACCTTTAACGTGCAGAGGCATCACCTGTCGGCTTAAAATGTCTCGGCGAAACAGCAAACGCATTGCAGCAGCTGCTGTTAACACAATGCCAACACACAGTTAATCTTGATCTGGTTCTGCTGCGATTCGAATCAAATTTGAATCTGCATGTATGACGTCCCAAAGCCAAGCCATGCTGCCATATCACCCTGGTCGTACACAAAATACGTGTCGCTTTGGGGGCTAGGGTGGGAAGGTGCCACAGTCACGTGACGCCATCAAGCAATCCTGACCATTATGGAACTCCCATTTATATATTTAAAGGTCAAGGTGCATTGTGGGAGGATATCTGAGTTTGAACTGTTCTTTATCCCCATCTTATTCGCCATATTTGCTTTTATTCGGAATAAATATTATGCATTGTAATTATTTCATCATTTTTTTTGTACTTCACCACATATCATGATTGTGCACTGAATAAATCATTTCGGAGATGTTTTGTGTCATTGTGAGAGGGAAGGCAATTCTAGAGAGAGAGGAGGGGGAGGCGAGGAGTTGCGGAGTGTGAAAATAGTCACATGTATTTTGTCACATTGTCCCCCCACTCCATATGACACAATGTAATATAATCATTTCATCATCTTGCGTCATGCAGAATGCTGGTGGAATAGTATGAGGCACACGTTACAGCAATCCACGCACACACCTGAGCATTTACCTGCACAACAAAATCACTTTTAAATCCCATCCAGCTTCAGATGTTACCATGTTACAAATGTGTTTAGTTTCCTTGATTTTTCATGGCATTTTGTCTGATTCTGGGGGTGCTGTCAGTTCCTCTGGACAGCAATGCTTTGATGAATTACCATTGAAGAGCTGCACATGTCTTATCTTGAATTATTGAATGTAGAAGGGAAGCCGCACATGTAGACAAGACTGAGACGGTGAGACATCACCAGAAATAAATTTTGTTGAAGAAGGTTAAGGACAAAAATACAAATTTCTTACAGATAGATGCCGGATCATTTAAAAAAATTTAATACAAAGTCCAGGCTTGTGGAGGAGCTAGAACATACAGCGGATCGGGTACTACCAACACATATGCAAAGATCGGGCCAGCCATGTCCTTATCTGTGATTTTCAGATATACATACATGCATGCGCCCTCACAGACATACACACGTACAGTGCATAGACATACAGTAAATACATACACCCAGACACACACATACAGTACATACGTACTGTTATGTGTGTGGGGGTAGGGATAAAATACCATAGAGGAGATAGGAATTTATAGTTTAGCATGGACCGTGTGACGCGAAGAGGAAGAATCTCTATGTAATTAGTCGGGAACCTGTCGGGGTAAGAGTGTTTGCATGTCGCCATAAGCAGCGTGGCTTTTGTGTTAATTAATTATAGGGCTTAATATTAATAACCCCCAGTGTGTATGAGGCTCGCTTGTATTGTGTTTTACTGTTAAGGCCAAATGTATAAGGGGTTCTTTACATGCCATTGGTTAAGACCTTTTTTTTGTGACTGCATCAATGTGAATATTTGCTTATAAATACATGCCTGTGTTAAATCATTATAATTTTTCCAAACCACCTCAATCGTCTGTTTCCTCCATTAGTTAGACATAGCCATAGTATGTCCTAAGTAGACGGGAGGTTGTACCCCACTGATACGCTATGCTTGACTAGCCGACATCCTTCTTGCAGTTGCACTCGGCCGTACCTAATTAGTTGATGAGGGTGGGCGTTGAGAGCACGGTTCCCCATCTGGGATAACTTATCACCGGGATGTAATGCAAGATTTGGGTGCAGAAACCCTACCAGATTTGGTTACCTCAGACTGTTAGCAACCCATCGTGCCTTGTAGTTTATGCAGCTTGTCGGCTTTATATATATATATATATATATATATATATATGTATGTATATACAGTCATGTGAAAAAGAAAGTACACCCCATGTAAAGTTTTGACTTTTTCAACATATTTCAACATACAGCTATTTGATCTTCATTTCAACAATATTGACAGATAAAGGTGATATAATATAACAAATATCATGAAACATTTACATTTTGTAGTCCATTGTGTAATTTAAATAAACATAAATGCAAATTTCGCATGTGGAAAAAGTAAGTACACCCCTATATTTATCACTACTTCAAATACCTAAAATTAGAATCAGGTGCACCAGCTCTGGTGCAAATGATTAGAACATCGTTAGAGAGGATATTGGAAGAATCTGTCTTATTTAAACCTCAGACATTTAGTTTGGTTTGCTCTTTGTTGTTGAAGTGTGCGGCGTCACCATGCCTAGATCAAAAGAGCTCTCTGAGGCCTTCAGAAAGAAGGTTATAAATGCCTACGAGTCTGGGAAGGGATTTAAAAAGATCTCCAAACAATTTGAAATCAATCATTCGACTGTCCGGAAGATCATCTACAAGTGGAGAAGATTCCAAACAACTGCCAACTTGTTCAGGCCAGGCCGCCCCAGCAAGTTCAGCCCGATAGCAGACCGCAAGATGCTGAAAGAAGTCTCTAAGAACCCCAGAATGTCATCACGGGACCTACAGGTAGCTCTTGCCACTGTTGATGTCAAAGTGCACGAGTCTACCATTAGAAAGAGGCTGCACAAATTTGATCTACATGGGAGGTGTGTGTGCCAGGAGGAAACCTTTGCTGTACAGAAAGAACATTAGGGCAAGACTAAAGTTTGCCAATGAACACCTAGGCAAAGACCAGCACTCCTGGAACAATGTGCACTGGACAGATGAGTCAAAGATAGAGCTATTTGGCCACAGTACCAGAAGACATGTTTGGCGAAAACCAAAGACAGCATTTGACCACAAGAACCTGATACCAACTGTAAAGCATGGTGGTGGAAATATTATGGTTTGGGGCAGCTTTGCTGCATCAGGGCCTGAGCAGCTCACCATCATAGAATCCACTATGAATTCTTCATTGTATCAGAGGGTGCTTGAGGATAATGTGAGGCCACCTGTCGGAAAGTTGAAGCTCAACCAAAGGTGGACCTTGCAACATGACAATAGCCCTAAACATACCAGTAAATCCACCAAGGAATGGCTGAAAAGAAAGAAATGGAGGGTTCTGGAATGGCCAAGTCAAAGCCCGGGTCTAAATCCCATCGAGATTTTGTGGGGGGGATTTGAAACGAGCTGTGCATGCAAGAAACCCCTCAAACATCGCACAGCTGAAAGAATTCTGCATGGAGGAGTGGGCAAAAATTTCTCCCAGTCGATGTCAGAGACAGAATGAATGAATGAATGATAGCTTTAAGGCCATTTTCCCCACGATAGCGGGGGTTATCCTTGCGGGCCCCATGACAATCGTGGTTCCCTGTTTGAGGCAATGTTTTTATGGCCGGATGCCCTTCCTGACGCCAACCCTTGGTCACGCTCTTACGATGCGCAAGGATACGGTGTACCTATTCCAAACCGGGGTACACACCGTGATCATTCATCCCAGCAAGCTGGTACTCAATTTGCCGACCTCGGAAGGATGACAGGCTGAGTCAACCCCCCTGGCGTTAATTCAGCGATCGACCGGGATTCGAACCCAGGATCCTAGGATCCCAAGCCGGCACCCTAATGTCACCCGATGGCACCCTAATGGCACCCGATGTCAGAGACTGGTAGACGGTTATAAGAAACGCCTGCTTGAGGTTGTTTCTACCAAAGGGGGCAATACCACCTATTAGAGCCGAGGGTGTACTTACTTTTTCCACATGCGACATTTGCATTTGTTTATTTAAATTATACAATGGACGACAAAATGTAAATGTTTCATGATATTTGTTATATTATATCACCTTTATCTATCAATATTGTTGAATTGAAGATCAAATAGCTGTATGTTGAAATGTTGAAAAAATCAAAACTTTACACGGGGTGTACTTACTTTTTTCACGTGACTGTATATACATATATACTGGGAACTGAGTACCCTCGTCCCTCTATACAAGGGGAAAGGTGACCCTCTGGACTGTGGTTCGTATCGAGCGATAAAGTTATTGGAGCATGGAATGAAGGTATTGGAAAGGGTGTTGGAGAGGAGGATAAGGAAGAAAGTGAAGATTGACCAAATGCAGTTTGGATTTATGCCAGGAAGAGGAACGACAGACACGCTTTTTATTGTGAGGCAGTTGCAGGAGAAGTATATGGAGAAGAGGAAGAAGTTGTTTCTTGGGTTTGTTGATCTGGAGAAAGCATTCGATAGGGTTCCACGTGAAGTCGTGACATGGGCATTGAGGAAGTTAGGAGTGGAGGAATGGTTGATCAGAGTAGTGATGGCAATGTACAAAAGAGCGCGCACAGCTGTAAGGACGAAGGACGGGAACAGTGGTGAGTTTGAGGTGAAGGTTGGAGTGCATCAGGGGTCGGTACTAAGTCCACTACTATTTGTAGCTGTGATGGAGGTGCTGGCTCAGAACTTAAAGGAGGGTTTACCGTGGGAGTTGTTGTATGCAGATGATCTGGTGTTGATTGTAGAAAGTGTGGATCTACTGAAGGAGAAGATGAACAAGTGGAAGGAATGTATGGAGACAAAAGGTCTGAAGGTGAATATCGGAAAAACGAAGGTGATGGCAAGTGGTAAAGCATGTGGTGAGGTGGAAACAACTGGGAAGTGGCCGTGTGCTGTGTGCAGGAAGGGTGTCGGAGTGAATTCCATTCAATGTACAATGTGCGCTGAGTGGGTTCATCAAAAATGTAGTGGTTTGAGAGGGTCATTAACCAGTGTGGCAGCTACATTCAAGTGTAAGGTGTGCACAGAGGGACCTGCAGATGGAGGAAATGTTGAGTTGGATCTTGGAGATGGCGTGAAGCTGGAAGGTGTGAAAACATTTTGTTATCTTGGAGACATGCTGAATGGAGAAGGTGGATCAGACTCGGCAACGGTTGCTCGAGTGAGATGTGCATGGAAGATGTTTCGGGAACTGAGTGGCATGCTGACGAGGAGGGGAGTGTCATTGAAGCTGAAGGGAAAGGTGTATGCTGCATGTGTGAGAAGTGTTATGATTTATGGGAGTGAGACATGGGTAATGAACGTAGAGCAGCAACGAAGGCTGGAAAGGGTGGAAATGCGAATGGTTCGGTGGATGTGTGGAGTATCGTTGAGAGAGAGAGGAAGACAAATGATGAATTGCGAAAGATGATGGGAATAGAGCCTGTGATGGATGCTGTGAAGAGAAACAGGTTGAGATGGTTTGGTCATGTGTTGAGGAAGGATGAAAGTGACTGGTTGAAAAGAGTGATGGGAATGAATGTAGAAGGAAGTAGAGGACGGGGAAGACCGAGAAAGACTTGGCTGAAGATGGTCGAAGAAGAAATGCGGGCAAGGGGGTTAACAAGGGGAGATGCAGAAAATAGGGCAAAATGGAGAACATTGTCATGGGGACCGCAAGGCTAACCCCCGCTCTTGCAGGGAAAACGGCCTTAAAATGCCTGTTGTTGTTGTTGTTGTTGTATATACACACACACTCTCTCTTAATTAATTGTACAGTATTAGTTGTGCCTAAACTTTAATATAATTTAAAGGATTGCTGTAAATATTAAATGATGTTAATTTCACAAAATACCTTGTTCAACTTTATTTAAATTGCCAACCTCAAAACATAGCTTCCTTACCTAGAGTAAGAACATTAACCTGTTAGTAATTGACTGGTTTCTCCACTGCACGTATCATCAGCTGCGCACTGTTCTTCCTCGAGGTTTCAATCCTTTCAGCCCAGAACTCCTCCAAACGGCAGATCCACAACTTCCTCATAGGTCCACAACCTCAGCAGATCCACAACCTAAGTTGCATCCAGGCAGTCAGTCAACACATAAATGCGACATCACTAACCAAACTGTGCTCGCTAGAGGATTTAATGTATTATGACAAAGTCACAACTCCCATCACACGTTCTATAATATGATAATACATTCAATCATGCACATTTTACCTTAAATATAACATGTCCACCAATCAGCACAACCACCCACCTACAACTATCGGGGATGCCTCTTTGTGGTGGTTGTACCCCCCCCCCCCCATGCAAGTTGGGGGCTAAATGTTCCCCATTTTTCCCTGCTGCACGGAATCGTCAGGTCAGCACGGTCAGTGTCGACCGGTATCCATGGACCGGGTCCTTTTCCTCTTGTCTCTCTCTCTAACTCTCTAACTCTCTAACTCGCTTTCTCTCTTTCTCTCTTTCTCTCGCTTCTCTCTCTCTCTCTCTCTCTCTCTCTCTCTCTCTCTCTCTCTCTCTCTCTCTCTAACTCTCTCTCTCTCTCCCTCTCTCCCTCTCTCCCTCTCTCTCTCTCTCGCCCCCTGCAGGCCGTTTGTGTTGGGCGTGGCGTCATGGCGGCTGTGAGCAACTGCTCTGTGTTGTAGTGAGTCTGTTGTGAGTTTTTCCTCCTCTCTTGCCCCCCCTCCCTCTCCTTTTCCATCCTGTGTGCTTTGGCACTTTGTTTTCATCCGTTCTACACCTTTGTCTTCGAGAGAGAGGGGATTGAGAGCGGGCCCATTTTGGGTGCGGCCTACTGGCTTTGACGGCGCTTTGTAAGCCATTTTTGTGCTTATAATGCATGTTTATTATTTACTTTAGTTCGATTATTTAGGTTTGATACCTTCTTGTCCGGTTCGGACAAGTGGGGAGAGGGGGGTGGGGGGGGGGGGGGGAATTCGCTGGTATGGCGAATACACGCTCTCATTACGAGGCGTTCAAAAATTTAACACGTAAGCATGCATTCGCATGTGTTCCGCCTGAAGGAGCTCCTACTGAGGACATTATCCTTGCCGTGGGATCCATCATAGGGGACGGTAATGTTCGAGCGGCATCACGAATGAACTTGAAATTAGTTGTCTTCGTGTCAGAAGAAAAGCTCGTTCATGACGTCGTTAGTACCGGTCTAACCATAAAAGGGGGCCATTATATTACGGTATCCCCTATGGATACGCCAGCGACCAAGATAACAATATCCAACGTTCCACCGTTCATGCCAGGTGAGAAACTCCTATCCGTTCTGTCTCGTTATGGAAAAATTTTCCCGAATCTCAATGATTCCGCTCGGGTGCTGCAGCGATCGTGTCAAACACGTAATGAGCTTTAGGAGGCAGGTGTACATGATTCTCCCGGATCGCGGAGCCGATACAGGTTTAAATATATCCTTCAAAGTATCGTTGGACGATCGGGAATACCACATGTATGCTTCCTCAGCCTCCTTAACATGTTTTAATTGTGGAGAATTCGGACACGTTAAAAGGTTTTGTCCTAAGACCTCTTGTCCAAAGTGTGGTGAATCGGGACATAACGAAATAGATTGTAAAAAGGCCAGTCCCTCCACCGCGCCTTCTGACACCCCGACCGTGCTCGCTGACACCCGGTCCGTATCTCCTGTTACCCCTACCGTACCTTCCATTACCCGGACCGCATCTCCTGTCACCCCTACCGTACCTTCCGTCACCCGGACCGTACCCTCTGACACCCTGACCGCACCTTCGGATGCCCCGACCGTACCTTCTGACACCCCGACCGTACCTTCTGACACCCCGACCGTACCCTCTGACACACAGACCATACCTTCTGACACCCGGACCGTACCTTCTGACACCCGGACCGTACCTTCTGACACCCGGACCGTACCTTCTGACACCCCGACCGTACCTTCTGACACCCCGACTGTACCTTCTGACATCCTGACCGTACCTTCTAACACCCCGACCGTACCTTCCGACACCCTGACTGAGTTGTCTGACACACCGGTGCTCTCCGATTCCAATGTGATGACACCCACCGATGTGACCGACACAACTAGCATTGCCCCCTTTCCTGAACCCATGAACGAAGAATCCATAGTGTATTCTAAAAAGCAAAGAGCACCAGTGCCAAGCAATTTCGCTGGTGCTGCAAAGAAGGCGGTCATGGGCGGCACCATTCCCGGTGCACATGTGTCCGAGTGTCCCTCTGACATTCCCTCACTAACTGAGTACATGAATACCATTACCAACGATACCAGCAAGTCTCATTATGTAAATGAGACGAAAATATAATTTGTACCTCTCACCTGGAAGTTTCCGTGTGCGAAACCTCCAGTGAAATTACTACCATTTCTGAGTTGGGGAATGGTTTTCCGCTTGTTTCCCCTTTAAATACCGAACAGACGAAGGATTCAATAAACGTTCCCACTTTACAAATGGGGCCGGTAAATATGAGTTTGCTGGGATCTCAAAACCAAGCGCCAATCCCAGATTCAAAAAATATCCACCAAAGTGTTAACGAGTGCTCTCGGGAACACCTTGGGAAACTTGTGAAGGTGCCTCCAGACAAGATCGCGGGGGCAGCAGGTAATACCCCAGAACGTGACGACATGTTATCTGATGTGTCTGAGTCCGAGGATGACATTGAGGCAACCGAGCTGTCACAATCGGTGACAGGTCACTCACAAGTATCCCCTCAACTCATTTTTACCTTCCTTAACGAAACGTTTCGTCACCGTAACATCGTAATTAAAGACTATTTCTCTGACTTGGCAGCATTCATTTGCACCGCAAAGTCAATAATCAAAGCGCATGAGGATTTTGACCTGACAAGATCTCAATTCCACAGATTAATAAAGTTTGTTACCCGAGCAGGTATGGAATGTTCCCAAGCACAGGTCGATTTCATTAACACGGAATGAAAAATATCTCCCTTACGGCCTTAAAAATGAATGGTGGGGGTGCAAGTCACCTCCGTCAGGCCCAAGTTAAAAACTTGTTTGATCGTAAAAAGGCAAATGTTCTTTTACTGCAAGAGACCCACATCACACCTAATGTGGAACATGACTGGTGCCAAACTTTTAAAGGACAATGCTATTTTAGCAATCTGTCAGCCTCATCTGCTGGGGTTGGGTTTTTTCTAAAGCCAGGTCTAGTTTTTGAGTCTTGCTATTTTCAGGAAGTCATAAAAGGCCGCTTATTTCCCTTCAGCTCGTACATCAAAACTTCCGCTGCACCATTTTCAATGTGTACGCACCTAGTGAGAGCAGGGACCGAAAGGCCTTTTTCACCTCAATGATAAACCACCTGAAATCGGTTGATCTTGACCATTGTGTGTGTATCGGTGGTGACTTTAATTGCACCTTTGACCCTTCGAAGGACAGAAATTCTGCAGAACCTCACCCCGAGTCCCATGCGGATCTATCCCGTTTCATTAAGACGGCCGGTCTACTTGATGTTTGGCGATTGCATCACCCCAACGTAGCCCAGTATACCTGGTGTCGATGTGCCAATGGTCGGGTGTCTTCAGCAAGACTCGACCGCTGGTACATTAATGTACCCTTTAGGAACGTCGTGGTCTCTTCAGGTTGTTTTCCGTCATTGTTTTCAGACCACCATATGGTAACCTTAGATCTTTCTTTTCCTCGACCCACATGCAGAAATAGTTACTGTAAGTTTAACGTTAAACTTTTAGAAGATAGTTTACTTAGACTCCTTTCGTGATTTCTGGGCTGAAATGAGTACTAAAAAATCTTCTTTCTCCTCAATTAGTCTTTGGTGGGACAACCTAAAAGCCCAAATTCGAGTATTTTGCCAACAATTTAATTCACACTGTACCAATGTAAAACGTATCACGATGGCTTGCTTAGAAGCAGATATCTTAAGGTTAGAGGGCAAGCTGGCCAATGAGAGCAACGCAGTGAACTATCGGTTGCTACTCGAGAAGAAGGCCCAATTAAGGGGATTTGATCCATGAAAAAGCAGCGGGCATACTGGTTAGGTTAAGAATACAGAATATCAAGGTTTCAGATACCCCGACTAAGTCTTTCTTTCATCTAGAAACTGTAGATAAACCAACACGACTCATATCTTCGGTTTTGGACCCAGGGGGGAACATCTATATAATAATAGCGCAAGGACTCGACTTTGTTATCCCTTTACGCCGCACCCAGTGACCCGATGCCCACGGCACTAATGGATTTACGATCTACGAACCGCGCTCTATGTTTATCACGTACAGCCATACTCGAAAAATCTGAATTAGCCGACGTTGGGGCCCAAAAGCATCCGATTAACCGCCGATACGACGCCATCTTATTGGCGTCTGCTGGGTGAAGGCGAAGCAAGCCGTCCGCTGATTGGACAGGCGAAGGCGACAGCAAGCCGCCCACTGAGTGGACAATCCTGAGCATGCATTTGTGCCAGTGTCATCGATCGCGGTGTGCGCTAACCTCATCATGTGGGTTTACCATAATTTTTTCCAACCGCGCTCTTTGTTTATCACGTATAGCCATACTCGAAAAATCTGAATCTGAATTAGTCGACTTTGGGGCCCAAAAGCATCCGATTAACTGCCGATACGACGCCATCGTATTGGCGTCTGCTGGGTGAAGGCGAAGCAAGCCATCCGCTGATTGGACAGGCGAAAGCGAAAGCAAGCCGTCCACTGAGTGGACAATCCAGAGCATGCATTTGTGCCGGTGTCGTCGATCGCGGTGTACGCTAACCTACAGCGAACTCAGTTTCCTGTTCGCCTGGCATATTCAATGACCATAAATAAAGCCCAGGGCCAAACATTCCGTAAACTGGGTATCTATTTGCCTGCTCCTGTCTTCTCCCACGGCCAGTTATATGTGGCATGTTCAAGAGCACGGTCGTTCAAAGATGTGTATATCAAGGTTGATAATACGAGTACGCAAGGAGTCGTCAGAGGCTTGACTATTACCCCAAACATTGTTTATCCAGAAGTGTTAAAATAATTTCAACCTCTGATACTGCGTTCATTGTATTATATTCCTACTGCTCTGCCTTGACATTGACGCTTACCAATGCGCCAGTATGGGGCTAATTCCAGTCGATTTACTAGTCCGTTCATTTTTTAAAAAGTCTATGGTTCTACTGCTGTTCCTTTCCATTGACACATACCACTGCGCCATTGTGGCCAGAGTGGTGCTATGCCGATTCCTATTACGAATCCATTCATTTTTCAAAAGTATATCGTAGCGTTGTCATTTAAGTAGATTGCAATAAATACGTTGTTCATATACGCACTCTTCATTCTCATCTTTCTTCCTAACTCTTACTCGGACAAGCAAATCCCCTATGCCATCCATAATGGTACACTCTATCCATACACCACATCCTCCCTTCCGTGGATGTTCCACGGGTTTCGGCTAGTCCTTACTAATCCAAGTGATATAAGATTAAATGTAATCGATTTATTTTCTGATCTTTTCAAAGCCAAAACGGTTTCTCATGAAATGATGAATGTTTTGAACTCTCATCCTCCTTTGGTGACTGAGGCCCAACGTCTAGAACTGGACGCTCCAATTACCCTTCCAGAGTTAACCGGTGCACTTGCTGAGATGGAGTCGGGAAAGGCCCCAGGCATCGATGGGCTACCCGCCTAATTTTTTTGGGCATTCTGGGACATTTTGGGCCCAGAGCTGCTAAATGTTCTGGATGCGTCTCTTTTATCCAGAGAATTACCGCTCAGTTTTAGAAGAGCAGTACTCTGCCTGCTACCAAAGACTGCCGATCTCCGACACCTGTCAAACTGGCGTCCGATCTCTTTGTTGTGCACGGATTACAAACTGTTTTCCAAGGTCCTTGCGAACCGGTTGAAGACAGTTATTGGTGACCTGGTGTCACCTGATCAAAGTTGCAGCATCCCTGGCAGATCCATCTATGACAACATATTCCTAATCAGACATTTGTTAACCAGTAAATGTGTCAAAGAGGATTTTGGATTGGTGTTTCCTGACCTTGCAAAGGCCTTTGATAGCATTGATCATAAGTTTTTGTGTCATGTGTTACAAGCTTGCGGGCTCGGTGCTAATTTTAGAGCCTACATAGCTTTGTTATATGCAAACATCTCCAGCTTAATCAAAGTTAACAACGAATTTTGCCCACCCATAAAGGTTCAGAGAGGGGTAAGGCAAGGTTGTCCACTTTCAGGTCTATTATTCACCCTCGCCTTGGAGCCTCTCTTAATCGCCCTCAGAAAGGATATCCCTGGTCTTGTTCTTTCTCCAGGACACGCACCTTTGACCCTGTCTGCATATGCCGACGACCTATGTGTCATCATAAAAAGAAAATGCGACAGTGACGCCTTGGCAAAGTGTTTGTCGGACTTCAACCTTGCCTCATCATTAAGATGCAATTGGGGGAAAAGCAAGGCTATGTGGTTCCCTTTTCCAAAAAATGACTTACTTGTGCCACCGGAATTACCACGACCCCCCCCCTTCCTGCAGAGCTAGTGTGGGCAAACGATGGCATCAAGTATTTGGGCGTCTTCCTCGGTCCTCCTCAGTATGCCCAGAACAATTGGGACAGGATTATTGGCCCCGGTGGATGAGCATTTGAGCCGATGGAAAAGAGCTCTACCCCACCTTTCCTATAAAGGTCGTGTGCTGGTTGTCAACAACCTTGTCACTACCCTGTTGTGGCACCGGTTCATCTGCCTGCAACCACCGGAGGCTTTGCTTCAAGCTATCCAGAGGAAACTGGTGGATTTTTTTTGGGGAGGCTACCACTGGCTTCGGACCCAGTGCCATATGTTGTCCCTCGGCCGAGGGTGGTCATGGCCTCGTCGACGTGAAATGCCGCCTGTTGGCCTTCCGGCTCCGCTCCATCCAACACTTGCTTTATGCAGAACACTTACCAGGAAAGCCCTTGGCCTGCTCCATTCTTCAACGAGCTGGGAGGCTCAGTTACGGACAGGAACTTTTTCTGACCAACCTTCAGCACGTCGCTGCATCTCTGCTTCCAGTCTTTTATCAGAGCCTCTTGAATGCCTGGCAGGGCGTTTCGATAAGTCGCCAAACAGACTCGCATGGCACTAACATGTATGCACACGAGCCTTTATTTTTCAATCCACTTTTCCCCGATATCCCGAGGAGCCGCGACTTCTGCCAACATTTTATAGTGGCCAACATCCTAAAAGTGTGTCATCTCCGGCATGCCTCTGGACAGGGATGGAAGCCTGCGAACGAGCTGGCGGACCTAACAGGTGTTCGGTCCAGGAGGCTAATCGGGAACATACTAAGAGCGGTGATCCAAAGAGGCCACCAGCTAGGCCTGCATTGGACCCAGGATGCAGAGGTTGAGCCCACAGTTCCAAAATTAGTTGTGGCTTTTGCCCCCAAATGATCTGCCCCCCATGAGCGCAGGGTCACCCCCCTTCCATGCTATGAGCAGCAAGAGTATTTATAGGTCTTGTGTGAAACTACTTCTTGGGGACCCACCTCTAGCTGGGGTTACCCGGTGGAAAGGACTCTTGCCTCCCGGTCCCCCCTCTGAGCCTTTATGGGATACAATGTATGCTGGACTTATTTCTAAAAGAACAGGTGACCTTCAGTGGCGTTTGGCCCACTGGATTGTTCCTTCCAATGCTGTCATTCGGTTTTTTCCCCCCATTTCCGGCTGTTGCCCCTTTTGTCCGGAGAGGGAAGACTTGTTTCATGCCTTCATTAATTGTGAAAGACTTTCTCCTTTGTTTTATTGGTTAAATTTTATTTCCCATAGATTGCGGATTACGTTTTCTTTGAAGGCTTACATCTTTGGTTTTCCTCCCAAAAAGGGAACCACATCTATTGTATTCGGGTTCCTAACCGCTACCACTAAACTGGCCGTATACCTGTCGCGGAAGGCGAAGCTGGGCGGCAGACCCATGCAGGAATGCAGTATTATGGTGTTTTTTAGTTCTTTGGTGTCAGCAAGGCTCAAGCTTGAATTTGGCTGTGCCCAAACTGCAAACGACCTTGCAAATTTTGTTGCGACCTGGTGTGTTGGAGGGATTTGTGAGGTCCAAGATAACAAATTGTTAATTTCTGTATAATACAGTGCGGGTGTTTCTTATACACTGTTCCATGCTTCTCCTTGCCGGCTTTTTTCTCCCCCTTGTCTTGACCTACTCTTTCTTTCTTCCATCTCTCCTCATGGTTGCAGATGCGATTGTAAATTTGTACATATAAAATTATGCCTAGTTTAGAAATTATGTCTAGTGTTTCTCCTCGTTTTTTGGGGGTATTTGCACCTTTTCTGTTGCTTGGTTTGCAGTGCACCGATTGTTTTTTCCTTTCCGGATTTCTATGATTTTACTGATTTTCCTGGATGAATTGCCTTTGGTGGTACTCTTGTTTTATACTTTTATAATAAAAAGAGTTTAAAAGTCAAAGTCTCTTTTTCTCTTTCTCTCTAACTCTCTAACTCTCTTTCTCTCTCTCTTCTCTCTCTTTCTCTCTAACCCTCTTTCTCTCTAACTCTCTCTTTCTCTCTCCTCTCTCTCTCTCTCTCTCTCTCTGTCTCTGTCTCTCTGTCTCTCTGTGTCTCTGTGTCTCTCTCTCTGTCTCTCTCTCTGTGTGTGTGTTGTGAGTCGTGCGTGGGTGTGGCAATCATGGTGGCTGTGGGTGTTGAGCTGTGAGTACGGTGCTGTGTTGGTGGTCTTTCCTATCCTCCTTTCACTCTGTGTCCTTGTACGTGGTTGTGAAGTTTTCTCCGTGTTCCCCTTCTGCTCTTGAGACAAGAGAGAGAGGGAGAGAGAGACAGCACGGTAACGGTTAGCCACCTGTATTAATTTATAACGTGGGTTGGTTATATCGTGCCGATTATTTATTTATTTAATGAATTTTGATTTGTTTGGTTAGTTTATTGCATTGTTACTGTTTAGTTTATTGCCGATAAATGGCTAATAGGAATAGTCAAAGGGCTGCTGATCGTGTTAGTGATGAGGTGTTATCGCGTAAGCACGGGCTGTGCCTTGTTCCGCCGGAAGACGTGCAAATGGACGATGTTCTACATGCAATCAGGGATTTGATCGGGGTGAATAATATTCGTGCTGCGTCTCGAATGAACCACAAAGTGGTGGTTTTCGTGTCACAAGTTAGCCTTGCAGACATCGTGGTGCAGAATGGGTTAACGTTGGGGAACGACCAATTTGTTCCGGTATCGTCCATGGACACGCCGGCGGTTAAAGTTATTTTAAGTAACGTTCCGCCCTTTCTGAGGAATGAAGAAATCCTACGTAAATTAGGGGAGCATGGGACTGTCTCACGAATTATCACAGTCCCCCTGCGAACCAGGAACGGAAGGTTGAAGCATGTAGAGTCGTTTAGACGTTTCTGTTTCGTCGTACTAAAGGATGAGGCAAAACAGCTGAACATATCTATAAATTTTAAAATAGGAGATCATGATTACCGGATCTTTGCAGCTACTGAGACCTTGATTTGCTATACATGTGGGGCATACGGACACACTCGGCAGTATTGTCCTGATGTGAGGAAGAGTTGCGCTGCAGCAGCTGGGGCACCCCCCCCCCCCCCCCCCTGTAAATGACTTGAACGACCCTGTAGATGAGCCAGGTGTCAAAAAAAGGTCAACCGGAATACCAGGGTGCGGGTGACAGTGGTGCTGGTGGAGAAGCCCATACGGTAGTGGAGCAACCATATGTGGAGGAGAGGCTGCAACCTCAAGAACAAAGGGACCTTGAGGAGGTGAAGCTGATGGAGACCGAGTCGAGGATAAACTTGAAACGCTCTCTTGCGAGCGATGAGAATGGAGGAAAAGGAAACAAAATGGTTCTCGTGCAGGCAGATGGTAATACAGACCAACCTGATGACCATGAGCAAAATGGTAATGCAATAGGTAGAGATGGGAATCTGCCCATTTCACAGGATAAAGAGAATCGAAGCATTACCGAGCGTGTCACTGTGTGTGATGGTGGACACCCTGCACCATGCGACGAGCAGTTAAGGACCCTCATCTCAACGGAAGATGATGAGAAAGAGATTGATAAGTCAGTGGCAGACAACAACGATGGGGTAGTTGGTGCCATGCAGACGCAACAAAAATACCATGGTGACAATGACACAGATGAGGTGCCAGTACCTGACACACTACTAGGTGAGAGTGGGGTCGAGGCTGATGAGGAAGGATGCAGTCTTGCTGCCCTGAGTGAGTCTCAGAAGGAGCAGGTGAGGCAAGCAGAGGTGACAAAAGGGAAGGTCATTGATTTCTTAAACGAAACGTTTAGACAACGTCATGTTGTAATTAGAGATCATTTCCCTGATGTTCAAGCTTTCATTAAGGCTTCGAAACCTCTTTTACAGAAAAATGACCCCATGCTCTCAGAGCCTCAATTTCAACCTCTTCGTAAAGCAGTAACAAAGGCGAATAAGGAATTGCAGGCGGAGGGTGAGCTACCACCTTAGAATGACAATGCGAGAAATACATATTGCCTCCCTGAACATCAATGGGGGATGTGCCCCCTTATGAAAAATTCAAGCAATCCAGGCAATGGAGAGAGTAAAAGCAGATGTCATTCTATTGCAAGAGACCCATGCCACAAACAATTTGGCAGCTGAATGGTGTAAACTTTTTAAAGGGCAATGGTGGCTGAGTGGGGTTTCCACACCCAAGGCTGGTGTTGCCATCGCCTTAAGTCCCAGGCTTCCCACTCAGAGTGTCATTTATAGGGAGGTCTATAAGGCACATTTGATAGCGGTGGAGTTTTACTGCAATACACAAAAGCTTATTATAGTAAATGTGTATGCACCAAGTGAACCTATAGAAAGAAGAACATTCTTTTCCACATTGCGGGACTTTGTAGAATGACTGGATCCAGCTGCTCTCACCTGTATCGCAGGGGACTTTAACTGTACAATTGATCCTTCAGTTGACAGGAATGGACATGAACCCCACGGCGCTTCTGCAAAGGTGTTAGCGAGCCTCAACAAGAACTATTGTTTTGAGGATGTGTGGAGGTTGCAGCATCCAACTTCACGGGCCTACACATGGTGCAGATGTCATGATGGCGTCATATCAAGGGCAACGCTGGACAGGATCTATATCAATAAGCCAATGCTGAATGTGGTGTCCACTACCCAAATACTCCCAACAGGGTTTTCAGATCATAATTTAGTGGCAATGTCCTTTAAATTACCCCTGACATCAGGAGGTAGCGCGTACTGGTCACTCAATACTCGGCTGTTAAGTGATAAGAAATTTAAAGATGCGTTCCGAACCGTGTGGGGGAAAATCCGGTCCTCTAAGCTTGAGCATGCCAACCTTCGCATATGGTGGGACCTTGCAAAGTGTCAAGTTAAAACGTTTTGTCAACAGTATAGTCTGTTTACTACTAAAATGCCAAGTCTCTCAATTGACTCATTAAAGGCCGAAATTGCAGAATTGGAACAGAATCGTAATGGGGCTGGGAAAGATTTGGGATATGATCAGTTACTATGGACAAAAAGGTCGTTACTGACCGAAATGGTGAGGCAGCGGGCAATGGGTACCTTGGTGCGTATGAGGATGAGTTACTTGACTTTGGATATGCCAAATAAGGACTTCTTTAGCTTGGAGAATTCGGTGAAAAACTCGCAGCAAATTCATAAGCTCTGTACTGCTAATGGGTCAACGGTTACCTCCCAACTGGAGATTAAAGCGGCCTTGAAAGCATTTTACTCTGACCTGTATTCTGCCCAGAGTATCAACAGTGAGGCGATGCAGGAGCTGATTGCTGGGGTCCCAGAAGTCGAGGAGGACAAGCAGCACACACTGGAATCGTTAATTTCACCTGATGAACTTGAAGCAGCCATGCGAGGCTTGAAAGATGGTAAAGCCTCGGGGATTGACGGGCTGCCTGGAGAGTTTTATAAGACATTTTGGAATCTTGTTGGACCCGATCTACTTGAAGTCCTTGACGAAAGCCTTCGTGCTGGAGAACTTCCTCTGTCCTGTAGAAGGGCGGTCGTATGCCTTTTGCCGAAGCCTGGGAACATTCAACTCATTGAGAACTGGCGACCTGTTTCCTTACTGTGTACTGACTACAAAATCTTGTCTAAAGTATTAGCGAATCGGCTGAAAGAAGTGATCAGCTCTGTCATACAGCCGGATCAAACCTACTGTGTTCCTGGACGGTCCATGCCTGATAATCTGTTTCTGGTAAGAGATATTATTTCCTGTAAAAAGTATGTGCCTGCCAGTTTTGGGTTATTATTTCTGAATCAAACAAAGGCTTCTGATCGTGTTGATCATGCATACTTGTTTTCGGTTCTTAAGGGGATGGGTTTTGGTGAAACCTTCACAACATATGTTAAACTGTTATATACAAACACTTTCTGTATGTTGAAAGTAAATAATAACTTATGCTCCCCCTTTCCCTTTCGACGGGGTATCCGCCAAGGCTGTCCTCTCTCTCGGGACTGTTGTACAATGTAATGTACACAATTGCCCTTGAACCACTTTTGGCATCTTTCAGGAAACGATTGCCTCAGGATATGTGGGTAGAGGGGTTAAAATTTGTCGTAACAGCTTATGCTGATGATGTTTGTGTTTTACTTAAAGGCCCGGGCAGTGTAGCTGCAGTACAGCAGTGCTTAAAAGACTTCTCTGCAGCCTCTTCTGGTGAAGTAAACTGGAGTAAAAGTGTAGCCTTGTGGTGTAGTTCAGGTAACCCCTCAGTCATATCACCACCATCACTCCCACAAAATCTGGTATGGAAAACAGATGGGGTCAAATATCTTGGAGTTTATCTTGGAAACCATGAAATGGAAATGAGGAATTGGGAAGGAGGTGTGGAACAAATCGCATATCGTTTAAAATCATGGAAAGGACTACTGCGGTCTCTTTCATACAGAGGCCGCGCTCTTGTTATCAATAACCTGATTGCAGCGAGATTGTGGCATAAAGTCATTACCCTGCAGCCACCCAAGGAGCTGATCCCTGCCATCCAGAGGAAGTTGATAGATTTTTTTTGGAGGCGCTACCACTGGCTGCGGCCCAGTATACTGTACCACCCTCGAAAGGAGGGGGGCCACGGAGTCATTGATGTCTCTGGGCGGCTTATGGCTTTTCGCCTGCAGTCTGTGCAGAGACTACTGTATGCGGAGGAGCTGCCCTGGTGCCCATTTGCACATTTTCTATTACAACAGGCTGGTGAACTGAACTATGATCGGCACCTTCTCTTGGTGGACCTTGATTGTGTCAGCAGTGCTTCACTTCCCGCTTTTTATCGGAGTTTGCTGGATGCATGGAAAGGCCTTGAGGTTAAACGTTGTCTTGAGGCATATAATTGTCATAATTTCCTCCAAGAACCTCTGTTCTATAACAGCTTTTTCCCATGTATTCCTCGTAGCCATGCTTTAATTCAAAAATTCATTAAAGGAGGCGTAAGCAAAGTGAGTGATATAAGGGATGCATCTGGAACCAAGTGGAGGTCTGCTGGGGTGATGGTGACAGGTGTTTGTGTAGCGTCTGTTCGAGTTGTTCAACAAATCAAACATGTAGTCATAAAAAAATTCAGGCAGCTAAACATTGGCTGGGAAGGCGCCGGAATTGTCGAAGATTTTCGGCTATCTTTCCCCGAAATCAAGGTGCTGCCCTCTGTCCAGTCAATTGATGATGGGTTTCCCTCTCCCTTTCACTTAGTAACTAAGGCTGGTGTCCTTAAACTCGTGAGGGGGAAAGAAGTCTCATCCCTGTCTGAAGCGATGCGTGTGGCCTTGTGGTCAGAACGGTTAGGGCCGGGGTTTCCCTCTACTCCACTGTGGCATAATATGTTTGTTCCACCCATCTACGGGTTCCTAGCGGATATACAATGGAGGCTAACACATTGGGCTCTCCCCTCAAACACTTTTATTCACCATCTAAATGCCTCGGTGCCTGTAAATTGTCCCTTCTGCGAGCAGGAGGAGGATCTTTTTCATGCATATGTCCAGTGCAGGAGGTTAGCACCTCTATTCTCTGTGATTGCACACCTTTCTTGTAAATTATCTTTCACTTTTACCTTGCATATGTTTATTAGCGCTGAGGAAGCGCCTCTAGCGAATGACTTCCAGCCAGTGTAACGCGAATTCCTGTCACAGGAATTCTGAGATCATATAAGTGTGACGTGGCAGTTCCTGATTGGTTCGTGTTGGGGAACCCCTTCTCGCTGCCGACGTGACGTAAATTCGCGCACGCGCACTGGTGAAGCGCGAGATTCGGCCCAAGGTTCTTATTATTATTATTATTATTTTTGTATACAAGATCGAGGCTCGAACCATGATCGAGGCTCGAAATTCCATGCCCGAACCTCAGCGCAATCCAAGAGGATTCACTTGTTTTTGATGTACCCTTTACCTCCTCTTGTAAAAATGCTGGTGCCTTGATGAATTTCCTGATTGCCATTGCAAAATATGCAATTTATAAGTCAAGGAAAATTAAGATTGATAAATGTTATGGTCATGACGTCATTCCAATATTTAAAGGGCTGGTGTCAGCAAGATTAAGGCTGGAATTTGATCACCATATGAGTAACGAGAATGTTGAACTTATTGAATGGAAATGGTGCACTAACGAGGCCTTGTGTGTGGTTCAGGACTCGAAACTCGTCATGGTTTTAAGAATTGCATCAAGAGTGTGATGCTTTGGTTTTGTTGTACCTTTTTTTTCTCTGCCCCTGCTTGTAAATACCCTTGCGGTATGGATTGAAATGCTTGTGCATTTTGTGGAAATAAACGGTGTTCAAATTCAATTCTCTCTAACTCTCTCTCTAACTCTCTCTTTCTCTCTAACTCTCTCTCTAACTCTCTCTCTAACTCTCTCTCTAACTCTCTCTCTAACTCTCTCTTTCTCTCTCTCTTTCTCTCTAACTCTCTCTCTAACTCTCTCTCTCTCTCTCTCTCTCTCTCTCTAACTCTCTCTCTCTCTCTCTCTCTCTCTCTCTCTCTCTCTCTCTCTCTCTCTCTCTCTCTCTCTCCTCTCTCTCTCTCTCTTTCTCTCTAACTCTGTCATGGTGCTGACTTCATGAAGGTGGGGGTACACCATCCTGGATGTAATCAGGTTCTCACTGTGTTAACAAATATAATTTCGTGCAAAATTTTTGGAGATTCGCAAAACTACATTTTTGGAATATTCGGAGCATGAGGAATCCAAAAATTAATGTTGGCATTTGCGTAGACACCTTTGCTAAAATAACACTCAGGACAGTGATGAAGATAGTCAGGTTCACTATGTTAACAAATATAATTTCGTTCAAAAATTTTGGAGATTAGGAAACCTGTACATTTTTGGAATCATCAGAGCATTGAGAATCCGAAAATCAATGTTGTCATTTGCACAGACACCTGCATGCCCGCCATTTTGGATTTTGAAAATGGCCGCCATAAAATACATATTTTGCGCTATCTCGGCTTCTAGTCAACCTAGAAACTTAATCAAATATGCTAATCCTATGTTTTCTGGGTCAAGGAATTCAATAAAAGCCTCAAAATAGTGCTCAGGATTATAGAAAAGCAACAAACAAAGGTAATTGAAAACCATTGTCTTTATATTTGTGATATAACTGTATTACATATTAATACATGATATTGCAAGTCCTTTGAAGTTATAGGTATAGGTTTATAAAGCAAGAAAGCAGCCTTGTTAGTACCAGATTGAACTATAAGTCCTATACACAGGATCTACTAGGTCTATACCGTTCAGGAATATGCTTTTATAGATCTTCATCACTGTCCTGAGCGTCATTTTCGCAAAGGTGTCTACGCAAATGTCAACATTAATTTTTGGATTCCTCATGCTCTGAATATTCCAAAAAATTAGTTTTGCGAATCTCCAAAAATTTTGAACGAAAAAACATTGTGAACCTGACTAATGTCGGGGATCTCTGGGACGCTTCTGCGAGATCGATTGGCTGTCTCCATGCCACGGGCTTGTTCAAGTGAACTGTCTGGGGCTATACAACAACAACAACAACAACCACCCTCCTCTGGATCAAACTGTTGTTCAACACACACACACACACACACACACACACACACACACACACACACACACACACACACACACACACACACACACACACACACACACACACACATCTCTTATAGTATAGATAGCAGGATAGTGTTACTTCCGTGTTTGTATACACTGTATATTTGAGTGTGATTGACAAACGGAAGGACCTTCAGCCTAGTTTGCTACCACTAGGTTGTTGTGCAAGCATTATATTGACTTTGAGTGGAGCTCTCCCATTCGGAGGCAATTGTTTCTAGGTAAGTGTGTGCTTGTTGTTTTGTTTTTGTTTATTTATTTCGTGTTTTTTGAGAAGTTTAAGATTTTGTTTTCTCCATGAAGCATCGAGACATCATGTCTGGAGATTTACCCACCGACATCAATATCAAAGAGCCTCGGTGGGACCAGAGCACGTTCGTGGGACGAGCCAAGCACTTCTTCACCGTCACGGACCCTCGCAACATCCTGCTGTCCAACTCCCAGCTCGAAAATGCCAGCAGGATTGTCCATACATACAGGTGTAGTGAGTGCTACGTGCGGTTATGGCTTGTTGTTGGATGTTTGTTGGAGATGTTCTGCACCACTTTTGCACTATGTTAGCATTGTTAACTTCAGAGCCGTTGCTGATTCTTTTCACCAGGTTGGGCCAAGTGCCCTCAGGACTCACAGAGGATCAATTATGGAAGGCCAAATATATATACGACTCTGCATTCCACCCAGACACCGGCGATAAAATGTTTGTCATTGGTCGCATGTCGGCACAAGTTCCTATGAACATGACCATCACAGGCTGCATGATGACATTTTACAGGTGAGAAACCTGCTTGACTCGTTTGTGCATTTCAGATTGGTGTGAGATAAAAAAAGCTTATTTTGACCTCCATCTTGTACCACTGTGCCTGGGGTGTTCCGATAACAAGCGGGTTGCTATCACTTTCCAAGCCAGCGTTCCGTGTCGACCGCTTTGCAAGCCGCTCGGCAAACAGAACAAGCGATTAAGAGAGATGTTTTGTTATGTTGTCAAAAATGGCCACCGTGGTCAGATTCAAAACAATACTACAGCCAGTAAAATGTTGAGGCATATATACCCCTGTTGACTGTTGTGTATACTCATAATATTGTTCAAATGTGCGTTTTACTCTTTACTTTTACTGTACTTTTATCTTAATTATTCAAGTTCTACAAACATGCAAAACATCAAACATCCCTCCCCCTTCCCCAAAATTCAGTGGTAGGGTCCATAGATTGGCAGGAAGGGGGCTCCTCCTTCTGACTCCACATTTATTTATCTTGCACAAGGAAACTAAAAACAGGAGGAGGCCATTCGGCCCATCATGCCTGCGCTACATCAACACCAGACCAATTGCAGTTCTGTATATCCGTCAAAACGACGCGATTCAATTGGGGAACAAGGGGAGGAATGGGGATGAGACAATGTGGCACACCAGGGATATCCCAAGGGTAGCAAAAAAAAAAAGTGGAAATATATTTAGTTAAATTATTTAAATAAGAAAAGGAAAAAGCAATTTTTCACTTTCCCCCTTGCTTCCAGTGTATGTGTGGGAGGCGTGGAGAGGAGGGGAAATTCAATTGTTTGATGACAAACACATCATCAACCAAACACCACCCCTTGACACCCCACAGACACGACACTCCACAATCACCCATCCATACTCGAGCTACCTGAAAGTCCTGCTAATCAAAGGGAGGCGCAAAGCATCCCTCCCTTTATATAAGGGATCGTTTCTCTGAATGCAGCTTTAAAATGGGGACTGAAAATACTTTCCTCAGCTTCTACTGGACGAGATCGGCTGCAAATTTCAGAAGTAAATGCTTTGTACGTTGAGGTAATATGTTCCAAATTTCAGCAACGTCTGTTTCCACATTCTTGAGTTTTATTAAGAAAACCCTCAATCACGTTGGTCTCCATCCGTCCGTCCGCCCAAAATGTGTTGGCGCTCATATCTCAAGGGCTATATATTGAAACTAGCTGAATCTTGGAATATACATTGGCCAATAGATCTCGTTAATGGCTTTCAAAACAAATTCCACCTAAGTGCTATAGTTTTTGCTTTAAAATTATATATTATTTATTTATATATATATATATATATATATATATATATATATATATATATATATATATATATATATATATATATATATATATATATATATATATATATATACAGTGGAACCTTGACTTACGAGTTTAATTCGTTCTGTGACCGAGCTCGTAACTCAAATTGCTCGTTTCTCAAATCAAATTTCCCCATTAAAATGCATTGAAATGCTATTAATCCGTTCCAGCCCGCCAAAAACCACACCAATTTTTTTAAAAATATACAGTATATATATAAATATCTCGCGCTTTATATTTCACCTGTATGCAGCATACAAGTTGGCAGGATGGCCTGGACTGGAGGTACGCACACTTGACTCTAAAGTCTAAACTGTCCAGCCTGGGTTTGAATCCCGACCCAGCTATAACCTGTCATGGGTGAATCACAGGCAGGGTGATTCATCAATGTGTGTACCGCTAAACTGGGCGCCCCGTTTGCGTCCCATTAGTTGTTGGATGTTAAGGATCTCACCGTGTTTTCCACAAAGAGAAGGCGAGCTATCGCCGGCACTCTGAACAAGTTGTGGCCGGGCATGGCATGAACATGAAAACATGAACATGAACATGAAATGTTCGACATGAACATGAAATTTTCCAAAATAACCAACATGCGAAAACAAAAATGCAGCGCTATACGACAGAGATACTGTACGTGCACGGCAAGATAACCACGTGACCGGAACCCACCTGGCGGCAAAACTGAAAATAACCAACATGCGAAAACAAAAATGCAGCGCTATACGACAGAGATACTGTACTTGCACGGCAAGATAACCACGTGACCGGGTGGCGAAAGCTCGTAACTCAGATCTCGGCTCGCATCTCAAAGCAATAAACCGCCCGAGCGACGGCTCGTATCTCGAAAAACTCGTAAGTTGGGGCACTCGTAAGTCAAGGTTCCACTGTATATATATATATATATATATATATATATATATATATATATATATATATATATATATATATATATATATATATATATATATATATGTATGTATATATATATATGTATGTATATATATATATGTACACATACACACTTTATATCTCTTCAAAATGTTATTACCCAAATCTAATGTGCTGGTTTAATGGCCTAATGGGTACGGCATCAGACTCCCAAAGCTGGGGAGTGTAGCTTTGAGTCCCATCTAGGTTGAATAACTTTTTTTCTTCTTACTTGTTGAAGTATTTTATGTCGTCTTGAATTAATCAAAGGGAGGCGCAAAGTAGCCCTCCCCTCCCTTTATATGGGATTGTTTCTCTGTATGCAATTTCAACATGGGGACTGAAAATTCGTTTGTCGGCTTCTACTGGTATATTTATATATTTATATACATATACATAAAGTGACGCCCTACATCTGGCAAATAAAATACATTTACTTCTTCATGCAGGTGTATGAATCAAATTGGCACCTATTTATATGAACCTTTCTAGAGCATTACGTGGTTCCTCCTAAGAACACAAGGGTAGTTCAGCATGCACACGAGATTTTTTCAATGCCCCTTCTTTTCTATACTTTGCCACATGGCACATACCCTTATATAAAGGGGCCTTTTCTATGCCCCTGGCATTTTACCCAAGAATATCCTTGTATCCTCCATCTCTAATACTTCCAGATACCGATCTGACTCAAATTTAAACCTATATCCTGTTTCTCCTGCCACTACTCTCAGACTGTGGTCCCTGGTCCTATCACTGTCTATTCTACTGAATAATTATTCTTCACTTATTTTGTCTGTACCCTTCATTATCTTAAACATCCCTATCATATCCCCTTGTAACAGTCTCCTTTCTAATTTATAAAGCCCTGTCTCCTTCAGCCGCTCCTCATAGCTGAGTCTAGCTAGGCCCGGAATCGACCAAGTATAGCCCTGTGCTGTACCCTCTCTATGGCAGCTATGTCCTTCCTGAGTTGTGGTGACCAAAACTGCACACAATTTTATAGATGGGCCTTCTCTAAATTATTGTACACTGGTAAAACCACCTCTTTTCATTTATAATTGATCCCCCTATGAATACAACCTAAAGCCCTGTTTGCTTTACCTATAGCTACCTGTCATTATCCTGTCTGCTTACCCCTTTCCCTCCCCCCTCCCCACCCCCTGAATCTACCACCACCCCCAAATCCTTCTCCAGTGTGACGCGCTCCAAAATTGCTCCTTGCTTCATGTAATCTCTATGTTCATTATTCTTACCCAGCCCCAGCACCTTACACTTGTTCAGGTTAAATTCCATCTACCAATCTTTTTCCCAATCTATGCAAGTATCAATACTTTCCTGAATCTGATCACTACCCCCTCTGCTATCTACCTTACCTCCAAGCTTTGTGTCATCTGCTCATTTCTAAAGCTTACTCTTCACCCCCTATCCAAATTATTGATGTAAATTATGAATAATGATGGTCCTCGTGCTGACCCCTGAGGTACCGTTACTTGCATCCTCCGAGCAAGATATCCTCCCACTCACAGCCACACTTTGCTTCCCATCACGAATCCAGTGTCAAATCCAGTTGGCTACCTGACCAGCCACTCCACAAGCCCTCACCTTGGCTAACAACGTCCTATGTGGTACCTTTTCAAATGCCTTCTTAAAGTCTAGATATACTATGTCCACTAGCCGAGGCAAAATAGCATCTCTTTACCGGAGTAATTATGTACAGACTACTGTAATTAGAAATGTAATCGCTTCAGTTACCGGCAATCCTTACTGCAGTATACGTAAATCACAATAGAGTAACCTATAGTAATTATAAGGTTAACTAGAACTGCTAGCAAGTATATGAGAGAACAGCTACTACTTCTAACGATGGCATTTTTGCCTGGAGCTGCCATTCCCTCATCCACCCAATCAGAAACTGCTTCATAGAACTCTAAAAGATTTGGTAGACAAGACCTACCTTTGGTAAACCCATGCTGACTGCCTTTAATTAGTTTATATTTATTATTTGCAAAATCGAAGATTTTTCAAGTATATTGGTCGGTTGAGTTTGTGGTTCTGTCTGTGTCTGTCTGTCTGTCTGTTTGTCTGTCTGTCACCGGCCTACAGGTCACAATTTTCAACCGATCTTCACGAAACTTCCCCAAATGGTAGAGTTGGTCAAAAGCAAGAAGCCTATTGTTTTTGGGGTCAAAAGGTCAAAAGGTCAACATAGCCCAAAGGTCACCAACTTTGCTAAATTTCTAAAATCCTCAATTTTCATCTGATTGACTTGAAATTCGAAGAGGACTTGCAATTCTGGTCACTGAATTCAACCACCAAGTATTTTTGAGGTCAATATAGGCCAAAAGGTCAACATAGGCCAAATTTCTAAAATCCTCAATTTTCATCTGATTGACTTGAAATTTGAAGACGACTTGCACATCTGGTCACTGAATTCAACCTTCAAGTATCTTTAAGGTCAATATCGGCCAAAAGGTCAACATAGGCCAAGTTTCAAAAATCCTCAATTTTCATCCAATTGACTTGACAATTGAACAGCATTTGCACATTGTCACTAAATAGGAAAACGAACTATTTTTGAGGTAAAAAGGTCAAAGGTCAACTCAAGGTCAGCCTTCCAAAATCATCATTTTTCATCTGAAAAATCGTCACTTTTCCTCCTGTTGACCCGAGCTTTGATCAAGATTGTCAATTTTAATATTGATGAAATGGACAATTTGCATCTTTTTTCTTGGTGGGGGTGGGGGGGGGGGGCGGATTTTGCAAGTATCATGCTCCGCATGACGTCTTCTTGTTTAAATTGTTCCTCATCTGGTCGCTAATTAAGGTCTCCAACACCTCCACAAACTGATGTCAATCTAACAGGTCTATAGTTCTTCTCTGGATCCTTTCTTAAATAACGATGTTACACGTGCTACTCTCCAATCCTCCGGTACCTGTTCTGACTCCAGTAACCTATTTGCAATATATGTTAGCATCTCGCTTACCTGCTCAGCCACCTACCTCAATACTCTCGGGTGAATATTATCTGCCCCGAGCTTTATCTACTCTTGGATTCCCTAGTTGTTCCTTTACTTCCTCCGCTCCGACCTGGATCTTCCGTAAAAGCCCTTCCTCACCTCCATGATGGATACTCTCAACTATTGGCAATTCCCCTGACTGTTTTTGTGTAAATGTTGAAGTAAAATACCTGTGTAATAAGCCTACAATCTCACTTTCCTCACTAACCACTCTCCCTGTGCTTCCTCAATGGGCCCAGACTTGTCCTAACCTGTTATTTACCCCTTGTATACATAAAGAATGTCTTGTTGTTATGTTTAATATTCTTACTCATGTCCTTCTCACACTCTCTTTTGGCTTACCGAGTTATTTTCTTAACTTGCGTCTGCTTACTCTGATACTGATGCATATCTAACTCCAGTCCTGTTATTTAATACCAAATAAACACCTTCTGCTTCTCCTCAGTACGATTCCTTATCTCACTGCTCAACCAACCTCTTTCTCCCTCTAGTTTTACACCTCATTGGAATGTACTTATTCTGCACTCCACACATTTGCTACTTGTAGGTTTCCCATTTCTCTGATGCTGATCGTCCTCTTTTTAGCCTTTCCCAATCTACATCACCCAACTCACTCCTCATACCCTCAGAGTTTGCCTTCCTGAAATCTAATAGTCTTTCTCTAATATCCCAAACTCTAACTCGTAACAAAATCCATCCCCACATTATGTTATGGTCATTTGATCCGAAATGCTGCCCTACCTCCACCTCCTCCACTACATTGGGATTGTTACTGAGATGGAGGTCTAACACCGCACTCCCCCTCATGGGTCTATCTACTCGTACAAACTGGGTTAAAAGACCATTCTGGACCACATCTAGGAAATCCTCATCTACTCTACCCTTTTCCTGTTCCTGGATCCAATCTATCCCTGGCAAGTTAAAATCCCCAATAATCTAATACTCTTCCCTTACCATATGCCCTTCTGTATTCGTCATGTACTCCTCCTTCCTCACACCAGGAGCCCTATAAAACATCTTACCTGTATATTACTGTTTTTACAATCTCTGATCCCTACCTGTACAGAATCCTCTGCATTAATTCCCTCCTTAATGTCATCCCTTTCTCTCAATGCAATGCTGTCTTTTGCCCAGATTTCTTCACCTCCTCTTATTTATTTTCTCCTTGCTATCACACCCATACACCTTGTATCCTTCCAATCCTGTTCTTCCAGTTACTCTCCTCATTAAACCATGTTTCGCTTCCTGCAACAACATCACACTCATTATCTACTTTGGCCTCAAGCTCTTCCATCTTATTATTTAAACTCCTGGCATTGGTTTAGAATAAGTTTAACTTTTCACTTCCTGAAATTCTATTTCTTGCCTGGCCTTATGAATCACAATTACATCATCATTTCCTTCTTTTATAGCTTCCTCGTCCTCCTTTGACCTAAATAAAGCCTCATTTCCTTCCACAATTCCCACCGAAAAACTTTGCTGCCCTCTTTGTGTTTAGCATATGGCTGATCTTTCTTTCCCTTTTCCTCGTACTCTGTAGCCGCTGCTAACACAATATGTTTGTTTGGGGAAGTTGTCACGAGGATCAAGTAAAACTGAAAACGACAGCCCGGACAACATTTGCTTGATTACATGAAGACCGCCATGTTGTTAAGCGGTGCCGAGCGCACCGTTCTGTTAGAGTGCTTGCTTGAGCGCTTTGGATTAAAAAGCTGCTTGGCAGGCAATTGCAAGCTGCTCGATCACGGAACACATCCCAGGTCTACTGGTCCATTGTTGTGTATCGCAGTGCTATATTGATCTGAGCCACATCCATCTGATACGCAACACATAGGCTATAATCTGTGCTGTACTTTAACATCATTAATACCACCCACAGGTCTACCCCAGCAGTTCTCTTCTGGCAATGGATAAACCAGTCGTTCAACGCTGTCGTGAACTACACCAACCGCAGCGGAGATGCTCCAATTACCGTAAAGTACGACTGATGTCCATTTCAACCTGAAAACTTTCCAGATTCTTGCAAATGCCTTGAAAATTAGACAAGTTTGATTATGATGGCTATAAGCAGTCCTGTCTCGCTTTGCAGCCAACTTGGCACGGCCTACGTGTGCGCAACCACCGGTGCGGTCATTACGGCGCTCGGCCTAAACTCGCTTACCAAGGTACGAAATTGCTTATTGTACACAGTTATTATCTTTTATTGGTTTGTCTGACATTTACAGCATGATAAAATAACCTTAATGGAAGTAACTTAAATTTATTTTTATTAATCAATTAAAAGTGCAATTACTTTACAAAGTTATCTTGATGAGCACTTGTTCAATCTGTACATGTCATGCCCTCCAACTTTCACCCAATTTGATGTACTACAGCCACCTGCTCTCTTCAGGAGCATTGGAAAGTCGTCTCCCCCACCCTCATAGGTGGGGGTTGGGTTTTTTTAATATCCCTTGGGAACTACCAACATGTATGAAAAATTTGGCAGAGATCGGTCCAGTCCAGCTTTTTTCTATGATTTTCAGATGTATGTCCATACATAAACGCATACAGCGGCCTGCAAAAGTATTCACCCCCTACCAATAATGCCACATTTAGATGAATTACGACTTATGGAGAAACTATTTTTCTGAATGAACTTTTTTATTCATAACTGAAGAGATCAAACTAAACACTTATAGTTTAAGAAGGTTACATGTCAGGAATACGTGAAAAAACATTTACAAATTAAGATTCACTGATTGTAAAGGTATTCAGCCCCTTCGGTCAGTACTTGGTGGAAACACCTTTTGCAGCAATGACTGCTACGAGTGTTTTTGGGGTCGGTCTCTACCAGGTTTGCACAGTGAGATGGTGAAATGTTTACCCATTCTTCACATGAAAATTGCTCTCGTTCTACCAAGTTTGTTGGGGATCGTCAATGGACTGCAATCCAGTCTCAATTTGGTGTCATAGCAAAAGGGTTGAATACTTATTAACTCGAGACATTTCAGTTTTTGATTATTATTTTTTATTTTGTAAAAAAAAATCTAAAAAATAAATAAAATACCACTTTGACATAATGTGGTATTATATGTAGATCAGTAACAAAAAAAAACAACCATTTAATCAATTTTTAAATCAGGCTGTAACGCAACAAAATTTAAAAACGTCAAGGGGTGTGAATACTTTCTGGAGGCACTGTATGCAGGCTTTTTGTGTACAGTAAGGGTTATACACAACCACTGGAGACACACTGTATATATGTGATGTTTGTTGGCTGGCGTATGCCCACCTGATGCTTTTCCAGAAACACACCTTTAGTACTTCAAGATTGTCACTGTTTGTATTTAATTACAGACATATATATATATATATATATATATATATATATATATATATATATATATATATATATATATATATATATATATATATATATATATATATATATTTCTTGGTTCTCTGTTGCTTTTCCTTTCGTGTATTTGCAGCATGTAACACCACTCATTGGACGCTTTGTACCCTTTGCCGCCGTTGCAGCAGCTAACTGCATAAACATCCCATTCATGAGACAAAGGTACGTCCACGTGCCATCGACCAAGCCCCATTGTCAAGCCCCAGGCTGCCAGACGAGTTGTTGCCTTCTCCCCCTTTTTATCTTATTGTTTCTCCAACGAAAGTTGAATGCCTGGAACGTCAGTCAGCTTCTCCGTGCTTACCAAACCACGGCGGTTAGCGTATCTCAGTCTAATTCGTTGGTTCCATTGTTCTAGCTGTCCATCCATGCATAATAATGCTAGTCTTCACAGTTAGGACAAGTTTCCCATTCATTTTTCCTATAGGTTGCTGAAGCCTGAACGCTTTCTTGATGCATCTGTGGCAAATATTGTACATTTGGATGTTCAATCATTTGAGAGTGTACAAGAATAGTTTTCTGAGTTAAACATGCTTTGATGCATCGCCTTGCCCGGAGCTGGCAAGATGGCCTATAGGTAGGTACGCACACTCTCCTTGAAGTTTCAATTCCGTCCCAGATAAAAACTGTCATCCTGGTAGTTCGCAGGCAGGTTGTGAGGCATCAACGTGTGTGCCGTCCCTTGGATGGACGTTAAACTGGGCATCCCATCTGCCGGCATTAGTTGGTGGACGTTAAACATCCCACGTTGTCTTTCGAGAAGAGTTGGCGAGCTATTCCGGCCCGGCACCCTGAACAAATAACTAATTCCTACCTGGACTGCATGTAGCAAGTGGTCTGATCTTCCTGGCGTTTCCCTGACACCAAAAATACACGATTATCTCAGAGTAGAGTTGCAGCTTCTACTATGCTTCCTGTGAAAGGCCTGCTTCAGATATGAAGGGTAACCCAGGCTATACTTTGTAGTGTGTAATGTATCATATGAGCAACCGTTAAAAGTAAGTTTATGTGTTCGTCTGATGTACTTGGGATATGCATGGTTGAGCATCACCTAGTGTTTTGTTCTCCACAGGGAGTTGAAGCACGGTATCCCTGTGTTTGACGAGCATGGTAAACGACTGGGAGAATCTGAGAAGGCGGCGCAACAGGCCATTGGCCAAGTCATCGTGTCCAGAATCTGCATGGCAGCACCTGGCATGGGTAGGCCTCATTTCCTCCGTTTCCCACCTCAACATAGTTGTCAGACAACACGCTGTTTTCTGTCTAACATCTTCATTCTTAGATGGTCCAAAGTCCCAGCTTGTGTTCGATGAACCATTTCAAGATGGCGACCAAAAAAATGAAAATTGTAGAGAAACAAAAATGGATCCCATTTTCACCATTATTTGCACAATTTGTTTATGATTTATTGGAAATGCAGCAGTGCATGTGGCATACACAGTAAGATCATTATCAAACTATGGTCATGCAAGCCTGGATATCCACATTTAGAATTCAAATCAGATATTCCTCCCTTTGTGACTCTTATCAAGTTTTGACCACACAAGTCTGTTCAATTCACATATGCGTAATCTGGTAATATCATATAATACTCGAGTTCAATCACATTTTCTGTCCTTTCAACGCGCGTACTATTGAAAACATTTAGTGAAGTGTATATTTGAATACCAAGAACGTCACTGTAACCAAATTAGTTTGATACGGAGTCCTTATGGCCTGATTTCCTATTCACGATCATCGTCGCCTTCGTCAACAGTCGTATCATCGTCTGGTTCCACAAGGTCGTCATCTCTCATGTTGTCACAAGTTTGCAGCTTGCATGTGGCCATGCGTTTGAGCCCATTCGCAAGACACAGGCAAATCCATAAGCTTACAGATTTTGGAATATTTGCATGACATAAACTCAAGGATGACATCTGGAGCAGGAGGGCCTGCCATCCAGGAAATAACAAGGTGGTCATCCTCTTCACTCCATCCATGCCCTTCTGCAGGATTTGGTATGTTGGGATCTCTCTCTAGACTGCGATGCCATACTGCGCATTGGTAACTTGCTCTCAAAGCATGCATGTTCAAACAATCCTCACATGGGGGCAGCCGACCAGATTCTACCTCACCTCGTTTCGCTAAGGACAACTGATACCGAAGCACGTTAGCCTCACTGGTATTAGACAGCGTACAGTCGACAAGTTTGTGGGCAGTGACCACACATCTCCTAACTGAGTGAATGGCTCTTGGTACTCTGTGCTCTTCTGTACCAGTTTTAAAGCCTTGAGCTTTCCTCGAACCCCAAAAGCACTAACCGTGTCGCATCCTGTGAAATGCTTGCAAACCAGGTAATTCTTTACATGCATTCTGACTAACTGCTGCAGTGACTTTGTTTACATCAATGAATCTCACTCAATTATTGGTGGCACACTTGAAATGCACAGCTGAGTGCAGGTCACTGTTGAATGCCAGAGAGACTATGAACACGTCCGTGTCTTCAGAGGCAATGATCACATAAGCCGAGTCTGGTGTAGCATGTTTTGAAATTAGCAGCATGCGTGTGTCTGCCTCTTCCTGCCTTGAATACAGATCTTTGACTACAGTGGAATCAGCAAGGGCCAATTAGAAGCATTTCTCAGCACACATGACATACATTCTTATGTCCTGAAGCTTTGTTCGCAGCTGCGGTTTTTGCCAATCCTGCGAGTGAAATTTGACGAGATTGGTTTTGCTGTCTGATGATGACAGAAGTCGCCTCCACTGTTTTATCTTGTGACCAACAAGAATATTACTGAAGATCGGGTATTAAGAGCCAGCATGGCCACAAGAAGAGACATCCATGACTTCAGCGACTTCAGTTAAACAGGCGCTTCAGTGACAAAGCCTGCAGAAATTGCTAACATGTCATGTGGAACTGTCAAGAAGGTGATGGCAGCCTGGGAAAAAGCAGGAAAGGCTGCGAAAAATAAGCATACTGCGAGGTGAAACAGGAGAGCAATGGCGGACAAACTGTGCAAAGTTCAACGTGGGCCGTGAGCCCCTGTATTGTCGAAAACAGTCAGAAGAGAACTTCACAGGGTGGGATACCATAGCCAGGTTGCTATGCACAAACTGCTCATAACACCGTTTGTAGGTCCTGTGGTACAAGAACCATAGACAATGAACTGTCGAGGAATGTGATGAGGTCTGATGAGTCCTTCACCATTGATCTTGATGAATGGACGTGTGCACGTGTGGCGACAGCCCAGGGATCTCGACAGCCCCGAGTGCCTGGTTCCAGCAGTAAAAGGTCCTGTTGTTCCATAATGCTGTGGGCTACGTTTTCCTGGCATAGCTTGGGTCCACTCATTCCCTTATAAGACAACGTTGATGCAGCGTGCTATGTTGTCATCCTGAGCGATCATCTGCATCCCATGATGCATCATTTCTTCCCTTCCGGGAGGGGTCTTTCTGGATGACAATGCTTCAGTCCACAGGACATTTGTCACTCACCGAATGGTTTCAAGAGCATGAGGACGAAGTTACCCATCTTCCACGGCCCTCCCAATTGCCGGACCTAAATTCCATAGAGCATTGTGGGAATGCCTGGAGAGGTGCCTATGATAGCGGTTTCCACATCCATCAACCTGATATGAATTGGAGGACTTCCTTATGAATGAATGGTGCCACATTCCTGCAGAACAGTTCCAGACCCTTGTTGACTCCGTCACGTCATATCCACGCCATCCTGGATGCACGTGGTGGCCCAACACCCTACGGCCTACGGAGTGACATTCTGTTGGTGTTTACATTTTTTTCTACACTACCTGTAGATAAAGTGACAGGTTTTGAATTGAGAAAATTTTGTTTCACAAACAAAACTTTCAGAAAATTTTATTCCTTCTTTTTTATCTTGGAGATTCTCCGACTGAGTGAATAGGCAACTGTAATGAAGAAGAAGGTCATGCCCGTAGATAACACTGAACATGGAGATGGTAACGAGTGGTTTTTCAAACAAAATTATTTACAAACAAAATTATTTTTTCAAACAATCAAACTTTCTTTAGCAATGTTTAAGTGGTTGTTTAATTTAGAGTTTTCTCAATAACGCATCTCCACTTTGTCTCGCAGGCATTCCACCATTCATCATGAATGCTTTAGACAAGAGAGCCTTCATGAAGGTTGGTGCTCAGATCGGTGAAATATTGTCGAAATTTGATTGTTGCGTGCCATTGTTGCTTTTGATGATAAATATGGCATTAGATAAAGCCCATCTGAACATTGTACAGGGTGTTTCAAAATTTCGTAATAATAGGAAATATTTTGGGTGCGATGTGCAATTTGCAGAGACAGTCTTATAGGCCTCAATTTTTACGAAGAGAATGTTAGATGCAAGAAATCTCGTGATGTTGAAAGATTTTGGTTCCTTATTTGGATGACATTCCACTTCAGAGATTGAGGAAAGTTTTATTTTGACAGGGTGGGGCTCCAGCACATGATGCCGCAATCGTGTGAATGTTTTTGGATGAGACGTTGCCTTTTTTTGTATACTTGGTCTAGGCTCATATTAGAGCTAAAAAGGTGGATCGGACGTCATGCACCGATAGAATGGACCAATAGAATGACACTTGAAATCGGTGGTTTTTATACCACGTGTGCTAAAATGTTAACACAAACAACTACAAAGGCGCTCGGTAGAGCGCATACCTCCGCCAGGCTGAACATTTTGTTTTGTCTCCCACTGATAGACCGGATCTGGATTCGGACCTGAACCAAAATCTAATCGGCTTGTTTTTGTCACCTAACCAACTCGTCCACCAAGTTTCGTCCAAATCCATCCATAACTTTTTGAGATATCTTGTTCACAGACAGACAGACAGGGGTGAAAACATAACCGCCATCCACCTTTGGTGGATTGATGTGTCGATGGTCACTTGATGTCCTTAAAATTGTTGATGTTAAATGTTCAATGAAATCTACATCCAAGAATTGGTTTCTTTGGAGGAATTTTAACGGAGGTAGTAAAGGTGAATACCTTTGCGTACAGACTCCTTTAACATGTAGCAAAGGCTTTGTAAATTGATGAGGATTGTCCCCTCTTCCCCTTCCTTTATCAAGAGATCTAGAAACACGACATGGTCAATTGTCTGTAGCATCTGCAAGTCAGTAATACATGTTTTGAGTGCAAGTTGCTCATTGTTCTATTACTTCTGACTGCAGAGGTTCCCATGGCTTGGAGCTCCCATTCAAGTGGGACTCGTCGGACTTTGGTATGTTGATGACCGAGGTGTGTGTGTGTGTGTGTGTGTGTGTGTGTGTGTGTGTGTGTGTGTGTGTGTGTGTGTGTGTGTGTGTGTGTGTGTGTGTGTGTTCTTTGTTTGTTTGATTGTTAATGTTGCTCAAGGTACGGTTTGGTAGTAATTTCCAATGTAAACAATTTTGAAACATTTCGGATTTTTTAGTTTTTCAATTTCATTTTTGGAGGGAAAATAAAACTTTTAAATATATTTAGCAATTTCCCACTTTTTGTTTTTCTCGTTCTCTACAAGCCTTTGCCATTAGTGTAAACTTTCCTGAACATCCAGTTTTGGAGGATATCAAGATTTCCTGTTTGTTTCTTTTCTTTATCGTGAAATGATGCACCTTTGGTTTGGCAGGATGGACTGGAGGTACATACGCACCCTCACCTGCAAGCTGTCTAGCGTGTGTTTGACTCCCGACCCAGCTATAAACTGTCACCCTGGTGTTTCACAGTCAGGGAGATTCATCTGCCAGCTTTGGTCGTCCCGTCTGCCAGCATTTTCTGGTGGACGTTAAAGATCACAGGGTGGACTGTAGGGTCACACAGGGTCACAAAGAGTAGGCAAGCTATCGCCTGCACCCTGAAAAAATTCCAAATTCCTGCCCTAACTACTGCTGGGCAGGTAATGGCAAAGGCAAACCACCCAGTATAAGCCTTACTCAGGAAGCTGCTTCGGTGGCATTGACACTGAAGCGTGGGGTACTTCTGAAAGAGAGACGGATATGCACCCTTAATGAAGTGTCTTAATCTTGTATTGACTTTCCTGTTGAAGTAATTTTTCTCTCTATCCCTCTGCGCAGCTTGGTCTTTGCAACACCTCTCTGCTGTGCTTTGTTCCCCCAAAAGAGGTACAGTGTCATTCATGTACAGTTTAATGCTTCAACAACTATATAATGAGTTCCATCAATTTTTGTTATGGCACAGCTTGCCTTTCCCTCTCAAACACCCTTTTAACACTATCTTGAAACCAGTGTTTTTAAAAAAAATGTTTTTGGCTGCACCTATATCGTCAGAAGTTTGACAGGATGGTGCAGAGGTAGCACACGTACCACCAAGCTGTCTTGTGTGGGTTAGATTCCTGACCCGAGTATAAACTGTCGGATTGGTGGTTTGCATGTGGGAAGTTGCATCACGAAGTGTGCCATACCTCCGGTGGCCGTTAAGCTGGGTATCCAGTGTGCTAGCATTAGCTGGTGGATGTTAAAGATGCCACAGTATTCCTCAGAGCTGTTTGAGTTACAGATGTTATGGGACATGAAAAGGGATCTCCGTAGGGTTTTGGGACATTGATTGATTTTATTTTATTTTATTGTATTTATTTATGTATTTATTGATGTATTTATTTACGTATTTATTTATGTATTTTTTTATGTACTAGCAGAAGTACCCGGCATTGCCGGGGGGGGGGGGGGAGGGGGAGCGAGCCCCTTGGCAAAGCGAGCGATTTTTTTTTTCATAGCGTCATAGCGATTTTTTTTGTCATAGCGTCATATCGTTCATAGCATCATAGCGTTTCATAGCGTCATAGCGATTTTTTTTTTCATAGCGTCATAGCGATTTTTTTTTTCATAGCGTCATATCGTTCATAGCGTCATATCGTTCATAGCGTTCATAGCGTCATAGCGTCATCACGTGATCACGTGATCGCTCTGAGCGAATCAGCGCCCACCTGCTCTGATTCCGTTGATTCCGTGCGCTGAAATGCGCTGAGGTAAATATGAATAAAAAATATGGATCGTCAAATATTTTGAGTTCGGCCATGTTCGTCCCACGCTCAATGGCCATGTCTATGTCAAATATCAAGCACGTAAGCCTCTCCGTTTAGGAGTCTATCGGTAACATTACACACACACACACACACACACACACACACACACACACACACACACACACACACACTGTGTTTTATATATATAGATAGTCGTGCGGCAAGGAACATCACGTGATCGCTCTGAGCGATCGATTGCAACTCTGCGTCCTGTCGTGGGCGTGGCCAACGTGGCCTCATGCTCCCAGGTGATTGGCTAACTCGAGCTCGAGAGAGCCATAATGCGCTATGTTATGGCAAAAAATATGAATCTAAAGATGAAAGGGAAAAAAACCTATGTGGTGTGAATGGCAATGTTCGTCGCTTAAATGTGAAAAAAGGCAATCGCTTTTCGCTCTGAAATATGTGCGAACGCATAACTGAGTTAATGGCGGCAGGGAACATCACGTGATCGCTCTGAGCGAATCAGCGCGCTGCTCTGCGACCGGTCAGATTCCGTGCATAATATGCCTCGCTGAAATGCGCTGAGGTAAAAATATGGTTTAAAAATATTATGAAATTTTTTCGGTCGGCCATGTTCTTACCAGGTTCAATGGCCATGTCTGTGCCAAATATCAAGTACGTGAGCCTCTCGGTTTAGGAGTCTATCGGTAACATTACACACACACACACACACACACACACACACACACACACACACACACACACAAACACACACAAACTGTTTTATATATATAGATTTATTTATGTATTTATTTATGTATTTATTTATTAATTTATGTATTTAATTATTTATTTATGTATTTATTTATTTATGTATTTATTTATTAATTTATGTATTTAATTATTTATTTATGTATTTATTTATTAATTTATGTATTTAATTATTTATTTATGTATTTATTTATTTATGCATTTTTTTTAATTTTTTTTTTGGGGTTCCTAGGCATACTGTTACCACATAAGTGAATAAGCTCATCTAGTTAAATGCAAGATTATTATTATTTATTAATTTTTGCATGACGGTGTTCTTTTGTACAAGGTTATGTCAGTGTACGGGTTTTCGGTAAAGCGCAAGGCCACTCTAACCGTCATCACACGGATAAATTGGCGGCGAAACCTAGGAATATAGCCAATGGTACAATGGCATTGAGGATATTCAAAATCATTTGACAAACTGGAAACGGCCTGAAGGTGGAGGAGGGTGGGAGGGAATTAGGGCAACTATATTTTGTGCTGTGGCTAATAAGCAGGGGTCAGTAAAGCACTTGCACTGTGACAGGTGTACAATTGAAAATCGCGATGGGATGATGGGAAAAGTGTGACGATTGGTACCCTTGACCTGTTCTGATGATAATGCGATTATTCCCAAGATGTACCGATATCCTTATCATTTCCTCTCCTAGCTCGATGGCGGTTACGAGGCTGGAACCTTCACTGCAGGAGCACATCCACCAGAATGGCAATGACGTCCAAACTGTCTACTTCAACAAGGGCCTGTGAAAGGGTGCAACGTGCTGGCTCGCCGACGTCGGGCAATCAATAGTCTTTCTTGTGCGGGTCTCGTCAGTCATTTTGTGCCCTTTGTGCGGCCAGATCCTAACGGTTTGTTTAAAGCACTACGTATTTGTATACAAACATTTTGACCTTTGACTCCTCGACTTTGCAGCTCTTCTGCTTTTAAACATGAAGCGTTACCGTGATGTGAAACCCTTCGATGCGTGCACAAATTGGTGAAACATGACGATGAACGTATGTTTGGGTTTTTTTCCTCAGATATAATGGTAATTTCAGATGAGCTCAATATTTCATTATAAGAGATATTTATCATTTATTTAATTTGGTTTCCATTTTGGTGACTAGATAGATTCAGCCTTCGTGTCGATTTGCCTAAGTTATTGGTGTCGTGAAAGTGAAAAAGAAAATGTAACAATTGTGAGCGGCACATTAAAGCCATGAGAATTCGTACTTTTAAATGGCGTACAAGGTTTTGTCTTTTTGGGGGAAACAGACAATTATGGGGTAACTTTCACTTGATGCTAAGCATTCTAAATGTACTTTTTATTCCATTGTAATAAAAGTTACAACCGTTTGAGATAGATCTGACCTTTTGTTGAGGATAAATGCCCTTTTAAAATTGTGAATGATGACGTCGCCTGTGCCCAAAACTTAAAATAAAATTGAACAATGAAGTTTGGGCTGTCTTTGTGTTTTGCCTACTTTCTATACTATAAGTGATATTTGTCTGTGTCGCCATTTTTCTCAGAGATGGTCAATCAGAGGTTCATCAGTGAGTGTTGGGGAGTTGTTAGGGCAAAACAAAATATTTGAAGGTTGGATTTAACAGTTTGGATTTTTCTTTAATCGCTCTATTGTGCCTAAGCCTTTGTAGTTATGTAAAAAGGTAATATTAAAACAAGAAGATGTCATGCAGAGCACGATAGTTGCAAAATCCACCCACCCCCTCCCTGCCAAAAAAAGGTTGCCATTGATCCATCAAATTGTCCATTTCATCAAGATTAAAATTGACGATCATGATCAAAGCTCAGGTGAATGGGATGAGAAGTGGTGATTTTGCAGATGAAAATTGATGATTTTAGAAGTTTGACCCAAGTTGGCTTTTGACCTTTTGACCTCAAACAGTTGATTTCCCAATTTAGTGAGGCACTATGCAAATGCTGTTAAATTTTCAAGTCAATCGGATGAAAATTGACGGTTTTTCAGATTAAAATTTATGATTTTGGAAGTTTGACCTTGAGTTGACCTTTTGACCTCAAAAATAGTTGGTTTCCCTATTTAGTGACGATGTGCAAATTCTGTTCAATTTTCAAGTCAATTGGATGAAAAATGGCGATTTTAGAAATTTGACCTCCATATGACCTTTGACCTCAATCAATATCCTCTACAATCTCGAATGTGACGACCTCTACAACTTGGTGAAGTTTCATGATGATCGGTTTAGAATTGTGACCTGTAGGCCGGTGACAAACAAACAGACAGAATAACTAACGCAACCGACCAATATACTCGAAAAATCTTCGATTTTGCAAGTAACAAGAAATATGTGATGCATAGCACGATACTTGGGAAATCCATAAAATAAGTTGTGGCATATGATGACCTCAAAAATAATTGGTGGTTGAATTCAGTGACCTGGTATGCAGATGCTCTTAAAATTTCAAGTCAGATGAAAATAGAGGATTTTAGAAATCCAGTCAATGTTGACCTTTTGGCCTATATTTGACCTCAAAAATACTTGGTGGTTGAATTTAGTGTCCAGATATGCAAATCCTCTTAAAATTTCAAGTCAATCGGATAAAAATTGAGGATTTTAGAAATCTGGCCTATGTTGACCTTTTGGCCTATGTTGATATTTTGGCCTATGTTGACCTCAAAAACAGTTGGTGGTTGAATTCACTGACCTGGTATGCAAACCCTCTTAAAATTTAAAGTCATTCGGATGTAAATGTAGCATTTTAGAAATTCAACAAAATTGGTGACCTTTGGTCTATGTTGACCTATTGACCTTTTAACCCCATAAACAATAGGCTTCTTGCTTATGACCAGCTTATGACCAAGTTTGGTGAAGATCAGTTGAAAATTGTGACCTGTAGGCGACTGACATACAGACAGACAGAATAACGCACAAGACCAACCGATATACTTCAAAAATCTTCGATTTCACAAGTAACAAACAAACCAACAGAATAACGAATGCAACCGACCAATATACAGTGGAACCTTGACTTACGAGTGCCCCAACTTACGAGTTTTTCGAGATACGAGCCGTCGCTCGGGCGGTTTATTGCTTTGAGATGCGAGCCGAGATCTGAGTTACGAGCTTTCGCCACCCGGTCACGTGGTTATCTTGCCGTGCAAGTGCAGTATCTCTGTCGTATAGCGCTGCATTTTTGTTTTCGCATGTTGGTTATTTTGAGTTTACGCCGCCAGGTGGGTTCCGGTCACGTGGTTATCTTGCCGTGCAAGTACAGTATCTCTGTCGTATAGCGCTGCATTTTTGTTTTCGCATGTTGGTTATTTTGAGTTTACGCCGCCAGGTGGGTTCCGGTCACGTGGTTATCTTGCCGTGCAAGTACAGTATCTCTGTCGTATAGCGCTGCATTTTTGTTTTCGCATTTTGGTTATTTTGGAAAATTTCATGTTCATGTCGAACATTTCATGTTCATGTTCATGTTCATGCCATGCCAGGCCACAACTTGTTCAGAGTGCCGGCGATAGCTCGCCTTCTCTTTGTGGAAAACACGGTGAGATCCTTAACATCCAACAACTAATGGGACGCAAACGGGGCGCCCAGTTTAGCGGTACACACATTGATGAATCACCCTGCCTGTGATTCACCCATGACAGGTTATAGCTGGGTCGGGATTCAAACCCAGGCTGGACAGTTTAGACTTTAGAGTCAAGTGTGCGTACCTCCAGTCCAGGCCATCCTGCCAACTTGTATGCTGCATACAGGTGAAATATAAAGCGCGAGATATTTTTATATATACTGTATATTGTAAAAAAAATTGGTGTGGTTTTTGGCGGGCTGGAACGGATTAATAGCATTTCAATGCATTTTAATGGGGAAATTTGATTTGAGAAACGAGCAATTTGAGTTACGAGCTCGGTCACAGAACGAATTAAACTCGTAAGTCAAGGTTCCACTGTACTTGAAAAAAATGTTCGATTTTGTAATGATCCCTGAGTCCATCCTTAGTGGGTGCAGGGAAGCGCTTTCGGCCCCCACAAAATAAAAAAAGATTTAATTTCTTTATATGACCTTTACGATCTAATCTACACTGTAATAATCTCCTCCAGTCTGTCTGCCCCTCTGTTCAGGGTGGGGCTTCCCCTGTTCAAGGAGGGGCTTCAAAATCTCATCTCCACCATTTTGTTCGCTCCGCATTTCTCTGAGGCCTAATCAGCCTCTTTTGTCAGGCTCATGCTTTCTGACGTTCTCACAGCTTTACCGAAACTCTAATTCACCATCTCATTTTCTTTTTCATCGTTGCTAAGATGGTTTAAGACTCATTTGCAAAGAACGGGAAGAGAATTGGACCAAAGTTAGCGTTTTTAGACAAAAATGCATTTTAGATTAAATTAAGGCCTGCAATATAAAGTCAATTCAGACTCCTGCATGACTTTGTTTCGACTCTAATTCAGCATCAGATTTCATTTTTCATAGTTGCTAAGATGTTTTAAATCTCGGTTGCAGCAAAAGGTGAGAAAATTGGACGAATATTGACATTTTATTGGCAAATATGCATTCTAGTAGCCATTTTGAATGTATCTAGTCGGATGCGATGGGGAGAGGCGGGAGAGGAGGGAGGGGAAAAGGAGAGAGGAAGAGGAGGGAGGGAATGGTTCCCTACTAGGGAATTAGTTCTTTATTATTAAATTTATTAGTTTCTTTATTATTTATTTATTTTTATTATTTACTACCCGAAAGCACCCAGCGTTGCCCGGGTTCTTTTTGAATGAATGTGCTACTATAATTCAGCTTTTACTCGCGGCCGTAGAAGATTGACTTCTACAGACTTGGCATTTAATATGGAATATTTTTTTTGTGGGGGTGAACTTACTTTTCAAGATGTCTTAGAACCAAAAGTTCATTGGAATTATGTTGAAATTATTCTAGATTTTGTTAATGTGACCTTTAAAAGAAACAAAAACCACATTTGACATTTCGAAACAAATAAATTGATCCTTGAAAGTGATGTAAACTGATATCGAACTCAATTCATGGACAGTACTGTGTTAAACTTCCGTACGTTTTCCAGAAGTATCTCTTTATTTTGCACATTAGCCAAAAATTTTTTTCAACAAAAACAAAAGCTAAATTATGACAGGGATTATGGACAGTAAAATTACAGTTCAGTACTTTGTGTAACCCCCACGCGCATTCAGGAGAGCACGTACACGGTAAGGCATGCTGTTCACGAGATTTGCCAAGGTTTGGACAGGAATCGCTTGCCATGCAGTGACAATAGTCTGCTGCAATTCACGCACAGAGGTCGGCTGCTGGTCCAAGTGGTCGATTTGACGCATTAATTCTGCCCACAAGTTCTCTATCGGATTTATATCCGGGGACATGGCAGGCCACTCCATATGCTCTACACCAGGGTCAGGAAGAAAGTGTTGGACCATGCGAGCACGATGAGGCCGTGCATTGTCATCTTGGAAGACAAAGTTTCCTCGAAATGCTGCGTGAGCAAATGGAAGCAATGTTTCTTCCAGAATGGCCCTGTACTTGAACTGGTTCAGGTTTCCATTCAGAACAACCAGGTCAGTTTTGCCCCCTGCATGAAAAGCAGCCCAAACGGTCACCCCACCACCTCTAGCTTGGACTCTTGGCACTATACAATCTTTGTTGTAGTCTTCATGCACTTGTCTGCGCACTCGGATGCGGCCATCTTGACGATAGACCAGAAATCTAGATTCGTCACTGAAGATCACGTGATTCCAGTGTCCTGGCTGCCATTGACGGTGCTCTCTGGCCCACTGCAATCGGCGCTGGCTGTGTTGTCTGGTCAGGTGTGGCTTTCTCAGGGGATGCCTGGCACGATAGCCTGCTTGAACCAGTCATTGGTTGAGTAGCCTTCTGGATACAGGCACATTTGTCAGTTGCTGCCACTCAGCCCTAAGCCGATTAGCAGACTTGGTACGGCCATTGCGGACTAACCGGTGCAGCTGGCGATCATCCCTCCTTGTGGTTCTGCGGGGACGCCCTGGCCTCGGTATTGGAGTAGGGACACCCCTCTGAGCATTTCGTTTCAGGATTTTTGATACCTGAACTTGAGTGATGCCATACTGCCGAGCAATAGCACGCTGTTTCATGCCGTAATTTCGTAAAGCCACCACTCCATGACAAACAGCATTGTCGAGTTGACGGACCATCTCCAGAGGAAGCGGCAATAACTTTTGGAGATGTGCAGCAGTTGTTTTCCACTAATACAGAACGCAACCACCCTTGTATACCCGACTGTGAAGCCAATCATCAAATGCACCTGTCCGTACATTTTGCCACGCCACCTGTGATATAATCCTGTTGTTGACTTCTTGCTGCGAAAGACAATCAGTGACATGGTTCTTTTAACAAATAAATCACCAAAGTGTAAAAGAAACTCACCAGATTGATATACTGAGTTAAGAAAGTAAACCCAAGTCAAGAAAAAAAAAATATTCCATATTAAATGCCAAGTCTGTATAATTCAGCTCAGCTTTTAATTGTGAAATGGGCCCAGCCCGGCCGAAGCAGCCTCGACCGGCCTCGCCATCTAGCCTATAACCTTCCCGGGGCCCGTCCCGACATTTTTTGTTTTAGAGGTTTCCTCCTATCTTTCACCGTTCAGGAGATTAGCACGTGCAGACAAAAAAACAAACAAAAACTTTCTTTTATATATTGTTGCCGTTTTTAGAACCCTCCACTTTGTAAATATTGTAATAATCCCTTATAAATAATCCCCTGTAAATATTCCCATTTTTGTGTAAAGATCAAAGGTCGCACCCTAGTTAGGTCATATTGCAACACGTAGGACACCACAGGCTCTTCTTTAGTTATTTCATTAGTATGTGTTTCAGGTAAGGATCTGTTTCCAATAGTTGAATCTACGCTGTATTAATTAAATAAGAGTAGGCCCCAAAGTTCCTTTCAACATCAGTGCGAGTGGTCTTCTATCCCACAAGACTCCATAAGCCACGTGGCAGAGTTGGAGAAGAAGGGAGGAACGCCAGGAACGAAGGCATGGCCCCTCAACGCACCATCAAGGGGCAGACCGGTGAGCCCTCATGACCAATCAGGGCCGAGGCAGCTCACTGATGGGCGTATCCAAAAAGGCAAGCGGCTTAATACACGATCGGCCAATATAAGTGGCCGCGTGGGACTACTTAGACAGATGAGTGATACGGGGGAGGACGGCAGACATGGAAGACCCGAGAGTGGTGAAAGAGTCCCTGCTTGCCGTTGTCACGGACCATTGGAGGCGTACAACTGGCCGAAGGCTAAGGGTTAATTTATTACGCACGCCACATCCCAGTCTCCCCCCCGCCCCCCCCCCCCGCGATATAATTGTCAGCTCACGTTAAACGCCACGTGAAGCTGCCGGCCGCTCGTTGCCGCGGTACGAGTGAACGCCCGGAGCGTGGACCGGAGCGCGAGGTCGGAGCCGGACCTCACCGCCTACCATCGACGCCTACCTACCAGCTGCCCGGACCCTTCTCTTCCTTCCCATCAGCCCTGCCATTCCATCCTTTCGTGTAAGTGTGTTTGTTCTGTCCTGGGAGTGATATATAAGTGTATAAGGTTTGCCCTGTGTATCTGCTTCTTTTTCTTCACTGTACATTCCCTTTCATTTCTTCCTTGGTTGTGGTTTTGTACATAATTAATAAACCTGTGTTCTTCCTTCTTATTCTTTGGGTTTCCTCTCATCCGGTCGCTTTAGTGATTTCTCCATTGATATACGTGGCACGATTTGGCCGACCGTTGTAATCGGGTTTAGTCTTTTGTTAACGGCCTGAGTCGTGGCTCGCTTCGCTCGGCGTGTCCATTACAGCCACGGCTCGGGTGGGGCTCATTACCTCGCTTACCGGAAGGCGCTGGTAATTAGGTAATAGGGCAATTGGCCTACCACCCTATTCAGCGCTGACCGGAAGTGACGTCATAGCTCCAGGACTCGGACGGTCAGCTTAATAGACGAGGGGATTGACCCCCCCCCCTCGGTAAGGGGAGCGCCGTAACCCGAGATCTGCAACAATTGGTGTCTGGGAGTGGGATTGGACCCGAACTAAATTTTTTAATCCATCTAAAAAAGTTGTTCAAAAATTAGGAGCGGCCAAAATTATTTTTAACATCCAAATTGAGTCGTGCCATGGATAGTCAAGGCGATCGGATGCCGGTGGGGGAGATAGAAGAGGAAGAGTTAGAGTCGACCCAGGACCCCAGGGAACAATTGAGGGTAATGGAAGAGGAGGTTGAAGAAGGTGCGGTAGAGGGGGTTGCAGGCACACAACATGGCGGCGCCTCGCACGTGGCGACGAGGGCCACGCCCGCTGCGCAAATGGGGGTGGGCAAAACGTGAGCCCTCATGGCCCAACTCCTGGCGGAAATGTGGAAAGAGAACGATAGTATAGACAAGGTGAGAGAACAATTGGAACGAATGGGAAATCAAATTGAAGGGTTTGGAAAGAGAATGGGTGGCCAGATAAAAGCATTGGGGAGAGACATAGACCGCGGATCGGGCGAAAGGGTTGCGGGGTGCACGACAAGGTAACACGGCTAGAGGAGCGTGGGAGAAGCGAGTTGGAGCAAAGCGCAGTTACGTGGACGGGTATAGAAATCGCGACCCGGGGTATGGGAAAGCCGGCGACCGCCGAGGAAAAAGAAATTATAGTCGAAATTGAAAAGACGACGGAGGTAGTCCATGAATTGAAGGGAGAGATGGATAATGCACAAAGTCCGTGCTCGCATCATGATGCCGTGCTTAACCCCAATGAAAGTTTGCAGGTGTTGGAGCGGGGAGGAAGAAGAAGTGCCAATGTGATCCGGGTGATATATGGTGCTCAGAGATTTTGCGGAAAGGTGTTCAGCGCAAAAAGAATTTTTGCACGCTTGGGATGCAGGCGTAACCCGGGCGCTCATTAAAGGTCCGTGGTGTGCGTTATGAATGGCAATGGCGCACGTGTGCGAATGGCACCAGAGTGCGAGAGTGTTACCGAGTGCGAGGGAGAGTGCACGACAGAGTATGGAAGTGAAACCTAGTGCGAGCGAGAATGCACATCGGAGTGTATGTGTGATAGTGGGAGTAATTGTGACACGGATAGTGAGTTGGTTATGGCGAGTGAGATAGAATGCACACCGGGAATGGTTGAGGAGCGTGTGCGAGAATGCACATTGCACACCTGAGTTGGTTGCGGAGCGCGTGAGTGGGTGGATGCAGAGGTGCACACCCGGGAGCGTTACGGAGTACATAACGGAGGCGAGGTGTGTAACAGAGTAGTGTGTAATGAAGGAGTGTGTGAACAGCGAGTGGTGTGTAACAGAGTGTGGTGGTGGAATTGACAGAGTGTATGGAGACACCTGGATGTGTGAGTATGGGAAGGGTCACGTATGTGTGTGAGCATACAAGCCGAGCATCGACGTTGACCGGGGCAGCGTCTAGCCCGACGTATAGCCAACGCAAGCTCTCAGTGCGTAGTGTTCATTGTGTGCTGCGGGGGCTGGCGGGGATCGGTGTCACGTTGCTCCTGCTCGGGGCGTCGTGCACGATTCGGGCCGGGCCCCGCCCTGCACGGTCGAACCCGCGCTTTGCCAGGCAAAGCGACCAGCCCGGTTCGAGGGGAGGTAGGAGGGGTCGGAGAAGTGCCCCCTTGTGGTGGCGACGTTTCGGCCGGGCAAGGCTGGGCCATCGCGCTTGGCAGCGCAAGGCCTTGCGCCGGGATGGTGCCTGGTGCCTTGGCCCGACGAAACCTCCTCCCCTGAATCGAGTGCCGGACGGACCCAACCGCAGGAGACCAAACCACCCGAATTCTTTGCTCGGCTTTTCGAAGCCGAGCTGTGATGAAAATGGAATGACGTACCGAGAGGCTCAGAGTAGTGACTGGATTAGCGATAGTGATGATGGCAAATGGTATATGGTGTAGAGGGATGGTAGATTTACCATCCCTCACCTCACATCTTGGGGCAGAGGAGCTATAGGATATATGGGGTTTGGCTGTACAAACTAGCCCGGGAGGGTTAGGTTATAATGTATAGGGAATTAGAAAGATGACCATAAGTAACTTTAGATTTAAGTAGCGACATGATACCTGTAGTAGGGGACGTAGGTAGATTAGATGGATGCTAACGACGAGGGAGTGCTTAGAATAAGGGAAGACAGGGAGCACGAGTTTCAGAAGGGAGTAGTTAGATCAGATGATGCTATGTGTTTGGAGTGAGAGTTCTGAAACTAGGAATTGGTATGGAAGTTCTTTGTGGTGAGCATGATGATTGGCATGATATTGAGTGAATGGTCCTGGAGGAAAGGAGGGTGCAAGTGCCACCAGGTGTGTGGGCACCAGGTGTGCAAGTGCAATACAGGTGTGTGGAGAATGGTTGCATGAAATAGATGGTCTGGAATGAATGGAGTATGGAATGGAGGTGTGGATGGTGTGGAGTGAGTGGAGTGAGTGGAGTGTGGAATACGTGGAGTGGAGTGGTTGGTGCGAAAGGGTGAGTGGGGACAGGATGGACCCCCTCACGAGTACCCGGGGAGGGTAGTTTAAAAGTAGGTAGAGGGAGTAGGTAAATTGTGGTTGGATATTGGCATCTGTGGTGCGAGTAGTAGCACAGAAGTGTTGTGTTGGGTGCATTAGTGGAGTAAATTGGCTGGGCGTGTGGCCTGTTAGTGAGTGTGGTTGAATGGGCACTCCGCCACTGTTAGTCTGTCGGCCAGGTGAGGCCGCAGGTAGGCTCTGGGAGCCAGTAGTTGTTCAATGGGGCCCGAGGATCCGGAGGACGGACCCGGGTAGCCCGACGCCAGAGAGGCGGTATGGGGTGAGAGCGCCAGAGGGCCTTCCCCAGGTAGGTTAGGGTAAGGAGCAGGTAAGCTCGGGAGACAACTGCAGTGGCGGAAGTGTGCAGGTGAGCGGACCTGCTGGGAGCGCCACACGACCCAGCCCTGAAATTGTGCGAGGGCACAGGGTGAAGAATCGGGGGAGTGAGACCCCAAATTGGTGAGCACCATGGTATCTTCAATGGGAGATCGGTTCTTAGAACCGCATAGAGTAAAGATGGCCAATGGTTTTGCAGGGAAAGACCCCGGGTAGTGTAAAGTGTGTTAAAGTCATTTAGAAGGTAGTTAGGATTGTAAGTCTCTTCGCACCATCCGCATCCACTCATCAAGGTGACAGGACTCCACACCACCGGTTTGTGCAAATGTCTGGTATGTAAGACACATCATGACGTGGGGGTGACATTGTGCTTGTGATTCCATCTCTTCCTCCTTAGGAGGGATTGATGGGGAATTTATTAATGGCAAATTTGGTTTAGAGGGATTGTTGATGAATTTGGATTAGGAGAGATATGGGGAAGACAGGACTTAGCGACGGATTTGTAAATTGTGTAAATACGGGGTAAGGGCAAGGGTAGATTAGGTGACATGGGGGGGGGAGGGGGGGCGTACGGCAGGGACGAGCTTTCTCAGCTCGCTCTCCTGCGCACCTCACCTCTGCATTACCTTGTGTTAATGTGTACTCTTGCGCCCTTGCACCCCGCTAACCCTGCTTCGTCTTCCTTCCCCACTCATGGACCGTGTTGTTTGTGTGCCGAGGGGAAAGTGTGCAGGTGCCCGCAGTTGTGTGCCCGCACCCTCGCTGCTGCCTGCCTGGACCGGTACCCCACTTAAGGACCGCACGTTGTTGTGGCCGAGCACCACTGTATGGACCCCAATATATGGGGCCTGGCAACTCTCCTGGGGACCAGCCATTGTGGCCAGGGAGATCTTGCTTGCGGACCATGGTTGAGGTGGCACCTAAGCCATGCAGGTGGACCACCCTTAGTTGGCCCCTGGTGGCCATAATTTAAAAAAAGTGGACGTGTGTTGTGCCCTTTTTAGTACCAAATAGCCAGCAATCAAGAAGTCATCCAGAACCATCGGCCCAGCAGAGAAGAGAAGACGCCATTTGCTTATTATAGAAATGTATGACTGGGCACCGGATGGTGCTTTTTGTCCATATTGGTGCTTTGGTGCTTTTTGTGCATATTGTTGCTTTGGTGCATATTGGTGCTTTGGTGCTTTTTGCATATTGGTGCTTATTGGTGCTGGTGGTATCGGTGCAGTGCAGTGCATGCCTTTCCTCATCAAAACATCTTCTTTTTGTTTCCCAAAAAGACAGGTCCTGGGTTCGCGTGTAAATACCAAATAATGTCCTTGTAAATAATGCTCCCCACCGTCAGTGTAGTTTTTGAATTAATTCCGTAATTCGGTTATTCTGTGGGCGTGAGTCTGATAGATAGAATGCAATGCAGCAGGCGGGACATACTTAGTTGTTTTAAAAATGTCGCATTCAGGGTGAAGTTAATAGTAGAGGGTTACCACATCTGAGTGTCACACTAAGTTAAAGTTCTTTCGGGCCGGGACGGCCCTGGAGGAAATGAGGGTGCTGTGTTGCGGTTTTTAGAACCCTCCAGTTTGTAAATATTGTAATAATCCCTTATAAATAATCCCCTGTAAATATTCCCATTTTTGTGTAAAGATCACAGGTCGCACCCTAGTTAGGTCATATTGCAACACGTAGGACACCATAGGCTCTTCTTTAGTTATTTCATTAGTATGTGTTTCAGGTAAGGATCTGTTTCCAATAGTTGAATCTGCGTTGTATTAATTAAATAAGAGTAGGCCCCAAAGTTCCTTTCAACATCAGTGCGAGTGGTCTTCTATCCCGCAAGCCGCCATAAGCCACGTGGCAGAGTTGGAGAAGAAGGGAGGAGCACCAGGAACGAAGGCGTGGCCCCTCAACGCACCATCAAGGGGCGGACCGGTGAGCCCTCACGACCAATCAGGGCCGAGGCAGCTCACCGATGGGCGTATCCAAAAAGGCAAGCGGCTTAATACGCGATCGGCCAATATAAGCGGCTGCCTGGGACTACTTAGAGAGATGAGTGATACGGGGGAGGACGGCAGACGCGGAAGACCCGAGAGTGGTGAAGGAGTCCCTGCTTGCTGTTGTCACGGACCATTGGAGGCGCACAACTGGCCGAAGGCTAAGGGTCATCTCTAATTCTGCCGTCTCTTCAGCCCCACTGCTGAAGTCTGCAAAGTGGATTTTCCACTGCAAAAGTGGATTTTCAACACTAACACAAGTGCGAAAAGTGGGTTTTCAACACTAACACAAGTGCGAAAAGTGGTTTCCTTCACTAACACAAGTGCGAAAAGTGGTTTTTCAACACTAACACAAGTGCGAAAAGTGGTTTTTCAACACTAACACAAGTGCCAAAAGTGGTTTTTCAACACTATCACAAGTGCAAAAAGTGTTTTTTCCACACTAATACAAGTGCAAAAGTGGTTTCCTGCACCAACACAAGTGCGAAAAGTGGATTTTCAACACTAACACAAGTGCGAAAAGTGGGTTTTCCACACTAATACAAGTGCAAAAGTGGTTTCCTGCACCAACACAAGTGCGAAAAGTGGTTTTTCAACACTAACACAAGTGTGAAAAGTGGTTTTTCAACACTATCACAAGTGCAAAAAGTGTTTTTTCCACACTAATACAAGTGCAAAAGTGGTTTCCTGCACCAACACAAGAGCGAAAAGTGGTTTTTCAACACTAACACAAGTGCGAAAAGTGGTTTTTCAACACTAACAAAAGTGCGAAAAGTGGTTTCCTTCACTAACACAAGTGCGAAAAGTGGTTTTTCAACACTAACACAAGTGCGAAAAATGGTTTCCTTCACTAACACAAGTGCGAAAAGTGGTTTTTCAACACTAACACAAGTGCGAAAAGTGGTTTTTCAACACTAACACAAGTGCGAAAAGTGGTTTTTCCACACTAATACAAATGCAAAAGTGGTTTCCTGCACCAACACAAGTGCGAAAAGTGGTTTTTCAACACCAACACAAGTGCGAAAAGTGGTTTTTCAACACTATCACAAGTGCAAAAAGTGTTTTTTCCACACTAATACAGGTGCAAAGGTGTTTTTTCAACACTAACACAAGTGCGAAAAGTGGTTTTTCAACACTAACACAAGTGCGAAAAGAGGTTTTTCCACACTAATACAAGTGCAAAAGTGGTTTCCTGCACCAACACAAGTGCGAAAAGTGGTTTTTCAACACTAACACAAGTGCGAAAAGTGGTTTTTCAACACTATCACAAGTGCAAAAAGTGTTTTTTCCACACTAATACAAGTGCAAAAGTGGTTTCCTGCACCAACACAAGTGGGAAAAGTGGATTTTCAACACTAACACAAGTGCGAAAAGTGGGTTTTCAACACTAACACAAGTGCGAAAAGTGGTTTCCTTCACTAACACAAGTGCGAAAAGTGGTTTTTCCACACTAATACAAGTGCAAAAGTGGTTTCCTGCACCAACACAAGTGCGAAAAGTGGATTTTCCACACTAATACAAGTGCAAAAGTGGTTTCCTGCACCAACACAAGTGTGAAAAGTGGATTTTCAACACTAACACAAGTGCGAAAAGTGGTTTCCTTCACTAACACAAGTGCGAAAAGTGGTTTCCTGCACCAACACAAGTGCGAAAAGTGGTTTTTCCACACTAATACAAGTCCAAAAGTGGTTTCCTGCACCAACAAAAGTGCGAAAAGTGCTTTTTCAACACTAACACAAGTGCGAAAAGTGGTTTTTCAACACTAACACAAGTGTGAAAAGCGGTTTTTCCACACTAATACAAGTGCAAAAGTGGTTTCCTGCACCAACACAAGTGCGAAAAGTGGTTTTTCCACACTAATACAAGTGCAAAAGTGGTTTCCCACACCAACACAAGTGCGAAAAGTGGTTTTTCAACACTAACCGAAGTGCGAAAAGTGGGTTTTCAACACTAACACAAGTGCGAAAAGTGGTTTCCTTCACTAACACAAGTGCGAAAAGTGGTTTTTCAACACTAACACAAGTGCGAAAAGTGGTTTTTCAACACGAACACAAGTGCGAAAAGTGGTTTTGCCACACTAATACAAGTGCAAAGTGGTTTCCTGCACCAACACAAGTGCGAAAAGTTGTTTTTCAACACTAACACAAGTGCAAAAAGTGTTTTTTCCACACTAATACAAGTGCAAAAGTGGTTTCCTGCACCAACACAAGTGCGAAAAGTGGTTTTTCAACACTAACACAAGTGCAAAAAGTGGTTTTTCAACACTAACACAAGTGCGAAAAGTAGTTTTTCAACACTAACACAAGTGCGAAAAGTGATTTTTCAACACTAACACAAGGGTGAAAAGTGGTTTTTCCACGCTAATACAAGTGTAAAAGTGGTTTCCTGCACCAACACAAGTGCGAAAAGTGGTTTTTCAACACTAACACAAGTGCGAAAAGTAGTTTTTCAACACTATCACAAGTGCAAAAAGTGTTTTTTCCACACTAATACAAGTGCAAAAGTAGTTTCTTGCACCAACACAATTGCGAAAAGTGGTTTTTCAACACTAACACAAGTGCGAAAAGTGGTTTTCAACACTAACACAAGTGCGAAAAGTGGTTTTTCCACACTAATACAAGTGCAAAAGTGGTTTCCTGCACCAACACAAGTGCGAAAAGTGGTTTTTCAACACTAACACAAGTGCGAAAAGTGGTTTTTCAACACTAACACAAGTGCGAAAAGTGGTTTTTCAACACTATCACAAGTGCAAAAAGTGTTTTTTCCACACGAATACAAGTGGTTTGCTGCACCAACACAAGTGCGAAAAGTGTTTTTTCAACACTAACACAAGTGCGAAAAGTGGTTTTTCAACACTAACACAAGTGCGAAAAGTGGTTTTTCAACACTAACACAAGTGCGAAAAGTGGTTTTTCAACACTAACACAAGTGCGAAAAGTGGTTTTTCAACACTATCACAAGTGCAAAAAGTGTTTTTTCCACACTAATACAAGTGCAAAAGTGGTTTCCTGCACCAACACAAGTGCGAAAAGTGGATTTTCAACACCAGCACAAGTGCGAAAAGTGGGGTTTTCCACACTAATACAAGTGCAAAAGTGATTTCCTTCACTAATACAAGTGCAAAAGTGGTTTCCTGCACCAACACAAGTGCGAAAAGTGGTTTTTCAACACTAACACAAGTGTGAAAAGTGGTTTTTCAACACTAACACAAGTGTGAAAAGTGGTTTTTCAACACTAACACAAGTGCAAAAAGTGGTTTTTCAACACTATCACAAGTGCAAAAATTGTTTTTTCCACACTAATACAAGTGCAAAAGTGGTTTCCTGCACCAACACAAGTGCGAAAAGTGGTTTTTCAACATTAACACAAGTGCGAAAAGTGGTTTTTCAACACTATCACAAGTGCAAAAAGTGTTTTTTCCACACTAATACAAGTGCAAAAGTGGTTTCCTGCACCAACACAAGTGCGAAATGTGGTTTTTCAACACTAACACAAGTGCGAAAAGTGGTTTTTCAACACTAACACAAGTGCGAAAATTGGTTTTTCCACACTAATACAAGTGCAGAAGTGGTTTCCTGCACCAACACAAGGGCGAAAAGTGGTTTTTCAACACTAACACAAGTGTGAAAAGTGGTTTTTCAACACTAACACAAGTGCGAAAAGTGTTTTTTCCACACTATCACAAGTGCAAAAAGTGTTTTTTCCACACTAATACAAGTGCAAAAGTGGTTTCCTGCACCAACACAAGTGCAAAAAATGGTTTTTCAACACAATCACAAGTGCAAAAAGTGTTTTTTCCACACTAATACAAGTGCAAAAGTGGTTTCCTGCACCAACATAAGTGCGAAAAGTGGTTTTTCAACACTAACACAAGTGCGAAAAGTGGATTTTCAACACTAACACAAGTGCGAAAAGTGGGTTTTACACACTAACACAAGTGCGAAAAGTGTTTTTTCCACACTAATACAAGTGCGAAAAGTGGTTTTTCAACACTATCACAAGTGCAAAAAGTGTTTTTTCCATACTAATACAAATGCAAAAGTGGTTTTTCAACACTAACACAAGTGCGAAAAGTGGTTTTTCAACACTAACACAAGTGCGAAAAGTGGTTTTTCCACACTAATGCAAGTGCAAAAGTGGTTTCCTGCACCAACACAAGTGCGAAAAGTGGTTTTTCAACACTAACACAAGTGCAAAAAGTGTTTTTTCAACACTATCACAAGTGCAAAAAGTGTTTTTTCCACACTAATACAAGTGCAAAAGTCGTTTCCTGCACCAACACAAGTGCGAAAAGTGGTTTTTCAACACTAACACAAGTGCGAAAAGTGGTTTTTCAACACTATCACAAGTGCAAAAAGTGTTTTTTCCACACTAATACAAGTGCAAAAGTGGTTTCCTGCACCAACACAAGTGCGAAAAGTGGTTTTTCAACACTAACACAAGTGCGAAAGGTTGTTTTTCAACACTAACACAAGTGCGAAAAGTGTTTTTTCCACACTATTACAAGTGCAAAAGTGGTTTCCTGCACCAACAGAAGTGCGAAAAGTGGTTTTTCAACACTAACACAAGTGCGAAAAGTGGTTTTTCAACACTAACACAAGTGCGAAAAGTGGTTTTTCAACACTAACACAAGTGCAAAAAGTGGTTTTTCAACACTATCACAAGTGCAAAAAGTGTTTTTGCCACACTAATACAAGTGCAAAAGTGGTTTCCTGCACCAACACAAGTGCGAAAAGTGGATTTTCAACACCAGCACAAGTGCGAAAAGTGGGGTTTTCCACACTAATACAAGTGCAAAAGTGATTTCCTTCACTAATACAAGTGCAAAAGTGGTTTCCTGCACCAACACAAGTGCGAAAAGTGGTTTTTCAACACTAACACAAGTGTGAAAAGTGGTTTTTCAACACTAACACAAGTGCAAAAAGTGTTTTTTCAACACTATCACAAGTGCAAAAAGTGTTTTTTCCACATTAATACAAGTGCAAAAGTGGTTTCCTGCACCAACACAAGTGCGAAAAGTGGTTTTTCAACACTAACACAAGGGCGAAAAGTGGTTTTTCAACACTATCACAAGTGCAAAAAGTGTTTTTTCCACACTAATACAAGTGCAAAAGTAGTTTCCTGCACCAACACAAGTGCGAAAAGTGGTTTTTCAACACTAACACAAGTGCGAAAAGTGGTTTTTCAACACTAACACAAGTGCGAAAAGAGGTTTTTCCACACTAATACAAGTGCAAAAGTGGTTTCCTGCACCAACACAAGTGCGAAAAGTGGTTTTTCAACACTAACACAAGTGCGAAAAGTGGTTTTTCAACACTATCACAAGTGCAAAAAGTGTTTTTTCCACACTAATACAAGTGCAAAAGTGGTTTCCTGCACCAACACAAGTGGGAAAAGTGGATTTTCAACACTAACACAAGTGCGAAAAGTGGGTTTTCAACACTAACACAAGTGCGAAAAGTGGTTTCCTTCACTAACACAAGTGCGAAAAGTGGTTTTTCCACACTAATACAAGTGCAAAAGTGGTTTCCTGCACCAACACAAGTGCGAAAAGTGGATTTTCCACACTAATACAAGTGCAAAAGTGGTTTCCTGCACCAACACAAGTGTGAAAAGTGGTTTCCTTCACTAACACAAGTGCGAAAAGTGGTTTCCTGCACCAACACAAGTGCGAAAAGTGGTTTTTCTACACTAATACAAGTCCAAAAGTGGTTTCCTGCACCAACAAAAGTGCGAAAAGTGCTTTTTCAACACTAACACAAGTGCGAAAAGTGGTTTTTCAACACTAACACAAGTGTGAAAAGCGGTTTTTCCACACTAATACAAGTGCAAAAGTGGTTTCCTGCACCAACACAAGTGCGAAAAGTGGTTTTTCCACACTAATACAAGTGCAAAAGTGGTTTCCCACACCAACACAAGTGCGAAAAGTGGATTTTCCACACTAATACAAGTGCAAAAGTGGTTTCCTGCACCAACACAAGTGCGAAAAGTGGTTTCCTTCACTAACACAAGTGCGAAAAATGGTTTCCTGCACCAACACAAGTGCGAAAAGTGGTTTTTCCACACTAATACAAGTCCAAAAGTGGTTTCCTGCACCAACAAAAGTGCGAAAAGTGCTTTTTCAACACTAACACAAGTGCGAAAAGTGGTTTTTCAACACTAACACAAGTGTGAAAAGCGGTTTTTCCACACTAATACAAGTGCAAAAGTGGTTTCCTGCACCAACACAAGTGCGAAAAGTGGTTTTTCCACACTAATACAAGTGCAAAAGTGGTTTCCCACACCAACACAAGTGCGAAAAGTGGTTTTTCAACACTAACCGAAGTGCGAAAAGTGGGTTTTCAACACTAACACAAGTGCGAAAAGTGGTTTCCTTCACTAACACAAGTGCGAAAAGTGGTTTTTCAACACTAACACAAGTGAGAAAAGTGGTTTTTCAACACGAACACAAGTGCGAAAAGTGGTTTTGCCACACTAATACAAGTGCAAAGTGGTTTCCTGCACCAACACAAGTGCGAAAAGTTGTTTTTCAACACTAACACAAGTGCAAAAAGTGTTTTTTCCACACTAATACAAGTGCAAAAGTGGTTTCCTGCACCAACACAAGTGCGAAAAGTGGTTTTTCAACACTAACACAAGTGCAAAAAGTGGTTTTTCAACACTAACACAAGTGCGAAAAGTAGTTTTTCAACACTAACACAAGTGCGAAAAGTGATTTTTCAACACTAACACAAGGGTGAAAAGTGGTTTTTCCACGCTAATACAAGTGTAAAAGTGGTTTCCTGCACCAACACAAGTGCGAAAAGTGGTTTTTCAACACTAACACAAGTGCGAAAAGTAGTTTTTCAACACTATCACAAGTGCAAAAAGTGTTTTTTCCACACTAATACAAGTGCAAAAGTAGTTTCCTGCACCAACACAAGTGCGAAAAGTGGTTTTTCAACACTAACACAAGTGCGAAAAGTGGTTTTCAACACTAACACAAGTGCGAAAAGTGGTTTTTCCACACTAATACAAGTGCAAAAGTGGTTTCCTGCACCAACACAAGTGCGAAAAGTGGTTTTTCAACACTAACACAAGTGCGAAAAGTGGTTTTTCAACACTAACACAAGTGCGAAAAGTGGTTTTTCAACACTATCACAAGTGCAAAAAGTGTTTTTTCCACACGAATACAAGTGGTTTGCTGCACCAACACAAGTGCGAAAAGTGTTTTTTCAACACTAACACAAGTGCGAAAAGTGGTTTTTCAACACTAACACAAGTGCGAAAAGTGGTTTTTCAACACTAACACAAGTGCGAAAAGTGGTTTTTCAACACTAACACAAGTGCGAAAAGTGGTTTTTCAACACTATCACAAGTGCAAAAAGTGTTTTTTCCACACTAATACAAGTGCAAAAGTGGTTTCCTGCACCAACACAAGTGCGAAAAGTGGATTTTCAACACCAGCACAAGTGCGAAAAGTGGGGTTTTCCACACTAATACAAGTGCAAAAGTGATTTCCTTCACTAATACAAGTGCAAAAGTGGTTTCCTGCACCAACACAAGTGCGAAAAGTGGTTTTTCAACACTAACACAAGTGTGAAAAGTGGTTTTTCAACACTAACACAAGTGTGAAAAGTGGTTTTTCAACACTAACACAAGTGCAAAAAGTGGTTTTTCAACACTATCACAAGTGCAAAAATTGTTTTTTCCACACTAATACAAGTGCAAAAGTGGTTTCCTGCACCAACACAAGTGCGAAAAGTGGTTTTTCAACATTAACACAAGTGCGAAAAGTGGTTTTTCAACACTATCACAAGTGCAAAAAGTGTTTTTTCCACACTAATACAAGTGCAAAAGTGGTTTCCTGCACCAACACAAGTGCGAAATGTGGTTTTTCAACACTAACACAAGTGCGAAAAGTGGTTTTTCAACACTAACACAAGTGCGAAAATTGGTTTTTCCACACTAATACAAGTGCAGAAGTGGTTTCCTGCACCAACACAAGGGCGAAAAGTGGTTTTTCAACACTAACACAAGTGTGAAAAGTGGTTTTTCAACACTAACACAAGTGCGAAAAGTGTTTTTTCCACACTATCACAAGTGCAAAAAGTGTTTTTTCCACACTAATACAAGTGCAAAAGTGGTTTCCTGCACCAACACAAGTGCAAAAAATGGTTTTTCAACACTATCACAAGTGCAAAAAGTGTTTTTTCCACACTAATACAAGTGCAAAAGTGGTTTCCTGCACCAACATAAGTGCGAAAAGTGGTTTTTCAACACTAACACAAGTGCGAAAAGTGGATTTTCAACACTAACACAAGTGCGAAAAGTGGGTTTTACACACTAACACAAGTGCGAAAAGTGTTTTTTCCACACTAATACAAGTGCGAAAAGTGGTTTTTCAACACTATCACAAGTGCAAAAAGTGTTTTTTCCATACTAATACAAATGCAAAAGTGGTTTTTCAACACTAACACAAGTGCGAAAAGTGGTTTTTCAACACTAACACAAGTGCGAAAAGTGGTTTTTCCACACTAATGCAAGTGCAAAAGTGGTTTCCTGCACCAACACAAGTGCGAAAAGTGGTTTTTCAACACTAACACAAGTGCAAAAAGTGTTTTTTCAACACTATCACAAGTGCAAAAAGTGTTTTTTCCACACTAATACAAGTGCAAAAGTCGTTTCCTGCACCAACACAAGTGCGAAAAGTGGTTTTTCAACACTAACACAAGTGCGAAAAGTGGTTTTTCAACACTATCACAAGTGCAAAAAGTGTTTTTTCCACACTAATACAAGTGCAAAAGTGGTTTCCTGCACCAACACAAGTTCGAAAAGTGGTTTTTCAACACTAACACAAGTGCGAAAGGTTGTTTTTCAACACTAACACAAGTGCGAAAAGTGTTTTTTCCACACTATTACAAGTGCAAAAGTGGTTTCCTGCACCAACAGAAGTGCGAAAAGTGGTTTTTCAACACTAACACAAGTGCGAAAAGTGGTTTTTCAACACTAACACAAGTGCGAAAAGTGGTTTTTCAACACTAACACAAGTGCAAAAAGTGGTTTTTCAACACTATCACAAGTGCAAAAAGTGTTTTTTCCACACTAATACAAGTGCAAAAGTGGTTTCCTGCACCAACACAAGTGCGAAAAGTGGATTTTCAACACCAGCACAAGTGCGAAAAGTGGGGTTTTCCACACTAATACAAGTGCAAAAGTGATTTCCTTCACTAATACAAGTGCAAAAGTGGTTTCCTGCACCAACACAAGTGCGAAAAGTGGTTTTTCAACACTAACACAAGTGTGAAAAGTGGTTTTTCAACACTAACACAAGTGCAAAAAGTGTTTTTTCAACACTATCACAAGTGCAAAAAGTGTTTTTTCCACATTAATACAAGTGCAAAAGTGGTTTCCTGCACCAACACAAGTGCGAAAAGTGGTTTTTCAACACTAACACAAGGGCGAAAAGTGGTTTTTCAACACTATCACAAGTGCAAAAAGTGTTTTTTCCACACTAATACAAGTGCAAAAGTAGTTTCCTGCACCAACACAAGTGCGAAAAGTGGTTTTTCAACACTAACACAAGTGCAAAAAGTGTTTTTTCAACACTATCACAAGTGCAAAAAGTGTTTTTTCCACACTAATACAAATGCAAAAGTGGTTTCCTGCACCAACACAAGTGCGAAAAGTGGTTTTTCAACAATAACACAAGTGCGAAAAGTGGTTTTTCCACACTAATACAAGTGCAAAAGTGGTTTCCTGCACAAACACAAGTGCGAAAAGTGGTTTTTCAACACTAACACAAGTGCGAAAAGTGGTTTTTCAACACTATCACAAGTGCAAAAAGTGTTTTTTCCACACTAATACAAGTGCAAAAGTGGTTTCCTGCACCAACACAAGTGCGAAAAGTGGTTTTTCAACACTAACACAAGTGTGAAAGGTGGTTTTTCAACACGAACACAAGTGTGAAAAGTGTTTTTTCCACACTATTACAAGTGCAAAAGTGGTTTCCTGCACCAACACAAGTGCGAAAAGTGGTTTTTCAACACTAACACAAGTGCGAAAAGTGGTTTTTCAACACTAACACAAGTGCGAAAAGTGGTTTTTCAACACTATCACAAGTGCAAAAAGTGTTTTTTCCACACTAATACAAGTGCAAAAGTGGTTTCCTGCACCAACACAAGTGCGAAAAGTGGTTTTTCAACACTAACACAAGTGCGAAAAGTGGTTTTTCAACACTAACACAAGTGCGAAAAGTGGTTTTTCAACACTATCACAAGTGCAAAAAGTGTTTTTTCCACACTAATACAAGTGCAAAAGTGGTTTCCTGCACCAACACAAGTGCGAAAAGTGGATTTTCAACACTAGCACAAGTGCGAAAAGTGGGGTTTTCCACACTAATACAAGTGCAAAAGTGATTTCCTTCACTAATACAAGTGCAAAAGTGGTTTCCTGCACCAACACAAGTGCGAAAGTGGTTTTTCAACACTAGCACAAGTGTGAAAAGTGGTTTTTCAACACTAACACAAGTGCAAAAAGTGTTTTTTCAACACTATCACAAGTGCAAAAAGTGTTTTTTCCACATTAATACAAGTGCAAAAGTGGTTTCCTGCACCAACACAAGTGCGAAAAGTGGTTTTTCAACACTAACACAAGGGCGAAAAGTGGTTTTTCAACACTATCACAAGTGCAAAAAGTGTTTTTTCCACACTAATACAAGTGCAAAAGTAGTTTCTGCACCAACACTAGTGCGAAAAGTGGTTTTTCAACACTAACACAAGTGCAAAAAGTATTTTTTCAACACTATCACAAGTGCAAAAAGTGTTTTTTCCACACGAATACAAATGCAAAAGTGGTTTCCTGCACCAACACAAGTGCGAAAAGTGGTTTGTCAACAATAACACAAGTGCGAAAAGTGGTTTTTCCACACTAATACAATTGCAAAAGTGGTTTCCTGCACAAACACAAGTGCGAAAAGTGGTTTTTCAACACTAACGCAGTGCGAAAAGTGGTTTTTCAACACTAACACAAGTGCGAAAAGTGGTTTTTCAACACTAACACAAGTGCGAAAAGTGTTTTTTCCACACTATCACAAGTGCAAAAAGTGTTTTTTCCACACTAATACAAGTGCAAAAGTGGTTTCCTGCACCAACACAAGTGCAAAAAATGGTTTTTCAACACTATCACAAGTGCAAAAAGTGTTTTTTCCACACTAATACAAGTGCAAAAGTGGTTTCCTGCACCAACATAAGTGCGAAAAGTGGATTTTCAACACTAACACAAGTGCGAAAAGTGGGTTTTCAACACTAACACAAGTGCGAAAAGTGTTTTTTCCACACTAATACAAGTGCGAAAAGTGGTTTTTCAACACTATCACAAGTGCAAAAAGTGTTTTTTCCATACTAATACAAATGCAAAAGTGGTTTTTCAACACTAACACAAGTGCGAAAAGTGGTTTTTCAACACTAACACAAGTGCGAAAAGTGGTTTTTCCACACTAATGCAAGTGCAAAAGTGGTTTCCTGCACCAACACAAGTGCGAAAAGTGGTTTTTCAACACTAACACAAGTGCAAAAAGTGTTTTTTCAACACTATCACAAGTGCAAAAAGTGTTTTTTCCACACTAATACAAGTGCAAAAGTCGTTTCCTGCACCAACACAAGTGCGAAAAGTGGTTTTTCAACACTAACACAAGTGCGAAAAGTGGTTTTTCAACACTATCACAAGTGCAAAAAGTGTTTTTTCCACACTAATACAAGTACAAAAGTGGTTTCCTGCACCAACACAAGTGCGAAAAGTGGTTTTTCAACACTAACACAAGTGCGAAAGGTTGTTTTTCAACACTAACACAAGTGCAAAAAGTGTTTTTTCCACACTATTACAAGTGCAAAAGTGGTTTCCTGCACCAACAGAAGTGCGAAAAGTGGTTTTTCAACACTAACACAAGTGCGAAAAGTGGTTTTTCAACACTAACACAAGTGCGAAAAGTGGTTTTTCAACACTATCACAAGTGCAAAAAGTGTTTTTTCCACACTAATACAAGTGCAAAAGTGGTTTCCTGCACCAACACAAGTGCGAAAAGTGGTTTTTCAACACTAACACAAGTGTGAAAGGTGGTTTTTCAACACTAACACAAGTGTGAAAAGTGTTTTACCACACTATTACAAGTGCAAAAGTGGTTTCCTGCACCAACACAAGTGCGAAAAGTGGTTTTTCAACACTAACACAAGTGCGAAAAGTGGTTTTTCAACACTAACACAAGTGTGAAAAGTGGTTTTTCAACACTATCACAAGTGCAAAAAGTGTTTTTTCCACACTAATACAAGTGCAAAAGTGGTTTCCTGCACCAACACAAGTGCGAAAAGTGGTTTTTCAACACTAACACAAGTGCGAAAAGTGGTTTTTCAACACTAACACAAGTGCGAAAAGTGGTTTTTCAACACTATCACAAGTGCAAAAAGTGTTTTTTCCACACTAATACAAGTGCAAAAGTGGTTTCCTGCACCAATACAAGTGCGAAAAGTGGATTTTCAACACTAGCACAAGTGCGAAAAGTGGGGTTTTCCACACTAATACAAGTGCAAAAGTGATTTCCTTCACTAATACAAGTGCAAAAGTGGTTTCCTGCACCAACACAAGTGCGAAAGTGGTTTTTCAACACTAGCACAAGTGTGAAAAGTGGTTTTTCAACACTAACACAAGTGCGAAAAGTGTTTTTTCCACACTATCACAAGTGCAAAAAGTGTTTTTTCCACACTAATACAAGTGCAAAAGTGGTTTCCTGCACCAACACAAGTGCAAAAAATGGTTTTTCAACACTATCACAAGTGCAAAAAGTGTTTTTTCCACACTAATACAAGTGCAAAAGTGGTTTCCTGCACCAACATAAGTGCGAAAAGTGGATTTTCAACACTAACACAAGTGCGAAAAGTGGGTTTTCAACACTAACACAAGTGCGAAAAGTGTTTTTTCCACACTAATACAAGTGCGAAAAGTGGTTTTTCAACACTATCACAAGTGCAAAAAGTGTTTTTTCCATACTAATACAAATGCAAAAGTGGTTTTTCAACACTAACACAAGTGCGAAAAGTGGTTTTTCAACACTAACACAAGTGCGAAAAGTGGTTTTTCCACACTAATGCAAGTGCAAAAGTGGTTTCCTGCACCAACACAAGTGCGAAAAGTGGTTTTTCAACACTAACACAAGTGCAAAAAGTGTTTTTTCAACACTATCACAAGTGCAAAAAGTGTTTTTTCCACACTAATACAAGTGCAAAAGTCGTTTCCTGCACCAACACAAGTGCGAAAAGTGGTTTTTCAACACTAACACAAGTGCGAAAAGTGGTTTTTCAACACTATCACAAGTGCAAAAAGTGTTTTTTCCACACTAATACAAGTACAAAAGTGGTTTCCTGCACCAACACAAGTGCGAAAAGTGGTTTTTCAACACTAACACAAGTGCGAAAGGTTGTTTTTCAACACTAACACAAGTGCAAAAAGTGTTTTTTCCACACTATTACAAGTGCAAAAGTGGTTTCCTGCACCAACAGAAGTGCGAAAAGTGGTTTTTCAACACTAACACAAGTGCGAAAAGTGGTTTTTCAACACTAACACAAGTGCGAAAAGTGGTTTTTCAACACTATCACAAGTGCAAAAAGTGTTTTTTCCACACTAATACAAGTGCAAAAGTGGTTTCCTGCACCAACACAAGTGCGAAAAGTGGTTTTTCAACACTAACACAAGTGTGAAAGGTGGTTTTTCAACACTAACACAAGTGTGAAAAGTGTTTTACCACACTATTACAAGTGCAAAAGTGGTTTCCTGCACCAACACAAGTGCGAAAAGTGGTTTTTCAACACTAACACAAGTGCGAAAAGTGGTTTTTCAACACTAACACAAGTGTGAAAAGTGGTTTTTCAACACTATCACAAGTGCAAAAAGTGTTTTTTCCACACTAATACAAGTGCAAAAGTGGTTTCCTGCACCAACACAAGTGCGAAAAGTGGTTTTTCAACACTAACACAAGTGCGAAAAGTGGTTTTTCAACACTAACACAAGTGCGAAAAGTGGTTTTTCAACACTATCACAAGTGCAAAAAGTGTTTTTTCCACACTAATACAAGTGCAAAAGTGGTTTCCTGCACCAATACAAGTGCGAAAAGTGGATTTTCAACACTAGCACAAGTGCGAAAAGTGGGGTTTTCCACACTAATACAAGTGCAAAAGTGATTTCCTTCACTAATACAAGTGCAAAAGTGGTTTCCTGCACCAACACAAGTGCGAAAGTGGTTTTTCAACACTAGCACAAGTGTGAAAAGTGGTTTTTCAACACTAACACAAGTGCAAAAAGTGTTTTTTCAACACTATCACAAGTGCAAAAAGTGTTTTTTCCACATTAATACAAGTGCAAAAGTGGTTTCCTGCACCAACACAAGTGCGAAAAGTGGTTTTTCAACACTAACACAAGGGCGAAAAGTGGTTTTTCAACACTATCACAAGTGCAAAAAGTGTTTTTTCCACACTAATACAAGTGCAAAAGTAGTTTCCTGCACCAACACAAGTGCGAAAAGTGGTTTTTCAACACTAACACAATTGCAAAAAGTGTTTTTTCAACACTATCACAAGTGCAAAAAGTGTTTTTTCCACACGAATACAAATGCAAAAGTGATTTCCTGCACCAACACAAGTGCGAAAAGTGGTTTTTCAACAATAACACAAGTGCGAAAAGTGGTTTTTCCACACTAATACAATTGCAAAAGTGGTTTCCTGCACAAACACAAGTGCGAAAAGTGGTTTTTCAACACTAACACAGTGCGAAAAGTGGTTTTTCAACACTAACACAAGTGCGAAAAGTGGTTTTTCAACACTAACACAAGTGCGAAAAGTGTTTTTTCCACACTATCACAAGTGCAAAAAGTGTTTTTTCCACACTAATACAAGTGCAAAAGTGGTTTCCTGCACCAACACAAGTGCAAAAAATGGTTTTTCAACACTATCACAAGTGCAAAAAGTGTTTTTTCCACACTAATACAAGTGCAAAAGTGGTTTCCTGCACCAACACAAGTGCGAAAAGTGGTTTTTCAACACTAACACAAGTGCAAAAAGTCTTTTTTCAACACTATCACAAGTGCAAAAAGTGTTTTTTCCACACTAATACAAGTGCAAAAGTCGTTTCCTGCACCAACACAAGTGCGAAAAGTGGTTTTTCAACACTAACACAATTGCGAAAAGTGGTTTTTCAACACTATCACAAGTGCAAAAAGTGTTTTTTCCACACTAATACAAGTGCAAAAGTGGTTTCCTGCACCAACACAAGTGCGAAAAGTGGTTTTTCAACACTAACACAAGTGCGAAAGGTTGTTTTTCAACACTAACACAAGTGCAAAAAGTGTTTTTTCCACACTATTACAAGTGCAAAAGTGGTTTCCTGCACCAACAGAAGTGCGAAAAGTGGTTTTTCAACACTAACACAAGTGCGAAAAGTGGTTTTTCAACACTAACACAAGTGCGAAAAGTGGTTTTTCAACACTATCACAAGTGCAAAAAGTGTTTTTTCCACACCAATACAAGTGCAAAAGTGGTTTCCTGCACCAACACAAGTGCGAAAAGTGGTTTTTCAACACTAACACACGTGCGAAAAGTGGTTTTTCAACACTAACACAAGTGCGAAAAGTGGTTTTTTAACACTATCACAAGTGCAAAAAGTGTTTTTTCCACACTAATACAAGTGCAAAAGTGGTTTCCTGCACCAACACAAGTGCGAAAAGTGGATTTTCAACACCAGCACAAGTGCGAAAAGTGGGGTTTTCCACACTAATACAAGTGCAAAAGTGATTTCCTTCACTAATACAAGTGCAAATGTGGTTTCCTGCACCAACACAAGTACGAAAAGTGGTTTTTCAACACTAACACAAGTGTGAAAAGTGGTTTTTCAACACTAACACAAGTGCAAAAAGTGTTTTTTCAACACTATCACAAGTGCAAAAAGTGTTTTTTCCACACTAATACAAGTGCAAAAGTAGTTTCCTGCACCAACACAAGTGCGAAAAGTGGTTTTTCAACACTAACACAAGTGCAAAAAGTGTTTTTTCAACACTATCACAAGTGCAAAAAGTGTTTTTTCCACACTAATACAAATGCAAAAGTGGTTTCCTGCACCAACACAAGTGCGAAAAGTGGTTTTTCAACAATAACACAAGTGCGAAAAGTGGTTTTTCCACACTAATACAAGTGCAAAAGTGGTTTCCTGCACAAACACAAGTGCGAAAAGTGGTTTTTCAACACTAACACAAGTGTGAAAAGTGGTTTTTCAACACTAACACAAGTGCGAAAATTGGTTTTTCCACACTAATGCAAGTGCAAAAGTGGTTTCCTGCACCAACACAAGTGCGAAAAGTGGTTTTTCAACACTAACACAAGTGCGAAAAGTGGATTTTCAACACTAACACAAGTGCGAAAGTGGTTTTTCCACACTAATAAGTGCAAAAGTGGTTTCCTGCACCAACACAAGTGCGAAAAGTGGTTTTTCAACACTAACACAAGTGTGAAAAGTGGTTTTTCAACACTATCAGAAGTGCAAAAAGTGTTTTTTCCAACACTAATACAAGTGCAAAAGTGGTTTCCTGCACCAACACAAGTGCGAAAAGTGGTTTTTCAACACTAATACAAGTGCAAAAGTGGTTTCCTGCACCAACACAAGTGCAAAAAGTGGTTTTTCAACACTAACACAAGTGCGAAAAGTGGTTTTTCAACACTATCACAAGTGCAAAAAGTGTTTTTTCCACACTAATACAAGTGCAAAAGTGATTTCCTGCACCAACACATGTGCGAAAAGTGGTTTTTCAACACTAACACAAGTGCGAAAAGTGGTTTTCAACACTAACACAAGTGCGAAAAGTGGTTTTTCCACACTAATACAAGTGCAAAAGTGGTTTCCTGCACAAACACAAGTGCGAAAAGTGGTTTTTCAACAATAACACAAGTGCGAAAAGTGGTTTTTCCACACTAATACAATTGCAAAAGTGGATTCCTGCACAAACACAAGTGCGAAAAGTGGTTTTTCAACACTAACACAAGTGCGAAAAGTGGTTTTTCAACACTAACACATGTGCGAAAAGTGGTTTTTCAACACTAACACAAGTGCGAAAAGTGTTTTTTCCACACTATCACAAGTGCAAAAAGTGTTTTTTCCACACTAATACAAGTGCAAAAGTGGTTTCCTGCACCAACACAAGTGCAAAAAATGGTTTTTCAACACTATCACAAGTGCAAAAAGTGTTTTTTCCACACTAATACAAGTGCAAAAGTGGTTTCCTGCACCAACATAAGTGCGAAAAGTGGATTTTCAACACTAACACAAGTGCGAAAAGTGGGTTTTCAACACTAACACAAGTGCGAAAAGTGTTTTTTCCACACTAATACAAGTGCGAAAAGTGGTTTTTCAACACTATCACAAGTGCAAAAAGTGTTTTTTCCATACTAATACAAATGCAAAAGTGGTTTTTCAACACTAACACAAGTGCGAAAAGTGGTTTTTCAACACTAACACAAGTGCGAAAAGTGGTTTTTCCACACTAATGCAAGTGCAAAAGTGGTTTCCTGCACCAACACAAGTGCGAAAAGTGGTTTTTCAACACTAACACAAGTGCAAAAAGTGTTTTTTCAACACTATCACAAGTGCAAAAAGTGTTTTTTCCACACTAATACAAGTGCAAAAGTCGTTTCCTGCACCAACACAAGTGCGAAAAGTGGTTTTTCAACACTAACACAAGTGCGAAAAGTGGTTTTTCAACACTATCACAAGTGCAAAAAGTGTTTTTTCCACACTAATACAAGTGCAAAAGTGGTTTCCTGCACCAACACAAGTGCAAAAAGTGGTTTTTCAACACTAACACAAGTGCGAAAGGTTGTTTTTCAACACTAACACAAGTGCGAAAAGTGTTTTTTCCACACTATTACAAGTGCAAAAGTGGTTTCCTGCACCAACAGAAGTGCGAAAAGTGGTTTTTCAACACTAACACAAGTGCGAAAAGTGGTTTTTCAACACTAACACAAGTGCGAAAAGTGGTTTTTCAACACTATCACAAGTGCAAAAAGTGTTTTTTCCACACTAATACAAGTGCAAAAGTGGTTTCCTGCACCAACACAAGTGCGAAAAGTGGTTTTTCAACACCAACACAAGTGCGAAAAGTGGTTTTTCAACACTAACACAAGTGCGAAAAGTGGTTTTTCAACACTATCACAAGTGCAAAAAGTGTTTTTTCCACACTAATACAAGTGCAAAAGTGGTTTCCTGCACCAACACAAGTGCGAAAAGTGGATTTTCAACACCAGCACAAGTGCGAAAAGTGGGGTTTTCCACACTAATACAAGTGCAAAAGTGATTTCCTTCACTAATACAAGTGCAAAAGTGGTTTCCTGCACCAACACAAGTGCGAAAAGTGGTTTTTCAACACTAACACAAGTGTGAAAAGTGGTTTTTCAACACTAACACAAGTGCAAAAAGTGTTTTTTCAACACTATCACAAGTGCAAAAAGTGTTTTTTCCACACTAATACAAGTGCAAAAGTGGTTTCCTGCACCAACATAAGTGCGAAAAGTGGATTTTCAACACTAACACAAGTGCGAAAAGTGGGTTTTCAACACTAACACAAGTGCGAAAAGTGTTTTTTCCACACTAATACAAGTGCGAAAAGTGGTTTTTCAACACTATCACAAGTGCAAAAAGTGTTTTTTCCATACTAATACAAATGCAAAAGTGTTTTTTCAACACTATCACAAGTGCAAAAAGTGTTTTTTCCACACTAATACAAATGCAAAAGTGGTTTCCTGTACCAACACAAGTGCGAAAAGTGGTTTTTCAACAATAACACAAGTGCGAAAAGTGGTTTTTCCACACTAATACAAGTGCAAAAGTGGTTTCCTGCACAAACACAAGTGCGAAAAGTGGTTTTTCAACACTAACACAAGTGTGAAAAGTGGTTTTTCAACACTAACACAAGTGCGAAAATTGGTTTTTCCACACTAATGCAAATGCAAAAGTGGTTTCCTGCACCAACACAAGTGCGAAAAGTGGTTTTTCAACACTAACACAAGTGCGAAAAGTGGATTTTCAACACTAACACAAGTGCGAAAGTGGTTTTTCCACACTAATAAGTGCAAAAGTGGTTTCCTGCACCAACACAAGTGCGAAAAGTGGTTTTTCAACACTAACACAAGTGTGAAAAGTGGTTTTTCAACACTATCAGAAGTGCAAAAAGTGTTTTTTCCAACACTAATACAAGTGCAAAAGTGGTTTCCTGCACCAACACAAGTGCGAAAAGTGGTTTTTCAACACTAATACAAGTGCAAAAGTGGTTTCCTGCACCAACACAAGTGCAAAAAGTGGTTTTTCAACACTAACACAAGTGCGAAAAGTGGTTTTTCAACACTATCACAAGTGCAAAAAGTGTTTTTTCCACACTAATACAAGTGCAAAAGTGATTTCCTGCACCAACACATGTGCGAAAAGTGGTTTTTCAACACTAACACAAGTGCGAAAAGTGGTTTTCAACACTAACACAAGTGCGAAAAGTGGTTTTTCCACACTAATACAAGTGCAAAAGTGGTTTCCTGCACAAACACAAGTGCGAAAAGTGGTTTTTCAACAATAACACAAGTGCGAAAAGTGGTTTTTCCACACTAATACAATTGCAAAAGTGGATTCCTGCACAAACACAAGTGCGAAAAGTGGTTTTTCAACACTAACACAAGTGCGAAAAGTGGTTTTTCAACACTAACACAAGTGCGAAAAGTGGTTTTTCAACACTAACACAAGTGCAAAAAGTGTTTTTTCAACACTATCACAAGTGCAAAAAGTGTTTTTTCCACACTAATACAAGTGCAAAAGTGATTTCCTTCACTAATACAAGTGCAAATGTGGTTTCCTGCACCAACACAAGTACGAAAAGTGGTTTTTCAACACTAACACAAGTGTGAAAAGTGGTTTTTCAACACTAACACAAGTGCAAAAAGTGTTTTTTCAACACTATCACAAGTGCAAAAAGTGTTTTTTCCACACTAATACAAGTGCAAAAGTAGTTTCCTGCACCAACACAAGTGCGAAAAGTGGTTTTTCAACACTAACACAAGTGCAAAAAGTGTTTTTTCAACACTATCACAAGTGCAAAAAGTGTTTTTTCCACACTAATACAAATGCAAAAGTGGTTTCCTGCACCAACACAAGTGCGAAAAGTGGTTTTTCAACAATAACACAAGTGCGAAAAGTGGTTTTTCCACACTAATACAAGTGGAAAAGTGGTTTCCTGCACAAACACAAGTGCGAAAAGTGGTTTTTCAACACTAACACAAGTGTGAAAAGTGGTTTTTCAACACTAACACAAGTGCGAAAATTGGTTTTTCCACACTAATGCAAGTGCAAAAGTGGTTTCCTGCACCAACACAAGTGCGAAAAGTGGTTTTTCAACACTAACACAAGTGCGAAAAGTGGATTTTCAACACTAACACAAGTGCGAAAGTGGTTTTTCCACACTAATAAGTGCAAAAGTGGTTTCCTGCACCAACACAAGTGCGAAAAGTGGTTTTTCAACACTAACACAAGTGTGAAAAGTGGTTTTTCAACACTATCAGAAGTGCAAAAAGTGTTTTTTCCAACACTAATACAAGTGCAAAAGTGGTTTCCTGCACCAACACAAGTGCGAAAAGTGGTTTTTCAACACTAATACAAGTGCAAAAGTGGTTTCCTGCACCAACACAAGTGCAAAAAGTGGTTTTTCAACACTAACACAAGTGCGAAAAGTGGTTTTTCAACACTATCACAAGTGCAAAAAGTGTTTTTTCCACACTAATACAAGTGCAAAAGTGATTTCCTGCACCAACACATGTGCGAAAAGTGGTTTTTCAACACTAACACAAGTGCGAAAAGTGGTTTTCAACACTAACACAAGTGCGAAAAGTGGTTTTTCCACACTAATACAAGTGCAAAAGTGGTTTCCTGCACAAACACAAGTGCGAAAAGTGGTTTTTCAACAATAACACAAGTGCGAAAAGTGGTTTTTCCACACTAATACAATTGCAAAAGTGGATTCCTGCACAAACACAAGTGCGAAAAGTGGTTTTTCAACACTAACACAAGTGCGAAAAGTGGTTTTTCAACACTAACACATGTGCGAAAAGTGGTTTTTCAACACTAACACAAGTGCGAAAAGTGTTTTTTCCACACTATCACAAGTGCAAAAAGTGTTTTTTCCACACTAATACAAGTGCAAAAGTGGTTTCCTGCACCAACACAAGTGCAAAAAATGGTTTTTCAACACTATCACAAGTGCAAAAAGTGTTTTTTCCACACTAATACAAGTGCAAAAGTGGTTTCCTGCACCAACATAAGTGCGAAAAGTGGATTTTCAACACTAACACAAGTGCGAAAAGTGGGTTTTCAACACTAACACAAGTGCGAAAAGTGTTTTTTCCACACTAATACAAGTGCGAAAAGTGGTTTTTCAACACTATCACAAGTGCAAAAAGTGTTTTTTCCATACTAATACAAATGCAAAAGTGGTTTTTCAACACTAACACAAGTGCGAAAAGTGGTTTTTCAACACTAACACAAGTGCGAAAAGTGGTTTTTCCACACTAATGCAAGTGCAAAAGTGGTTTCCTGCACCAACACAAGTGCGAAAAGTGGTTTTTCAACACTAACACAAGTGCAAAAAGTGTTTTTTCAACACTATCACAAGTGCAAAAAGTGTTTTTTCCACACTAATACAAGTGCAAAAGTCGTTTCCTGCACCAACACAAGTGCGAAAAGTGGTTTTTCAACACTAACACAAGTGCGAAAAGTGGTTTTTCAACACTATCACAAGTGCAAAAAGTGTTTTTTCCACACTAATACAAGTGCAAAAGTGGTTTCCTGCACCAACACAAGTGCAAAAAGTGGTTTTTCAACACTAACACAAGTGCGAAAGGTTGTTTTTCAACACTAACACAAGTGCGAAAAGTGTTTTTTCCACACTATTACAAGTGCAAAAGTGGTTTCCTGCACCAACAGAAGTGCGAAAAGTGGTTTTTCAACACTAACACAAGTGCGAAAAGTGGTTTTTCAACACTAACACAAGTGCGAAAAGTGGTTTTTCAACACTATCACAAGTGCAAAAAGTGTTTTTTCCACACTAATACAAGTGCAAAAGTGGTTTCCTGCACCAACACAAGTGCGAAAAGTGGTTTTTCAACACTAACACAAGTGCGAAAAGTGGTTTTTCAACACTAACACAAGTGCGAAAAGTGGTTTTTCAACACTATCACAAGTGCAAAAAGTGTTTTTTCCACACTAATACAAGTGCAAAAGTGGTTTCCTGCACCAACACAAGTGCGAAAAGTGGATTTTCAACACCAGCACAAGTGCGAAAAGTGGGGTTTTCCACACTAATACAAGTGCAAAAGTGATTTCCTTCACTAATACAAGTGCAAAAGTGGTTTCCTGCACCAACACAAGTGCGAAAAGTGGTTTTTCAACACTAACACAAGTGTGAAAAGTGGTTTTTCAACACTAACACAAGTGCAAAAAGTGTTTTTTCAACACTAACACAAGTGCAAAAAGTGTTTTTTCCACACTAATACAAGTGCAAAAGTGGTTTCCTGCACCAACATAAGTGCGAAAAGTGGATTTTCAACACTAACACAAGTGCGAAAAGTGGGTTTTCAACACTAACACAAGTGCGAAAAGTGTTTTTTCCACACTAATACAAGTGCGAAAAGTGGTTTTTCAACACTATCACAAGTGCAAAAAGTGTTTTTTCCATACTAATACAAATGCAAAAGTGTTTTTTCAACACTATCACAAGTGCAAAAAGTGTTTTTTCCACACTAATACAAATGCAAAAGTGGTTTCCTGCACCAACACAAGTGCGAAAAGTGGTTTTTCAACAATAACACAAGTGCGAAAAGTGGTTTTTCCACACTAATACAAGTGCAAAAGTGGTTTCCTGCACAAACACAAGTGCGAAAAGTGGTTTTTCAACACTAACACAAGTGTGAAAAGTGGTTTTTCAACACTAACACAAGTGCGAAAATTGGTTTTTCCACACTAATGCAAATGCAAAAGTGGTTTCCTGCACCAACACAAGTGCGATAAGTGGTTTTTCAACACTAACACAAGTGCGAAAAGTGGATTTTCAACACTAACACAAGTGCGAAAGTGGTTTTTCCACACTAATAAGTGCAAAAGTGGTTTCCTGCACCAACACAAGTGCGAAAAGTGGTTTTTCAACACTAACACAAGTGTGAAAAGTGGTTTTTCAACACTATCAGAAGTGCAAAAAGTGTTTTTTCCAACACTAATACAAGTGCAAAAGTGGTTTCCTGCACCAACACAAGTGCGAAAAGTGGTTTTTCAACACTAATACAAGTGCAAAAGTGGTTTCCTGCACCAACACAAGTGCAAAAAGTGGTTTTTCAACACTAACACAAGTGCGAAAAGTGGTTTTTCAACACTATCACAAGTGCAAAAAGTGTTTTTTCCACACTAATACAAGTGCAAAAGTGATTTCCTGCACCAACACATGTGCGAAAAGTGGTTTTTCAACACTAACACAAGTGCGAAAAGTGGTTTTCAACACTAACACAAGTGCGAAAAGTGGTTTTTCCACACTAATACAAGTGCAAAAGTGGTTTCCTGCACAAACACAAGTGCGAAAAGTGGTTTTTCAACAATAACACAAGTGCGAAAAGTGGTTTTTCCACACTAATACAATTGCAAAAGTGGATTCCTGCACAAACACAAGTGCGAAAAGTGGTTTTTCAACACTAACACAAGTGCGAAAAGTGGTTTTTCAACACTAACACAAGTGCGAAAAGTGGTTTTTCAACACTAACACAAGTGCGAAAAGTGTTTTTTCCACACTATCACAAGTGCAAAAAGTGTTTTTTCCACACTAATACAAGTGCAAAAGTGGTTTCCTGCACCAACACAAGTGCAAAAAATGGTTTTTCAACACTATCACAAGTGCAAAAAGTGTTTTTTCCACACTAATACAAGTGCAAAAGTGGTTTCCTGCACCAACATAAGTGCGAAAAGTGGATTTTCAACACTAACACAAGTGCGAAAAGTGGGTTTTCAACACTAACACAAGTGCGAAAAGTGTTTTTTCCACACTAATACAAGTGCGAAAAGTGGTTTTTCAACACTATCACAAGTGCAAAAAGTGTTTTTTCCATACTAATACAAATGCAAAAGTGGTTTTTCAACACTAACACAAGTGCGAAAAGTGGTTTTTCAACACTAACACAAGTGCGAAAAGTGGTTTTTCCACACTAATGCAAGTGCAAAAGTGGTTTCCTGCACCAACACAAGTGCGAAAAGTGGTTTTTCAACACTAACACAAGTGCAAAAAGTGTTTTTTCAACACTATCACAAGTGCAAAAAGTGTTTTTTCCACACTAATACAAGTGCAAAAGTCGTTTCCTGCACCAACACAAGTGCGAAAAGTGGTTTTTCAACACTAACACAAGTGCGAAAAGTGGTTTTTCAACACTATCACAAGTGCAAAAAGTGTTTTTTCCACACTAATACAAGTGCAAAAGTGGTTTCCTGCACCAACACAAGTGCAAAAAGTGGTTTTTCAACACTAACACAAGTGCGAAAGGTTGTTTTTCAACACTAACACAAGTGCGAAAAGTGTTTTTTCCACACTATTACAAGTGCAAAAGTGGTTTCCTGCACCAACAGAAGTGCGAAAAGTGGTTTTTCAACACTAACACAAGTGCGAAAAGTGGTTTTTCAACACTAACACAAGTGCGAAAAGTGGTTTTTCAACACTATCACAAGTGCAAAAAGTGTTTTTTCCACACTAATACAAGTGCAAAAGTGGTTTCCTGCACCAACACAAGTGCGAAAAGTGGTTTTTCAACACTAACACAAGTGCGAAAAGTGGTTTTTCAACACTAACACAAGTGCGAAAAGTGGTTTTTCAACACTATCACAAGTGCAAAAAGTGTTTTTTCCACACTAATACAAGTGCAAAAGTGGTTTCCTGCACCAACACAAGTGCGAAAAGTGGATTTTCAACACCAGCACAAGTGCGAAAAGTGGGGTTTTCCACACTAATACAAGTGCAAAAGTGATTTCCTTCACTAATACAAGTGCAAAAGTGGTTTCCTGCACCAACACAAGTGCGAAAAGTGGTTTTTCAACACTAACACAAGTGTGAAAAGTGGTTTTTCAACACTAACACAAGTGCAAAAAGTGTTTTTTCAACACTATCACAAGTGCAAAAAGTGTTTTTTCCACACTAATACAAGTGCAAAAGTGGTTTCCTGCACCAACATAAGTGCGAAAAGTGGATTTTCAACACTAACACAAGTGCGAAAAGTGGGTTTTCAACACTAACACAAGTGCGAAAAGTGTTTTTTCCACACTAATACAAGTGCGAAAAGTGGTTTTTCAACACTATCACAAGTGCAAAAAGTGTTTTTTCCATACTAATACAAATGCAAAAGTGGTTTTTCAACACTAACACAAGTGCGAAAAGTGGTTTTTCAACACTAACACAAGTGCGAAAATTGGTTTTTCCACACTAATGCAAGTGCAAAAGTGGTTTCCTGCACCAACACAAGTGCGAAAAGTGGTTTTTCAACACTAACACAAGTGCAAAAAGTGTTTTTTCAACACTATCACAAGTGCAAAAAGTGTTTTTTCCACACTAATACAAGTGCAAAAGTCGTTTCCTGCACCAACACAAGTGCGAAAAGTGGTTTTTCAACACTAACACAAGTGCGAAAAGTGGTTTTTCAACACTATCACAAGTGCAAAAAGTGTTTTTTCCACACTAATACAAGTGCAAAAGTGGTTTCCTGCACCAACACAAGTGCAAAAAGTGGTTTTTCAACACTAACACAAGTGCGAAAGGTTGTTTTTCAACACTAACACAAGTGCGAAAAGTGTTTTTTCCACACTATTACAAGTGCAAAAGTGGTTTCCTGCACCAACAGAAGTGCGAAAAGTGGTTTTTCAACACTAACACAAGTGCGAAAAGTGGTTTTTCAACACTAACACAAGTGCGAAAAGTGGTTTTTCAACACTATCACAAGTGCAAAAAGTGTTTTTTCCACACTAATACAAGTGCAAAAGTGGTTTCCTGCACCAACACAAGTGCGAAAAGTGGTTTTTCAACACTAACACAAGTGCGAAAAGTGGTTTTTCAACACTAACACAAGTGCGAAAAGTGGTTTTTCAACACTAACACAAGTGCGAAAAGTGGTTTTTCAACACTATCACAAGTGCAAAAAGTGTTTTTTCCACACTAATACAAGTGCAAAAGTGGTTTCCTGCACCAACACAAGTGCGAAAAGTGGATTTTCAACACTAGCACAAGTGCGAAAAGTGGGGTTTTCCACACTAATACAAGTGCAAAAGTGATTTCCTTCACTAATACAAGTCCAAAAGTGGTTTCCTGCACCAACACAAGTGCGAAAGTGGTTTTTCAACACTAGCACAAGTGTGAAAAGTGGTTTTTCAACACTAACACAAGTGCAAAACGTGTTTTTTCAACACTATCACAAGTGCAAAAAGTGTTTTTTCCACACTAATACAAGTGCAAAAGTGGTTTCCTGCACCAACACAAGTGCGAAAAGTGGTTTTTCAACACTAACACAAGTGCGAAAAGTGTTTTTTCCACACTAATGCAAGTGCAAAAGTGGTTTCCTGCACCAACACAAGTGCGAAAAGTGGTTTTCAACACTAACACAAGTGCGAAAAGTGTTTTTTTCCACACTAATACAAGTGCAAAAGTGGTTTCCTGCACCAACACAAGTGCGAAAAGTGGTTTTTCAACACTAACACAAGTGCGAAAAGTGGTTTTTCAACACTAACACAAGTGCGAAAAGTGGTTTTTCAACACTATCACAAGTGCAAAAAGTGTTTTTTCCCACACTAATACAAGTGCAAAAGTGGTTTCCTGCACCAACACAGGTGCGAAAAGTGGTTTTTCAACACTAACACAAGTGCGAAAAGTGGTTTTTCAACACTAACACAAGTGCGAAAAGTGGTTTTCCACACTAATACAAGTGCAAAAGTGGTTTCCTGCACCAACACAAGTGCGAAAAGTGGTTTTTCAACACTAACACAAGTGCGAAAAGTGGATTTTCAACACTAACACAAGTGCGAAAGTGGTTTTTCCACACTAATAAGTGCAAAAGTGGTTTCCTGCACCAACACAAGTGCGAAAAGTGGTTTTTCAACACTAACACAAGTGTGAAAAGTGGTTTTTCAACACTATCAGAAGTGCAAAAAGTGTTTTTTCCAACACTAATACAAGTGCAAAAGTGGTTTCCTGCACCAACACATGTGCGAAAAGTGGTTTTTCAACACTAATACAAGTGCAAAAGTGGTTTCCTGCACCAACACAAGTGCAAAAAGTGGTTTTTCAACACTAACACAAGTGCGAAAAGTGGTTTTTCAACACTATCACAAGTGCAAAAAGTGTTTTTTCCACACTAATACAAGTGCAAAAGTGATTTCCTGCACCAACACATGTGCGAAAAGTGGTTTTTCAACACTAACAGCACACACAAGTGCGAAAAGTGGTTTTTCAACACTAACACAAGTGCAAAAGTGATTTCCTTCACTAATACAAGTGCAAAAGTGGTTTCCTGCACAAACAAGTGCGAAAAGTAGTTTTTCAACAATAACACAAGTGCGAAAAGTGGTTTTTCACACTAATACAAGTGCAAAAGTGGTTTCCTGCACAACACAAGTGCGAAAAGTGGTTTTTCAACACTAACACAAGTGCGAAAAAGTGGTTTTTCCACACTAATACAATGCAAAAGTGGTTTCCTGCACAACACAAGTGCGAAAAGTGGTTTTTCACACTAACACAAGTGCGAAAAGTGGTTTTCAACACTAACACAAGTGCGAAAAGTGGTTTTTCCAACACTAACACAAGTGCGAAAAGTGTTTTTTCCACACTATCACAAGTGCAAAAGTGTTTTTTCCACACTAACTACAAGTGCAAAAGTGGTTTTGCAACACACACAAGTGCAAAAATGGGTTTTTCAACACTATCACAAGTGCAAAAGTGTTTTTTCCACACTAATACAAGTGCAAAAGTGGTTTCCTGCACCAAGCATAAGTGCGAAAAGTGGATTTTCAACACTAACACAAGTGCGAAAAGTGGGTTTTCAACACTAACACAAGTGCGAAAAGTGTTTTTTTCCACACTAATACAAGTGCGAAAAGTGGTTTTTCAACACTATCACAAGTGCAAAAAGTGTTTTTTCTCATACTAATACAATGCAAAAGTGGTTTTTCAACACTAACACAAGTGCGAAAAGTGGTTTTTCAACACTAACACAAGTGCGAAAAGTGGTTTTTCCACACTAATGCAAGTGCAAAAGTGGTTTCCTGCACCAACACAAGTGCGAAAAGTGGTTTTTCAACACTAACACAAGTGCAAAAAGTGTTTTTTCAACACTATCACAAGTGCAAAAAGTGTTTTTTCCACACTAATACAAGTGCAAAAGTCGTTTCCTGCACCAACACAAGTGCGAAAAGTGGTTTTTCAACACTAACACAAGTGCGAAAAGTGGTTTTTCAACACTATCACAAGTGCAAAAAGTGTTTTTTTCCACACTAATACAAGTGCAAAAGTGGTTTACCTGCACCAACACAAGTGCAAAAAGTGGTTTTCAACACTAACACAAGTGCGAAAGGTTGTTTTTCAACACTAACACAAGTGCGAAAAGTGTTTTTTCCACACTATTACAAGTGCAAAAGTGTTTCCTGCACCAACAGAAGTGCGAAAAGTGGTTTTTCAACACTAACACAGTGCGAAAAGTGGTTTTTCAACACTAACACAAGTGCGAAAAGTGGTTTTTCAACACTATCACAAGTGCAAAAAGTGTTTTTTCCACACTAATACAAGTGCAAAAGTGGTTTCCTGCACCAACACAAGTGCGAAAAGTGGTTTTTCAACACTAACACAAGTGCGAAAAGTGGTTTTTCAACACTAACACAAGTGCGAAAAGTGGTTTTTCAACACTATCACAAGTGCAAAAAGTGTTTTTTCCACACTAATACAAGTGCAAAAGTGGTTTCCTGCACCAACACAAGTGCGAAAAGTGGGTTTTCAACACCAGCACAAGTGCGAAAAGTGGGGTTTTCCACACTAATACAAGTGCAAAAGTGATTTCCTTCACTAATACAAGTGCAAAAGTGGTTTCCTGCACCAACACAAGTGCGAAAAGTGGTTTTTCAACACTAACACAAGTGTGAAAAGTGGTTTTTCAACACTAACACAAGTGCAAAAAGTGTTTTTTCAACACTATCACAAGTGCAAAAAGTGTTTTTTCCACACTAATACAAGTGCAAAAGTGGTTTCCTGCACCAACATAAGTGCGAAAAGTGGATTTTCAACACTAACACAAGTGCGAAAAGTGGATTTTCAACACTAACACAAGTGCGAAAAGTGTTTTTTCCACACTAATACAAGTGCGAAAAGTGGTTTTTCAACACTATCACAAGTGCAAAAGTGTTTTTTCCATACTAATACAAATGCAAAAGTGGTTTTTCAACACTAACACAAGTGCGAAAAGTGGTTTTTCAACACTAACACAAGTGCGAAAAGTGGTTTTTCCACACTAATGCAAGTGCAAAAGTGGTTTCCTGCACCAACACAAGTGCGAAAAGTGGTTTTTCAACACTAACACAAGTGCAAAAAGTGTTTTTTCAACACTATCACAAGTGCAAAAAGTGTTTTTTCCACACTAATACAAGTGCAAAAGTCGTTTCCTGCACCAACACAAGTGCGAAAAGTGGTTTTTCAACACTAACACAAGTGCGAAAAGTGGTTTTTCAACACTATCACAAGTGCAAAAAGTGTTTTTTCCACACTAATACAAGTGCAAAAGTGGTTTCCTGCACCAACACAAGTGCAAAAAGTGGTTTTTCAACACTAACACAAGTGCGAAAGGTTGTTTTTCAACACTAACACAAGTGCGAAAAGTGTTTTTTCCACACTATTACAAGTGCAAAAGTGGTTTCCTGCACCAACAGAAGTGCGAAAAGTGGTTTTTCAACACTAACACAAGTGCGAAAAGTGGTTTTTCAACACTAACACAAGTGCGAAAAGTGGTTTTTCAACACTATCACAAGTGCAAAAAGTGTTTTTTCCACACTAATACAAGTGCAAAAGTGGTTTCCTGCACCAACACAAGTGCGAAAAGTGGTTTTTCAACACTAACACAAGTGCGAAAAGTGGTTTTTCAACACTAACACAAGTGCGAAAAGTGGTTTTTCAACACTATCACAAGTGCAAAAAGTGTTTTTTCCACACTAATACAAGTGCAAAAGTGGTTTCCTGCACCAACACAAGTGCGAAAAGTGGATTTTCAACACCAGCACAAGTGCGAAAAGTGGGGTTTTCCACACTAATACAAGTGCAAAAGTGATTTCCTTCACTAATACAAGTGCAAAAGTGGTTTCCTGCACCAACACAAGTGCGAAAAGTGGTTTTTCAACACTAACACAAGTGCAAAAGTGATTTCCTTCACTAATACAAGTGCAAAAGTGGTTTCCTGCACAAACACAAGTGCGAAAAGTAGTTTTTCAACAATAACACAAGTGCGAAAAGTGGTTTTTCCACACTAATACAAGTGCAAAAGTGGTTTCCTGCACAAACACAAGTGCGAAAAGTGGTTTTTCAACAATAACACAAGTGCGAAAAGTGGTTTTTCCACACTAATACAATTGCAAAAGTGGTTTCCTGCACAAACACAAGTGCGAAAAGTGGTTTTTCAACACTAACACAAGTGCGAAAAGTGGTTTTTCAACACTAACACAAGTGCGAAAAGTGGTTTTTCAACACTAACACAAGTGCGAAAAGTGTTTTTTCCACACTATCACAAGTGCAAAAAGTGTTTTTTCCACACTAATACAAGTGCAAAAGTGGTTTCCTGCACCAACACAAGTGCAAAAAATGGTTTTTCAACACTATCACAAGTGCAAAAAGTGTTTTTTCCACACTAATACAAGTGCAAAAGTGGTTTCCTGCACCAACATAAGTGCGAAAAGTGGATTTTCAACACTAACACAAGTGCGAAAAGTGGGTTTTCAACACTAACACAAGTGCGAAAAGTGTTTTTTCCACACTAATACAAGTGCGAAAAGTGGTTTTTCAACACTATCACAACTGCAAAAAGTGTTTTTTCCATACTAATACAAATGCAAAAGTGGTTTTTCAACACTAACACAAGTGCGAAAAGTGGTTTTTCAACACTAACACAAGTGCGAAAAGTGGTTTTTCCACACTAATGCAAGTGCAAAAGTGGTTTCCTGCACCAACACAAGTGCGAAAAGTGGTTTTTCAACACTAACACAAGTGCAAAAAGTGTTTTTTCAACACTATCACAAGTGCAAAAAGTGTTTTTTCCACACTAATACAAGTGCAAAAGTCGTTTCCTGCACCAACACAAGTGCGAAAAGTGTTTTTTCCACATTAATACAAGTGCAAAAGTGGTTTCCTGCACCAACACAAGTGCGAAAAGTGGTTTTTCAACACTAACACAAGGGCGAAAAGTGGTTTTTCAACACTATCACAAGTGCAAAAAGTGTTTTTTCCACACTAATACAAGTGCAAAAGTAGTTTCCTGCACCAACACAAGTGCGAAAAGTGTTTTTTCCACACTATTACAAGTGCAAAAGTGGTTTCCTGCACCAACAGAAGTGCGAAAAGTGGTTTTTCAACACTAACACAAGTGCGAAAAGTGGTTTTTCAACACTAACACAAGTGCGAAAAGTGGTTTTTCAACACTATCACAAGTGCAAAAAGTGTTTTTTCCACACTAATACAAGTGCAAAAGTGGTTTCCTGCACCAACACAAGTGCGAAAAGTGGTTTTTCAACACTAACACAAGTGCGAAAAGTGGTTTTTCAACACTAACACAAGTGCGAAAAGTGGTTTTTCAACACTATCACAAGTGCAAAAAGTGTTTTTTCCACACTAATACAAGTGCAAAAGTGGTTTCCTGCACCAACACAAGTGCGAAAAGTGGATTTTCAACACCAGCACAAGTGCGAAAAGTGGGGTTTTCCACACTAATACAAGTGCAAAAGTGATTTCCTTCACTAATACAAGTGCAAAAGTGGTTTCCTGCACCAACACAAGTGCGAAAAGTGGTTTTTCAACACTAACACAAGTGCAAAAGTGATTTCCTTCACTAATACAAGTGCAAAAGTGGTTTCCTGCACAAACACAAGTGCGAAAAGTAGTTTTTCAACAATAACACAAGTGCGAAAAGTGGTTTTTCCACACTAATACAAGTGCAAAAGTGGTTTCCTGCACAAACACAAGTGCGAAAAGTGGTTTTTCAACAATAACACAAGTGCGAAAAGTGGTTTTTCCACACTAATACAATTGCAAAAGTGGTTTCCTGCACAAACACAAGTGCGAAAAGTGGTTTTTCAACACTAACACAAGTGCGAAAAGTGGTTTTTCAACACTAACACAAGTGCGAAAAGTGGTTTTTCAACACTAACACAGTGCGAAAAGTGTTTTTTCACACTATCACAAGTGCAAAAAGTGTTTTTTCCACACTAATACAAGTGCAAAAGTGTTTCCTGCACCAACACAAGTGCAAAAATGTTTTCAACACTATCACAAGTGCAAAAAGTGTTTTTTCCACACTAATACAAGTGCAAAAGTGGTTTCCTGCACCAAGATAAGTGCGAAAAGTGGATTTTCAACACTAACACAAGTGCGAAAAGTGGGTTTTCAACACTAACACAAGTGCGAAAAGTGTTTTTTCCACACTAATACAAGTGCGAAAAGTGGTTTTTCAACACTATCACAAGTGCAAAAAGTGTTTTTTCCATACTAATACAAATGCAAAAGTGGTTTTTCAACACTAACACAAGTGCGAAAAGTGGTTTTTCAACACTAACACAAGTGCGAAAAGTGGTTTTTCCACACTAATGCAAGTGCAAAAGTGGTTTCCTGCACCAACACAAGTGCGAAAAGTGGTTTTTCAACACTAACACAAGTGCAAAAAGTGTTTTTTCAACACTATCACAAGTGAAAAAAGTGTTTTTTCCACACTAATACAAGTGCAAAAGTCGTTTCCTGCACCAACACAAGTGCGAAAAGTGGTTTTTCAACACTAACACAAGTGCGAAAAGTGGTTTTTCAACACTATCACAAGTGCAAAAAGTGTTTTTTCCACACTAATACAAGTGCAAAAGTGGTTTCCTGCACCAACACAAGTGCAAAAAGTGGTTTTTCAACACTAACACAAGTGCGAAAGGTTGTTTTTCAACACTAACACAAGTGCGAAAAGTGTTTTTTCCACACTATTACAAGTGCAAAAGTGGTTTCCTGCACCAACAGAAGTGCGAAAAGTGGTTTTTCAACACTAACACAAGTGCGAAAAGTGGTTTTTCAACACTAACACAAGTGCGAAAAGTGGTTTTTCAACACTATCACAAGTGCAAAAAGTGTTTTTTCCACACTAATACAAGTGCAAAAGTGGTTTCCTGCACCAACACAAGTGCGAAAAGTGGTTTTTCAACACTAACACAAGTGCGAAAAGTGGTTTTTCAACACTAACACAAGTGCGAAAAGTGGTTTTTCAACACTATCACAAGTGCAAAAAGTGTTTTTTCCACACTAATACAAGTGCAAAAGTGGTTTCCTGCACCAACACAAGTGCGAAAAGTGGATTTTCAACACTAACACAAGTGCGAAAAGTGGTTTTTCAACACTAACACAAGTGCGAAAAGTGGTTTTTCAACACTATCACAAGTGCAAAAAGTGTTTTTTCCACACTAATACAAGTGCAAAAGTCGTTTCCTGCACCAACACAAGTGCGAAAAGTGGTTTTTCAACACTAACACAAGTGCGAAAAGTGGTTTTTCAACACTATCACAAGTGCAAAAAGTGTTTTTTCCACACTAATACAAGTGCAAAAGTCGTTTCCTGCACCAACACAAGTGCGAAAAGTGGTTTTTCAACACTAACACAAGTGCGAAAAGTGGTTTTTCAACACTATCACAAGTGCAAAAAGTGTTTTTTCAACACTAACACAAGTGCGAAAGGTTGTTTTTCAACACTAACACAAGTGCGAAAAGTGTTTTTTCCACACTATTACAAGTGCAAAAGTGGTTTCCTGCACCAACAGAAGTGCGAAAAGTGGTTTTTCAACACTAACACAAGTGCGAAAAGTGGTTTTTCAACACTAACACAAGTGCGAAAAGTGGTTTTTCAACACTATCACAAGTGCAAAAAGTGTTTTTTCCACACTAATACAAGTGCAAAAGTGGTTTCCTGCACCAACACAAGTGCGAAAAGTGGTTTTTCAACACTAACACAAGTGCGAAAAGTGGTTTTTCAACACTAACACAAGTGCGAAAAGTGGTTTTTCAACACTATCACAAGTGCAAAAAGTGTTTTTTCCACACTAATACAAGTGCAAAAGTGGTTTCCTGCACCAACACAAGTGCGAAAAGTGGATTTTCAACACCAGCACAAGTGCGAAAAGTGGGGTTTTCCACACTAATACAAGTGCAAAAGTGATTTCCTTCACTAATACAAGTGCAAAAGTGGTTTCCTGCACCAACACAAGTGCGAAAAGTGGTTTTTCAACACTAACACAAGTGTGAAAAGTGGTTTTTCAACACTAACACAAGTGCAAAAAGTGTTTTTTCAACACTATCACAAGTGCAAAAAGTGTTTTTTCCACACTAATACAAGTGCAAAAGTAGTTTCCTGCACCAACACAAGTGCGAAAAGTGGTTTTTCAACACTAACACAAGTGCAAAAAGTGTTTTTTCAACACTATCACAAGTGCAAAAAGTGTTTTTTCCACACTAATACAAATGCAAAAGTGGTTTCCTGCACCAACACAAGTGCGAAAAGTGGTTTTTCAACAATAACACAAGTGCGAAAAGTGGTTTTTCCACACTAATACAAGTGCAAAAGTGGTTTCCTGCACAAACACAAGTGCGAAAAGTGGTTTTTCAACACTAACACAAGTGCGAAAAGTGGTTTTTCAACACTACCACAAGTGCGAAAATTGGTTTTTCCACACTAATGCAAGTGCAAAAGTGGTTTCCTGCACCAACACAAGTGCGAAAAGTGGTTTTTCAACACTAACACAAGTGCAAAAAGTGTGTTTTCAACACTATCACAAGTGCAAAAAGTGTTTTTCCACACTAATACAAGTGCAAAAGTCGTTTCCTGCACCAACACAAGTGCGAAAAGTGGTTTTTCAACACTAACACAAGTGCGAAAGGTGGTTTTTCAACACTAACACAAGTGTGAAAAGTGTTTTTTCCACACTATTACAAGTGCAAAAGTGGTTTCCTGCACCAACACAAGTGCGAAAAGTGGTTTTTCAACACTAACACAAGTGCGAAAAGTGGTTTTTCAACACTAACACAAGTGCGAAAAGTGGTTTTTCAACACTATCACAAGTGCAAAAAGTGTTTTTTCCACACTAATACAAGTGCAAAAGTGGTTTCCTGCACCAACACAAGTGCGAAAAGTGGTTTTTCAACACTAACACAAGTGCGAAAAGTGGTTTTTCAACACTAACACAAGTGCGAAAAGTGGTTTTTCAACACTATCACAAGTGCAAAAAGTGTTTTTTCCACAATAATACAAGTGCAAAAGTGGTTTCCTGCACCAACACAAGTGCGAAAAGTGGATTTTCAACACTAGCACAAGTGCGAAAAGTGGGGTTTTCCACACTAATACAAGTGCAAAAGTGATTTCCTTCACTAATACAAGTGCAAAAGTGGTTTCCTGCACCAACACAAGTGCGAAAGTGGTTTTTCAACACTAGCACAAGTGTGAAAAGTGGTTTTTCAACACTAACACAAGTGCACAAAGTGTTTTTTCAACACTATCACAAGTGCAAAAAGTGTTTTTTCCACACTAATACAAGTGCAAAAGTGGTTTCCTGCACCAACATAAGTGCGAAAAGTGGATTTTCAACACTAACACAAGTGCGAAAAGTGGGTTTTCAACACTAACACAAGTGCAAAAAGTGTTTTTTCCACACTAATACAAGTGCAAAAGTAGTTTCCTGCACCAACACAAGTGCGAAAAGTGGTTTTTCCACACTAATGCAAGTGCAAAAGTGGTTTCCTGCACCAACACAAGTGCGAAAAGTGGTTTTTCAACACTAACACAAGTGCAAAAAGTGTTTTTTCAACACTATCACAAGTGCAAAAAGTGTTTTTTCCACACTAATACAAGTGCAAAAGTCGTTTCCTGCACCAACACAAGTGCGAAAAGTGGTTTTTCAACACTAACACAAGTGCGAAAAGTGGTTTTTCAACACTATCACAAGTGCAAAAAGTGTTTTTTCCACACTAATACAAGTGCAAAAGTGGTTTCCTGCACCAACACAAGTGCAAAAAGTGGTTTTTCAACACTAACACAAGTGCGAAAGGTTGTTTTTCAACACTAACACAAGTGCGAAAAGTGTTTTTTCCACACTATTACAAGTGCAAAAGTGGTTTCCTGCACCAACAGAAGTGCGAAAAGTGGTTTTTCAACACTAACACAAGTGCGAAAAGTGGTTTTTCAACACTAACACAAGTGCGAAAAGTGGTTTTTCAACACTATCACAAGTGCAAAAAGTGTTTTTTCCACACTAATACAAGTGCAAAAGTGGTTTCCTGCACCAACACAAGTGCGAAAAGTGGTTTTTCAACACTAACACAAGTGCGAAAAGTGGTTTTTCAACACTAACACAAGTGCGAAAAGTGGTTTTTCAACACTATCACAAGTGCAAAAAGTGTTTTTCCCACACTAATACAAGTGCAAAAGTGGTTTCCTGCACCAACACAAGTGCGAAAAGTGGATTTTCAACACCAGCATAAGTGCGAAAAGTGGGGTTTTCCACACTAATACAAGTGCAAAAGTGATTTCCTTCACTAATACAAGTGCAAAAGTGGTTTCCTGCACCAACACAAGTGCGAAAAGTGGTTTTTCAACACTAACACAAGTGTGAAAAGTGGTTTTTCAACACTAACACAAGTGCAAAAAGTGTTTTTTCAACACTATCACAAGTGCAAAAAGTGTTTTTTCCACACTAATACAAGTGCAAAAGTGGTTTCCTGCACCAACATAAGTGCGAAAAGTGGATTTTCAACACTAACACAAGTGCGAAAAGTGGGTTTTCAACACTAACACAAGTGCGAAAAGTGTTTTTTCCACACTAATACAAGTGCGAAAAGTGGTTTTTCAACACTATCACAAGTGCAAAAAGTGTTTTTTCCATACTAATACAAATGCAAAAGTGGTTTTTCAACACTAACACAAGTGCGAAAAGTGGTTTTTCAACACTAACACAAGTGCGAAAAGTGGTTTTTCCACACTAATGCAAGTGCAAAAGTGGTTTCCTGCACCAACACAAGTGCGAAAAGTGGTTTTTCAACACTAACACAAGTGCAAAAAGTGTTTTTTCAACACTATCACAAGTGCAAAAAGTGTTTTTTCCACACTAATACAAGTGCAAAAGTCGTTTCCTGCACCAACACAAGTGCGAAAAGTGGTTTTTCAACACTAACACAAGTGCGAAAAGTGGTTTTTCAACACTATCACAAGTGCAAAAAGTGTTTTTTCAACACTAACACAAGTGCGAAAGGTTGTTTTTCAACACTAACACAAGTGCGAAAAGTGTTTTTTCCACACTATTACAAGTGCAAAAGTGGTTTCCTGCACCAACAGAAGTGCGAAAAGTGGTTTTTCAACACTAACACAAGTGCGAAAAGTGGTTTTTCAACACTAACACAAGTGCGAAAAGTGGTTTTTCAACACTATCACAAGTGCAAAAAGTGTTTTTTCCACACTAATACAAGTGCAAAAGTGGTTTCCTGCACCAACACAAGTGCGAAAAGTGGTTTTTCAACACTAACACAAGTGCGAAAAGTGGTTTTTCAACACTAACACAAGTGCGAAAAGTGGTTTTTCAACACTATCACAAGTGCAAAAAGTGTTTTTTCCACACTAATACAAGTGCAAAAGTGGTTTCCTGCACCAACACAAGTGCGAAAAGTGGATTTTCAACACCAGCACAAGTGCGAAAAGTGGGGTTTTCCACACTAATACAAGTGCAAAAGTGATTTCCTTCACTAATACAAGTGCAAAAGTGGTTTCCTGCACCAACACAAGTGCGAAAAGTGGTTTTTCAACACTAACACAAGTGTGAAAAGTGGTTTTTCAACACTAACACAAGTGCAAAAAGTGTTTTTTCAACACTATCACAAGTGCAAAAAGTGTTTTTTCCACACTAATACAAGTGCAAAAGTAGTTTCCTGCACCAACACAAGTGCGAAAAGTGGTTTTTCAACACTAACACAAGTGCAAAAAGTGTTTTTTCAACACTATCACAAGTGCAAAAAGTGTTTTTTCCACACTAATACAAATGCAAAAGTGGTTTCCTGCACCAACACAAGTGCGAAAAGTGGTTTTTCAACAATAACACAAGTGCGAAAAGTGGTTTTTCCACACTAATACAAGTGCAAAAGTGGTTTCCTGCACAAACACAAGTGCGAAAAGTGGTTTTTCAACACTAACACAAGTGCGAAAAGTGGTTTTTCAACACTACCACAAGTGCGAAAATTGGTTTTTCCACACTAATGCAAGTGCAAAAGTGGTTTCCTGCACCAACACAAGTGCGAAAAGTGGTTTTTCAACACTAACACAAGTGCAAAAAGTGTGTTTTCAACACTATCACAAGTGCAAAAAGTGTTTTTCCACACTAATACAAGTGCAAAAGTCGTTTCCTGCACCAACACAAGTGCGAAAAGTGGTTTTTCAACACTAACACAAGTGCGAAAAGTGGTTTTTCAACACTATCACAAGTGCAAAAAGTGTTTTTTCCACACTAATACAAGTGCAAAAGTGGTTTCCTGCACCAACACAAGTGCGAAAAGTGGTTTTTCAACACTAACACAAGTGCGAAAGGTGGTTTTTCAACACTAACACAAGTGTGAAAAGTGTTTTTTCCACACTATTACAAGTGCAAAAGTGGTTTCCTGCACCAACACAAGTGCGAAAAGTGGTTTTTCAACACTAACACAAGTGCGAAAAGTGGTTTTTCAACACTAACACAAGTGCGAAAAGTGGTTTTTCAACACTATCACAAGTGCAAAAAGTGTTTTTTCCACACTAATACAAGTGCAAAAGTGGTTTCCTGCACCAACACAAGTGCGAAAAGTGGTTTTTCAACACTAACACAAGTGCGAAAAGTGGTTTTTCAACACTAACACAAGTGCGAAAAGTGGTTTTTCAACACTATCACAAGTGCAAAAAGTGTTTTTTCCACAATAATACAAGTGCAAAAGTGGTTTCCTGCACCAACACAAGTGCGAAAAGTGGATTTTCAACACTAGCACAAGTGCGAAAAGTGGGGTTTTCCACACTAATACAAGTGCAAAAGTGATTTCCTTCACTAATACAAGTGCAAAAGTGGTTTCCTGCACCAACACAAGTGCGAAAGTGGTTTTTCAACACTAGCACAAGTGTGAAAAGTGGTTTTTCAACACTAACACAAGTGCACAAAGTGTTTTTTCAACACTATCACAAGTGCAAAAAGTGTTTTTTCCACATTAATACAAGTGCAAAAGTGGTTTCCTGCACCAACACAAGTGCGAAAAGTGGTTTTTCAACACTAACACAAGGGCGAAAAGTGGTTTTTCAACACTATCACAAGTGCAAAAAGTGTTTTTTCCACACTAATACAAGTGCAAAAGTAGTTTCCTGCACCAACACAAGTGCGAAAAGTGGTTTTTCAACACTAACACAAGTGCAAAAAGTGTTTTTTCAACACTATCACAAGTGCAAAAAGTGTTTTTTCCACACGAATACAAATGCAAAAGTGGTTTCCTGCACCAACACAAGTGCGAAAAGTGGTTTTTCAACAATAACACAAGTGCGAAAAGTGGTTATTCCACACTAATACAATTGCAAAAGTGGTTTCCTGCACAAACACAAGTGCGAAAAGTGGTTTTTCAACACTAACACAAGTGCGAAAAGTGGTTTTTCCACACTAACACAAGTGCGAAAATTGGTTTTTCCACACTAATGCAATTGCAAAAGTGATTTCCTGCACCAACACAAGTGCGAAAAGTGGTTTTTCCACACTAATACAAGTGCAAAAGTGGTTTCCTGCACAAACACAAGTGCGAAAAGTGGTTTTTCAACAATAACACAAGTGCGAAAAGTGGTTTTTCCACACTAATACAATTGCAAAAGTGGTTTCCTGCACAAACACAAGTGCGAAAAGTGGTTTTTCAACACTAACACAGGTGCGAAAAGTGGTTTTTCAACACTAACACAAGTGCGAAAAGTGGTTTTTCAACACTAACACAAGTGCGAAAAGTGTTAAATCCACACTATCACAAGTGCAAAAAGTGTTTTTTCCACACTAATACAAGTGCAAAAGTGGTTTCCTGCACCAACACAAGTGCAAAAAATGGGTTTTTCCCCTATCACAAGTGCAAAAAGTGTTTTTTCCACACTAATACAAGTGCAAAAGTGGTTTCCTGCACCAACATAAGTGCGAAAAGTGGATTTTCAACACTAACACAAGTGCGAAAAGTGGGTTTTCAACACTAACACAAGTGCGAAAAGTGTTTTTTCCACACTAATACAAGTGCGAAAAGTGGTTTTTCAACACTATCACAAGTGCAAAAAGTGTTTTTTCCATACTAATAGAAATGCAAAAGTGGTTTTTCAACACTAACACAAGTGCGAAAAGTGGTTTTTCAACACTAACACAAGTGCGAAAAGTGGTTTTTCCACACTAATGCAAGTGCAAAAGTGGTTTCCTGCACCAACACAAGTGCGAAAAGTGGTTTTTCAACACTAACACAAGTGCAAAAAGTGTTTTTTCAACACTATCACAAGTGCAAAAAGTGTTTTTTCCACACTAATACAAGTGCAAAAGTCGTTTCCTGCACCAACACAAGTGCGAAAAGTGGTTTTTCAACACGAACACAAGTGCGAAAAGTGGTTTTTCAACACTATCACAAGTGCAAAAAGTGTTTTTTCCACACTAATACAAGTGCAAAAGTGGTTTCCTGCACCAACACAAGTGCGAAAAGTGGTTTTTCAACACTAACACAAGTGCGAAAGGTTGTTTTTCAACACTAACACAAGTGCGAAAAGTGTTTTTTCCACACTACTACAAGTGCAAAAGTGGTTTCCTGCACCAACAGAAGTGCGAAAAGTGGTTTTTCAACACTAACACAAGTGCGAAAAGTGGTTTTTCAACACTAACACAAGTGCGAAAAGTGGTTTTTCAACACTATCACAAGTGCAAAAAGTGTTTTTTCCACACTAATACAAGTGCAAAAGTGGTTTCCTGCACCAACACAAGTGCGAAAAGTGGTTTTTCAACACTAACACAAGTGCGAAAAGTGGTTTTTCAACACTAACACAAGTGCGAAAAGTGGTTTTTCAACACTATCACAAGTGCAAAAAGTGTTTTTTCCACACTAATACAAGTGCAAAAGTGGTTTCCTGCACCAACACAAGTGCGAAAAGTGGATTTTCAACACCAGCACAAGTGCGAAAAGTCGGGTTTTCCACACTAATACAAGTGCAAAAGTGATTTCCTTCACTAATACAAGTGCAAAAGTGGTTTCCTGCACCAACACAAGTGCGAAAAGTGGTTTTTCAACACTAACACAAGTGCAAAAAGTGTTTTTTCAACACTATCACAAGTGCAAAAAGTGTTTTTTCCACACGAATACAAATGCAAAAGTGGTTTCCTGCACCAACACAAGTGCGAAAAGTGGTTTTTCAACAATAACACAAGTGCGAAAAGTGGTTTTTCCACACTAATACAATTGCAAAAGTGGTTTCCTGCACAAACACAAGTGCGAAAAGTGGTTTTTCAACACTAACACAAGTGCGAAAAGTGGTTTTTCCACACTAACACAAGTGCGAAAATTGGTTTTTCCACACTAATGCAAGTGCAAAAGTGATTTCCTGCACCAACACAAGTGCGAAAAGTGGTTTTTCCACACTAATACAAGTGCAAAAGTGGTTTCCTGCACAAACACAAGTGCGAAAAGTGGTTTTTCAACAATAACACAAGTGCGAAAAGTGGTTTTTCCACACTAATACAATTGCAAAAGTGGTTTTCTGCACAAACACAAGTGCGAAAAGTGGTTTTTCAACACTAACACAAGTGCGAAATGTGGTTTTTCAACACTAACACAAGTGCGAAAAGTGGTTTTTCAACACTAACACAAGTGCGAAAAGTGGTTTTTCCACACTATCACAAGTGCAAAAAGTGTTTTTTCCACACTAATACAAGTGCAAAAGTGGTTTCCTGCACCAACACAAGTGCAAAAAATGGTTTTTCAACACTATCACAAGTGCAAAAAGTGTTTTTTCCACACTAATACAAGTGCAAAAGTGGTTTCCTGCACCAACATAAGTGCGAAAAGTGGATTTTCAACACTAACACAAGTGCGAAAAGTGGGTTTTCAACACTAACACAAGTGCGAAAAGTGTTTTTTCCACACTAATACAAGTGCGAAAAGTGGTTTTTCAACACTATCACAAGTGCAAAAAGTGTTTTTTCCATACTAATACAAATGCAAAAGTGGTTTTTCAACACTAACACAAGTGCGAAAAGTGGTTTTTCAACACTAACACAAGTGCGAAAAGTGGTTTTTCCACACTAATGCAAGTGCAAAAGTGGTTTCCTGCACCAACACAAGTGCGAAAAGTGGTTTTTCAACACTAACACAAGTGCAAAAAGTGTTTTTTCAACACTATCACAAGTGCAAAAAGTGTTTTTTCCACACTAATACAAGTGCAAAAGTCGTTTCCTGCACCAACACAAGTGCGAAAAGTGGTTTTTCAACACTAACACAAGTGCGAAAAGTGGTTTTTCCACACTAATGCAAGTGCAAAAGTGGTTTCCTGCACCAACACAAGTGCGAAAAGTGGTTTTTCAACACTAACACAAGTGCAAAAAGTGTTTTTTCCACACTAATACAAGTGCAAAAGTCGTTTCCTGCACCAACACAAGTGCGAAAAGTGGTTTTTCAACACTAACACAAGTGCGAAAAGTGGTTTTTCAACACTATCACAAGTGCAAAAAGTGTTTTTTCCACACTAATACAAGTGCAAAAGTGGTTTCCTGCACCAACACAAGTGCGAAAAGTGGTTTTTCAACACTAACACAAGTGCGAAAGGTTGTTTTTCAACACTAACACAAGTGCGAAAAGTGTTTTTTCCACACTATTACAAGTGCAAAAGTGGTTTCCTGCACCAACAGAAGTGCGAAAAGTGGTTTTTCAACACTAACACAAGTGCGAAAAGTGGTTTTTCAACACTAACACAAGTGTGAAAAGTGGTTTTTCAACACTATCACAAGTGCAAAAAGTGTTTTTTCCACACTAATACAAGTGCAAAAGTGGTTTCCTGCACCAACACAAGTGCGAAAAGTGGTTTTTCAACACTAACACAAGTGCGAAAAGTGGTTTTTCAACACTATCACAAGTGCAAAAAGTGTTTTTTCCACACTAATACAAGTGCAAAAGTGGTTTCCTGCACCAACACAAGTGCGAAAAGTGGATTTTCAACACCAGCACAAGTGCGAAAAGTGGGGTTTTCCACACTAATACAAGTGCAAAAGTGATTTCCTTCACTAATACAAGTGCAAAAGTGGTTTCCTGCACCAACACAAGTGCGAAAAGTGGTTTTTCAACACTAACACAAGTGTGAAAAGTGGTTTTTCAACACTAACACAAGTGCAAAAAGTGTTTTTTCAACACTATCACAAGTGCAAAAAGTGTTTTTTCCACACTAATACAAGTGCAAAAGTAGTTTCCTGCACCAACACAAGTGCGAAAAGTGGTTTTTCAACACTAACACAAGTGCAAAAAGTGTTTTTTCAACACTATCACAAGTGCAAAAAGTGTTTTTTCCACACTAATACAAGTGCAAAAGTGGTTTCCTGCACCAACACAAGTGCAAAAAATGGTTTTTCAACACTATCACAAGTGCAAAAAGTGTTTTTTCCACACTAATACAAATGCAAAAGTGGTTTCCTGCACCAACATAAGTGCGAAAAGTGGATTTTCAACACTAACACAAGTGCGAAAAGTGGGTTTTCAACACTAACACAAGTGCGAAAAGTGTTTTTTCCACACTAATACAAGTGCGAAAAGTGGTTTTTCAACACTATCACAAGTGCAAAAAGTGTTTTTTCCATACTAATACAAATGCAAAAGTGGTTTTTCAACACTAACACAAGTGCGAAAAGTGGTTTTTCAACACTAACACAAGTGCGAAAAGTGGTTTTTCCACACTAATGCAAGTGCAAAAGTGGTTTCCTGCACCAACACAAGTGCGAAAAGTGGTTTTTCAACACTAACACAAGTGCAAAAAGTGTTTTTTCAACACTATCACAAGTGCAAAAAGTGTTTTTTCCACACTAATACAAGTGCAAAAGTCGTTTCCTGCACCAACACAAGTGCGAAAAGTGGTTTTTCAACACTAACACAAGTGCGAAAAGTGGTTTTTCCACACTAATGCAAGTGCAAAAGTGGTTTCCTGCACCAACACAAGTGCGAAAAGTGGTTTTTCAACACTAACACAAGTGCAAAAAGTGTTTTTTTCCACACTAATACAAGTGCAAAAGTCGTTTCCTGCACCAACACAAGTGCGAAAAGTGGTTTTTCAACACTAACACAAGTGCGAAAAGTGGTTTTTCAACACTATCACAAGTGCAAAAAGTGTTTTTTCCACACTAATACAAGTGCAAAAGTGGTTTCCTGCACCAACACAAGTGCGAAAAGTGGTTTTTCAACACTAACACAAGTGCGAAAGGTTGTTTTTCAACACTAACACAAGTGCGAAAAGTGTTTTTTCCACACTATTACAAGTGCAAAAGTGGTTTCCTGCACCAACAGAAGTGCGAAAAGTGGTTTTTCAACACTAACACAAGTGCGAAAAGTGGTTTTTCAACACTAACACAAGTGTGAAAAGTGGTTTTTCAACACTATCACAAGTGCAAAAAGTGTTTTTTCCACACTAATACAAGTGCAAAAGTGGTTTCCTGCACCAACACAAGTGCGAAAAGTGGTTTTTCAACACTAACACAAGTGCGAAAAGTGGTTTTTCAACACTAACACAAGTGCGAAAAGTGGTTTTTCAACACTATCACAAGTGCAAAAAGTGTTTTTTCCACACTAATACAAGTGCAAAAGTGGTTTCCTGCACCAACACAAGTGCGAAAAGTGGATTTTCAACACCAGCACAAGTGCGAAAAGTGGGGTTTTCCACACTAATACAAGTGCAAAAGTGATTTCCTTCACTAATACAAGTGCAAAAGTGGTTTCCTGCACCAACACAAGTGCGAAAAGTGGTTTTTCAACACTAACACAAGTGTGAAAAGTGGTTTTTCAACACTAACACAAGTGCAAAAAGTGTTTTTTCAACACTATCACAAGTGCAAAAAGTGTTTTTTCCACACTAATACAAGTGCAAAAGTAGTTTCCTGCACCAACACAAGTGCGAAAAGTGGTTTTTCAACACTAACACAAGTGCAAAAAGTGTTTTTTCAACACTATCACAAGTGCAAAAAGTGTTTTTTCCACACTAATACAAGTGCAAAAGTGGTTTCCTGCACCAACACAAGTGCAAAAAATGGTTTTTCAACACTATCACAAGTGCAAAAAGTGTTTTTTCCACACTAATACAAGTGCAAAAGTGGTTTCCTGCACCAACATAAGTGCGAAAAGTGGATTTTCAACACTAACACAAGTGCGAAAAGTGGGTTTTCAACACTAACACAAGTGCGAAAAGTGTTTTTTCCACACTAATACAAGTGCGAAAAGTGGTTTTTCAACACTATCACAAGTGCAAAAAGTGTTTTTTCCATACTAATACAAATGCAAAAGTGGTTTTTCAACACTAACACAAGTGCGAAAAGTGGTTTTTCAACACTAACACAAGTGCGAAAAGTGGTTTTTCCACACTAATGCAAGTGCAAAAGTGGTTTCCTGCACCAACACAAGTGCGAAAAGTGGTTTTTCAACACTAACACAAGTGCAAAAAGTGTTTTTTCAACACTATCACAAGTGCAAAAAGTGTTTTTTCCACACTAATACAAGTGCAAAAGTCGTTTCCTGCACCAACACAAGTGCGAAAAGTGGTTTTTCAACACTAACACAAGTGCGAAAAGTGGTTTTTCCACACTAATGCAAGTGCAAAAGTGGTTTCCTGCACCAACACAAGTGCGAAAAGTGGTTTTTCAACACTAACACAAGTGCAAAAAGTGTTTTTTCCACACTAATACAAGTGCAAAAGTCGTTTCCTGCACCAACACAAGTGCGAAAAGTGGTTTTTCAACACTAACACAAGTGCGAAAAGTGGTTTTTCAACACTATCACAAGTGCAAAAAGTGTTTTTTCCACACTAATACAAGTGCAAAAGTGGTTTCCTGCACCAACACAAGTGCGAAAAGTGGTTTTTCAACACTAACACAAGTGCGAAAGGTTGTTTTTCAACACTAACACAAGTGCGAAAAGTGTTTTTTCCACACTATTACAAGTGCAAAAGTGGTTTCCTGCACCAACAGAAGTGCGAAAAGTGGTTTTTCAACACTAACACAAGTGCGAAAAGTGGTTTTTCAACACTAACACAAGTGTGAAAAGTGGTTTTTCAACACTATCACAAGTGCAAAAAGTGTTTTTTCCACACTAATACAAGTGCAAAAGTGGTTTCCTGCACCAACACAAGTGCGAAAAGTGGTTTTTCAACACTAACACAAGTGCGAAAAGTGGTTTTTCAACACTAACACAAGTGCGAAAAGTGGTTTTTCAACACTATCACAAGTGCAAAAAGTGTTTTTTCCACACTAATACAAGTGCAAAAGTGGTTTCCTGCACCAACACAAGTGCGAAAAGTGGATTTTCAACACCAGCACAAGTGCGAAAAGTGGGGTTTTCCACACTAATACAAGTGCAAAAGTGATTTCCTTCACTAATACAAGTGCAAAAGTGGTTTCCTGCACCAACACAAGTGCGAAAAGTGGTTTTTCAACACTAACACAAGTGTGAAAAGTGGTTTTTCAACACTAACACAAGTGCAAAAAGTGTTTTTTCAACACTATCACAAGTGCAAAAAGTGTTTTTTCCACACTAATACAAGTGCAAAAGTAGTTTCCTGCACCAACACAAGTGCGAAAAGTGGTTTTTCAACACTAACACAAGTGCAAAAAGTGTTTTTTCAACACTATCACAAGTGCAAAAAGTGTTTTTTCCACACTAATACAAATGCAAAAGTGGTTTCCTGCACCAACACAAGTGCGAAAAGTGGTTTTTCAACAATAACACAAGTGCGAAAAGTGGTTTTTCCACACTAATACAAGTGCAAAAGTGGTTTCCTGCACAAACACAAGTGCTAAAAGTGGTTTTTCAACACTAACACAAGTGCGAAAAGTGGTTTTTCAACACTAACCCAAGTGCGAAAATTGGTTTTTCCACACTAATGCAAGTGCAAAAGTGGTTTCCTGCACCAACACAAGTGCGAAAAGTGGTTTTTCAACACTAACACAAGTGCAAAAAGTGTTTTTTCAACACTATCACAAGTGCAAAAAGTGTTTTTTCCACACTAATACAAGTGCAAAAGTCGTTTCCTCCACCAACACAAGTGCGAAAAGTGGTTTTTCAACACTAACACAAGTGCGAAAAGTGGTTTTTCAACACTATCACAAGTGCAAAAAGTGTTTTTTCCACACTAATACAAGTGCAAAAGTGGTTTCCTGCACCAACACAAGTGCGAAAAGTGGTTTTTCAACACTAACACAAGTGCGAAAGGTGGTTTTTCAACACTAACACAAGTGTGAAAAGTGTTTTTTCCACACTATTACAAGTGCAAAAGTGGTTTCCTGCACCAACACAAGTGCGAAAAGTGGTTTTTCAACACTAACACAAGTGCGAAAAGTGGTTTTTCAACACTATCACAAGTGCAAAAAGTGTTTTTTCCACACTAATACAAGTGCAAAAGTGGTTTCCTGCACCAACACAAGTGCGAAAAGTGGTTTTTCAACACTAACACAAGTGCGAAAGGTTGTTTTTCAACACTAACACAAGTGCGAAAAGTGTTTTTTCCACACTATTACAAGTGCAAAAGTGGTTTCCTGCACCAACAGAAGTGCGAAAAGTGGTTTTTCAACACTAACACAAGTGCGAAAAGTGGTTTTTCAACACTAACACAAGTGCGAAAAGTTGTTTTTCAACACTATCACAAGTGCAAAAAGTGTTTTTTCCACACTAATACAAGTGCAAAAGTGGTTTCCTGCACCAACACAAGTGCGAAAAGTGGTTTTTCAACACTAACACAAGTGCGAAAAGTGGTTTTTCAACACTAACACAAGTGCGAAAAGTGGTTTTTCAACACTATCACAAGTGCAAAAAGTGTTTTTTCCACACTAATACAAGTGCAAAAGTGGTTTCCTGCACCAACACAAGTGCGAAAAGTGGATTTTCAACACCAGCACAAGTGCGAAAAGTGGGGTTTTCCACACTAATACAAGTGCAAAAGTGATTTCCTTCACTAATACAAGTGCAAAAGTGGTTTCCTGCACCAACACAAGTGCGAAAAGTGGTTTTTCAACACTAACACAAGTGTGAAAAGTGGTTTTTCAACACTAACACAAGTGCAAAAAGTGTTTTTTCAACACTATCACAAGTGCAAAAAGTGTTTTTTCCACATTAATACAAGTGCAAAAGTGGTTTCCTGCACCAACACAAGTGCGAAAAGTGGTTTTTCAACACTAACACAAGGGCGAAAAGTGGTTTTTCAACACTATCACAAGTGCAAAAAGTGTTTTTTCCACACCAATACAAGTGCAAAAGTAGTTTCCTGCACCAACACAAGTGCGAAAAGTGGTTTTTCAACACTAACACAAGTGCAAAAAGTGTTTTTTCCACACTAATACAAATGCAAAAGTGGTTTCCTGCACCAACACAAGTGCGAAAAGTGGTTTTTCAACAATAACACAAGTGCGAAAAGTGGTTTTTCCACACTAATACAAGTGCAAAAGTGGTTTCCTGCACAAACACAAGTGCGAAAAGTGGTTTTTCAACACTAACACAAGTGCGAAAAGTGGTTTTTCAACACTAACACAAGTGCGAAAATTGGTTTTTCCACACTAATGCAAGTGCAAAAGTGGTTTCCTGCACCAACACAAGTGCGAAAAGTGGTTTTTCAACACTAACACAAGTGCAAAAAGTGTTTTTTCAACACTATCACAAGTGCAAAAAGTGTTTTTTCCACACTAATACAAGTGTAAAAGTCGTTTCCTGCACCAACACAAGTGCGAAAAGTGGTTTTTCAACACTAACACAAGTGCGAAAAGTGGTTTTTCAACACTAACACAAGTGCAAAAAGTGTTTTTTCCACACTAATACAAGTGCAAAAGTGGTTTCCTGCACCAACACAAGTGCAAAAAGTGGTTTTTCAACACTAACACAAGTGCGAAAGGTTGTTTTTCAACACTAACACAAGTGCGAAAAGTGTTTTTTCCACACTATTACAAGTGCAAAAGTGGTTTCCTGCACCAACAGAAGTGCGAAAAGTGGTTTTTCAACACTAACACAAGTGCGAAAAGTGGTTTTTCAACACTAACACAAGTGCGAAAAGTGGTTTTTCAACACTATCACAAGTGCAAAAAGTGTTTTTTCCACACTAATACAAGTGCAAAAGTGGTTTCCTGCACCAACACAAGTGCGAAAAGTGGTTTTTCAACACTAACACAAGTGCGAAAAGTGGTTTTTCAACACTAACACAAGTGCGAAAAGTGGTTTTTCAACACTATCACAAGTGCAAAAAGTGTTTTTTCCACACTAATACAAGTGCAAAAGTGGTTTCCTGCACCAACACAAGTGCGAAAAGTGGGTTTTCAACACCAGCACAAGTGCGAAAAGTGGGGTTTTCCACACTAATACAAGTGCAAAAGTGATTTCCTTCACTAATACAAGTGCAAAAGTGGTTTCCTGCACCAACACAAGTGCGAAAAGTGGTTTTTCAACACTAACACAAGTGTGAAAAGTGGTTTTTCAACACTAACACAAGTGCAAAAAGTGTTTTTTCAACACTATCACAAGTGCAAAAAGTGTTTTTTCCACGCTAATACAAGTGCAAAAGTGGTTTCCTGCACCAACATAAGTGCGAAAAGTGGATTTTCAACACTAACACAAGTGCGAAAAGTGGGTTTTCAACACTAACACAAGTGCGAAAAGTGTTTTTTCCACACTAATACAAGTGCGAAAAGTGGTTTTTCAACACTATCACAAGTGCAAAAGTGTTTTTTCCATACTAATACAAATGCAAAAGTGGTTTTTCAACACTAACACAAGTGCGAAAAGTGGTTTTTCAACACTAACACAAGTGCGAAAAGTGGTTTTTCCACACTAATGCAAGTGCAAAAGTGGTTTCCTGCACCAACACAAGTGCGAAAAGTGGTTTTTCAACACTAACACAAGTGCAAAAAGTGTTTTTTCAACACTATCACAAGTGCAAAAAGTGTTTTTTCCACACTAATACAAGTGCAAAAGTCGTTTCCTGCACCAACACAAGTGCGAAAAGTGGTTTTTCAACACTAACACAAGTGCAAAAAGTGTTTTTTCCACACTAATACAAGTGCAAAAGTGGTTTCCTGCACCAACACAAGTGCAAAAAGTGGTTTTTCAACACTAACACAAGTGCGAAAGGTTGTTTTTCAACACTAACACAAGTGCGAAAAGTGTTTTTTCCACACTATTACAAGTGCAAAAGTGGTTTCCTGCACCAACAGAAGTGCGAAAAGTGGTTTTTCAACACTAACACAAGTGCGAAAAGTGGTTTTTCAACACTAACACAAGTGCGAAAAGTGGTTTTTCAACACTATCACAAGTGCAAAAAGTGTTTTTTCCACACTAATACAAGTGCAAAAGTGGTTTCCTGCACCAACACAAGTGCGAAAAGTGGTTTTTCAACACTAACACAAGTGCGAAAAGTGGTTTTTCAACACTAACACAAGTGCGAAAAGTGGTTTTTCAACACTATCACAAGTGCAAAAAGTGTTTTTTCCACACTAATACAAGTGCAAAAGTGGTTTCCTGCACCAACACAAGTGCGAAAAGTGGATTTTCAACACCAGCACAAGTGCGAAAAGTGGGGTTTTCCACACTAATACAAGTGCAAAAGTGATTTCCTTCACTAATACAAGTGCAAAAGTGGTTTCCTGCACCAACACAAGTGCGAAAAGTGGTTTTTCAACACTAACACAAGTGCAAAAGTGATTTCCTTCACTAATACAAGTGCAAAAGTGGTTTCCTGCACAAACACAAGTGCGAAAAGTAGTTTTTCAACAATAACACAAGTGCGAAAAGTGGTTTTTCCACACTAATACAAGTGCAAAAGTGGTTTCCTGCACAAACACAAGTGCGAAAAGTGGTTTTTCAACAATAACACAAGTGCGAAAAGTGGTTTTTCCACACTAATACAATTGCAAAAGTGGTTTCCTGCACAAACACAAGTGCGAAAAGTGGTTTTTCAACACTAACACAAGTGCGAAAAGTGGTTTTTCAACACTAACACAAGTGCGAAAAGTGGTTTTTCAACACTAACACAAGTGCGAAAAGTGTTTTTTCCACACTATCACAAGTGCAAAAAGTGTTTTTTCCACACTAATACAAGTGCAAAAGTGGTTTCCTGCACCAACACAAGTGCAAAAAATGGTTTTTCAACACTATCACAAGTGCAAAAAGTGTTTTTTCCACACTAATACAAGTGCAAAAGTGGTTTCCTGCACCAACATAAGTGCGAAAAGTGGATTTTCAACACTAACACAAGTGCGAAAAGTGGGTTTTCAACACTAACACAAGTGCGAAAAGTGTTTTTTCCACACTAATACAAGTGCGAAAAGTGGTTTTTCAACACTATCACAACTGCAAAAAGTGTTTTTTCCATACTAATACAAATGCAAAAGTGGTTTTTCAACACTAACACAAGTGCGAAAAGTGGTTTTTCAACACTAACACAAGTGCGAAAAGTGGTTTTTCCACACTAATGCAAGTGCAAAAGTGGTTTCCTGCACCAACACAAGTGCGAAAAGTGGTTTTTCAACACTAACACAAGTGCAAAAAGTGTTTTTTCAACACTATCACAAGTGCAAAAAGTGTTTTTTCCACACTAATACAAGTGCAAAAGTCGTTTCCTGCACCAACACAAGTGCGAAAAGTGGTTTTTCAACACTAACACAAGTGCGAAAAGTGGTTTTTCAACACTATCACAAGTGCAAAAAGTGTTTTTTCCACACTAATACAAGTGCAAAAGTGGTTTCCTGCACCAACACAAGTGCAAAAAGTGGTTTTTCAACACTAACACAAGTGCGAAAGGTTGTTTTTCAACACTAACACAAGTGCGAAAAGTGTTTTTTCCACACTATTACAAGTGCAAAAGTGGTTTCCTGCACCAACAGAAGTGCGAAAAGTGGTTTTTCAACACTAACACAAGTGCGAAAAGTGGTTTTTCAACACTAACACAAGTGCGAAAAGTGGTTTTTCAACACTATCACAAGTGCAAAAAGTGTTTTTTCCACACTAATACAAGTGCAAAAGTGGTTTCCTGCACCAACACAAGTGCGAAAAGTGGTTTTTCAACACTAACACAAGTGCGAAAAGTGGTTTTTCAACACTAACACAAGTGCGAAAAGTGGTTTTTCAACACTATCACAAGTGCAAAAAGTGTTTTTTCCACACTAATACAAGTGCAAAAGTGGTTTCCTGCACCAACACAAGTGCGAAAAGTGGATTTTCAACACCAGCATAAGTGCGAAAAGTGGGGTTTTCCACACTAATACAAGTGCAAAAGTGATTTCCTTCACTAATACAAGTGCAAAAGTGGTTTCCTGCACCAACACAAGTGCGAAAAGTGGTTTTTCAACACTAACACAAGTGTGAAAAGTGGTTTTTCAACACTAACACAAGTGCAAAAAGTGTTTTTTCAACACTATCACAAGTGCAAAAAGTGTTTTTTCCACACTAATACAAGTGCAAAAGTGGTTTCCTGCACCAACATAAGTGCGAAAAGTGGATTTTCAACACTAACACAAGTGCGAAAAGTGGGTTTTCAACACTAACACAAGTGCGAAAAGTGTTTTTTCCACACTAATACAAGTGCGAAAAGTGGTTTTTCAACACTATCACAAGTGCAAAAAGTGTTTTTTCCATACTAATACAAATGCAAAAGTGGTTTTTCAACACTAACACAAGTGCGAAAAGTGGTTTTTCAACACTAACACAAGTGCGAAAAGTGGTTTTTCCACACTAATGCAAGTGCAAAAGTGGTTTCCTGCACCAACACAAGTGCGAAAAGTGGTTTTTCAACACTAACACAAGTGCAAAAAGTGTTTTTTCAACACTATCACAAGTGCAAAAAGTGTTTTTTCCACACTAATACAAGTGCAAAAGTCGTTTCCTGCACCAACACAAGTGCGAAAAGTGGTTTTTCAACACTAACACAAGTGCGAAAAGTGGTTTTTCAACACTATCACAAGTGCAAAAAGTGTTTTTTCAACACTAACACAAGTGCGAAAGGTTGTTTTTCAACACTAACACAAGTGCGAAAAGTGTTTTTTCCACACTATTACAAGTGCAAAAGTGGTTTCCTGCACCAACAGAAGTGCGAAAAGTGGTTTTTCAACACTAACACAAGTGCGAAAAGTGGTTTTTCAACACTAACACAAGTGCGAAAAGTGGTTTTTCAACACTATCACAAGTGCAAAAAGTGTTTTTTCCACACTAATACAAGTGCAAAAGTGGTTTCCTGCACCAACACAAGTGCGAAAAGTGGTTTTTCAACACTAACACAAGTGCGAAAAGTGGTTTTTCAACACTAACACAAGTGCGAAAAGTGGTTTTTCAACACTATCACAAGTGCAAAAAGTGTTTTTTCCACACTAATACAAGTGCAAAAGTGGTTTCCTGCACCAACACAAGTGCGAAAAGTGGATTTTCAACACCAGCACAAGTGCGAAAAGTGGGGTTTTCCACACTAATACAAGTGCAAAAGTGATTTCCTTCACTAATACAAGTGCGAAAAGTGGTTTTTCCACACTAATACAAGTGCAAAAGTGGTTTCCTGCACAAACACAAGTGCGAAAAGTGGTTTTTCAACACTAACACAAGTGCGAAAAGTGGTTTTTCAACACTACCACAAGTGCGAAAATTGGTTTTTCCACACTAATACAAGTGCAAAAGTGGTTTCCTGCACCAACACAAGTGCGAAAAGTGGTTTTTCAACACTAACACAAGTGCAAAAAGTGTGTTTTCAACACTATCACAAGTGCAAAAAGTGTTTTTCCACACTAATACAAGTGCAAAAGTCGTTTCCTGCACCAACACAAGTGCGAAAAGTGGTTTTTCAACACTAACACAAGTGCGAAAAGTGGTTTTTCAACACTATCACAAGTGCAAAAAGTGTTTTTTCCACACTAATACAAGTGCAAAAGTGGTTTCCTGCACCAACACAAGTGCGAAAAGTGGTTTTTCAACACTAACACAAGTGCGAAAGGTGGTTTTTCAACACTAACACAAGTGTGAAAAGTGTTTTTTCCACACTATTACAAGTGCAAAAGTGGTTTCCTGCACCAACACAAGTGCGAAAAGTGGTTTTTCAACACTATCACAAGTGCAAAAAGTGTTTTTTCCACAATAATACAAGTGCAAAAGTGGTTTCCTGCACCAACACAAGTGCGAAAAGTGTTTTTTCCACACTAATACAAGTGCAAAAGTGGTTTCCTGCACCAACACAAGTGCGAAAAGTGGTTTTTCAACACTAACACAAGTGCGAAAAGTGGTTTTTCAACACTAACACAAGTGCGAAAAGTGGTTTTTCAACACTATCACAAGTGCAAAAAGTGTTTTTTCCACAATAATACAAGTGCAAAAGTGGTTTCCTGCACCAACACAAGTGCGAAAAGTGGATTTTCAACACTAGCACAAGTGCGAAAAGTGGGGTTTTCCACACTAATACAAGTGCAAAAGTGATTTCCTTCACTAATACAAGTGCAAAAGTGGTTTCCTGCACCAACACAAGTGCGAAAGTGGTTTTTCAACACTAGCACAAGTGTGAAAAGTGGTTTTTCAACACTAACACAAGTGCACAAAGTGTTTTTTCAACACTATCACAAGTGCAAAAAGTGTTTTTTCCACATTAATACAAGTGCAAAAGTGGTTTCCTGCACCAACACAAGTGCGAAAAGTGGTTTTTCAACACTAACACAAGGGCGAAAAGTGGTTTTTCAACACTATCACAAGTGCAAAAAGTGTTTTTTCCACACTAATACAAGTGCAAAAGTAGTTTCCTGCACCAACACAAGTGCGAAAAGTGGTTTTTCAACACTAACACAAGTGCAAAAAGTGTTTTTTCAACACTATCACAAGTGCAAAAAGTGTTTTTTCCACACGAATACAAATGCAAAAGTGGTTTCCTGCACCAACACAAGTGCGAAAAGTGGTTTTTCAACAATAACACAAGTGCGAAAAGTGGTTATTCCACACTAATACAATTGCAAAAGTGGTTTCCTGCACAAACACAAGTGCGAAAAGTGGTTTTTCAACACTAACACAAGTGCGAAAAGTGGTTTTTCCACACTAACACAAGTGCGAAAATTGGTTTTTCCACACTAATGCAATTGCAAAAGTGATTTCCTGCACCAACACAAGTGCGAAAAGTGGTTTTTCCACACTAATACAAGTGCAAAAGTGGTTTCCTGCACAAACACAAGTGCGAAAAGTGGTTTTTCAACAATAACACAAGTGCGAAAAGTGGTTTTTCCACACTAATACAATTGCAAAAGTGGTTTCCTGCACAAACACAAGTGCGAAAAGTGGTTTTTCAACACTAACACAGGTGCGAAAAGTGGTTTTTCAACACTAACACAAGTGCGAAAAGTGGTTTTTCAACACTAACACAAGTGCGAAAAGTGTTTTTTCCACACTATCACAAGTGCAAAAAGTGTTTTTTCCACACTAATACAAGTGCAAAAGTGGTTTCCTGCACCAACACAAGTGCAAAAAATGGGTTTTTCCCCTATCACAAGTGCAAAAAGTGTTTTTTCCACACTAATACAAGTGCAAAAGTGGTTTCCTGCACCAACATAAGTGCGAAAAGTGGATTTTCAACACTAACACAAGTGCGAAAAGTGGGTTTTCAACACTAACACAAGTGCGAAAAGTGTTTTTTCCACACTAATACAAGTGCGAAAAGTGATTTTTCAACACTATCACAAGTGCAAAAAGTGTTTTTTCCATACTAATACAAATGCAAAAGTGGTTTTTCAACACTAACACAAGTGCGAAAAGTGGTTTTTCAACACTAACACAAGTGCGAAAAGTGGTTTTTCCACACTAATGCAAGTGCAAAAGTGGTTTCCTGCACCAACACAAGTGCGAAAAGTGGTTTTTCAACACTAACACAAGTGCAAAAAGTGTTTTTTCAACACTATCACAAGTGCAAAAAGTGTTTTTTCCACACTAATACAAGTGCAAAAGTCGTTTCCTGCACCAACACAAGTGCGAAAAGTGGTTTTTCAACACGAACACAAGTGCGAAAAGTGGTTTTTCAACACTATCACAAGTGCAAAAAGTGTTTTTTCCACACTAATACAAGTGCAAAAGTGGTTTCCTGCACCAACACAAGTGCGAAAAGTGGTTTTTCAACACTAACACAAGTGCGAAAGGTTGTTTTTCAACACTAACACAAGTGCGAAAAGTGTTTTTTCCACACTACTACAAGTGCAAAAGTGGTTTCCTGCACCAACAGAAGTGCGAAAAGTGGTTTTTCAACACTAACACAAGTGCGAAAAGTGGTTTTTCAACACTAACACAAGTGCGAAAAGTGGTTTTTCAACACTATCACAAGTGCAAAAAGTGTTTTTTCCACACTAATACAAGTGCAAAAGTGGTTTCCTGCACCAACACAAGTGCGAAAAGTGGTTTTTCAACACTAACACAAGTGCGAAAAGTGGTTTTTCAACACTAACACAAGTGCGAAAAGTGGTTTTTCAACACTATCACAAGTGCAAAAAGTGTTTTTTCCACACTAATACAAGTGCAAAAGTGGTTTCCTGCACCAACACAAGTGCGAAAAGTGGATTTTCAACACCAGCACAAGTGCGAAAAGTCGGGTTTTCCACACTAATACAAGTGCAAAAGTGATTTCCTTCACTAATACAAGTGCAAAAGTGGTTTCCTGCACCAACACAAGTGCGAAAAGTGGTTTTTCAACACTAACACAAGTGCAAAAAGTGTTTTTTCAACACTATCACAAGTGCAAAAAGTGTTTTTTCCACACGAATACAAATGCAAAAGTGGTTTCCTGCACCAACACAAGTGCGAAAAGTGGTTTTTCAACAATAACACAAGTGCGAAAAGTGGTTTTTCCACACTAATACAATTGCAAAAGTGGTTTCCTGCACAAACACAAGTGCGAAAAGTGGTTTTTCAACACTAACACAAGTGCGAAAAGTGGTTTTTCCACACTAACACAAGTGCGAAAATTGGTTTTTCCACACTAATGCAAGTGCAAAAGTGATTTCCTGCACCAACACAAGTGCGAAAAGTGGTTTTTCCACACTAATACAAGTGCAAAAGTGGTTTCCTGCACAAACACAAGTGCGAAAAGTGGTTTTTCAACAATAACACAAGTGCGAAAAGTGGTTTTTCCACACTAATACAATTGCAAAAGTGGTTTTCTGCACAAACACAAGTGCGAAAAGTGGTTTTTCAACACTAACACAAGTGCGAAATGTGGTTTTTCAACACTAACACAAGTGCGAAAAGTGGTTTTTCAACACTAACACAAGTGCGAAAAGTGGTTTTTCCACACTATCACAAGTGCAAAAAGTGTTTTTTCCACACTAATACAAGTGCAAAAGTGGTTTCCTGCACCAACACAAGTGCAAAAAATGGTTTTTCAACACTATCACAAGTGCAAAAAGTGTTTTTTCCACACTAATACAAGTGCAAAAGTGGTTTCCTGCACCAACATAAGTGCGAAAAGTGGATTTTCAACACTAACACAAGTGCGAAAAGTGGGTTTTCAACACTAACACAAGTGCGAAAAGTGTTTTTTCCACACTAATACAAGTGCGAAAAGTGGTTTTTCAACACTATCACAAGTGCAAAAAGTGTTTTTTCCATACTAATACAAATGCAAAAGTGGTTTTTCAACACTAACACAAGTGCGAAAAGTGGTTTTTCAACACTAACACAAGTGCGAAAAGTGGTTTTTCCACACTAATGCAAGTGCAAAAGTGGTTTCCTGCACCAACACAAGTGCGAAAAGTGGTTTTTCAACACTAACACAAGTGCAAAAAGTGTTTTTTCAACACTATCACAAGTGCAAAAAGTGTTTTTTCCACACTAATACAAGTGCAAAAGTCGTTTCCTGCACCAACACAAGTGCGAAAAGTGGTTTTTCAACACTAACACAAGTGCGAAAAGTGGTTTTTCCACACTAATGCAAGTGCAAAAGTGGTTTCCTGCACCAACACAAGTGCGAAAAGTGGTTTTTCAACACTAACACAAGTGCAAAAAGTGTTTTTTCCACACTAATACAAGTGCAAAAGTCGTTTCCTGCACCAACACAAGTGCGAAAAGTGGTTTTTCAACACTAACACAAGTGCGAAAAGTGGTTTTTCAACACTATCACAAGTGCAAAAAGTGTTTTTTCCACACTAATACAAGTGCAAAAGTGGTTTCCTGCACCAACACAAGTGCGAAAAGTGGTTTTTCAACACTAACACAAGTGCGAAAGGTTGTTTTTCAACACTAACACAAGTGCGAAAAGTGTTTTTTCCACACTATTACAAGTGCAAAAGTGGTTTCCTGCACCAACAGAAGTGCGAAAAGTGGTTTTTCAACACTAACACAAGTGCGAAAAGTGGTTTTTCAACACTAACACAAGTGTGAAAAGTGGTTTTTCAACACTATCACAAGTGCAAAAAGTGTTTTTTCCACACTAATACAAGTGCAAAAGTGGTTTCCTGCACCAACACAAGTGCGAAAAGTGGTTTTTCAACACTAACACAAGTGCGAAAAGTGGTTTTTCAACACTAACACAAGTGCGAAAAGTGGTTTTTCAACACTATCACAAGTGCAAAAAGTGTTTTTTCCACACTAATACAAGTGCAAAAGTGGTTTCCTGCACCAACACAAGTGCGAAAAGTGGATTTTCAACACCAGCACAAGTGCGAAAAGTGGGGTTTTCCACACTAATACAAGTGCAAAAGTGATTTCCTTCACTAATACAAGTGCAAAAGTGGTTTCCTGCACCAACACAAGTGCGAAAAGTGGTTTTTCAACACTAACACAAGTGTGAAAAGTGGTTTTTCAACACTAACACAAGTGCAAAAAGTGTTTTTTCAACACTATCACAAGTGCAAAAAGTGTTTTTTCCACACTAATACAAGTGCAAAAGTAGTTTCCTGCACCAACACAAGTGCGAAAAGTGGTTTTTCAACACTAACACAAGTGCAAAAAGTGTTTTTTCAACACTATCACAAGTGCAAAAAGTGTTTTTTCCACACTAATACAAGTGCAAAAGTGGTTTCCTGCACCAACACAAGTGCAAAAAATGGTTTTTCAACACTATCACAAGTGCAATAAGTGTTTTTTCCACACTAATACAAATGCAAAAGTGGTTTCCTGCACCAACATAAGTGCGAAAAGTGGATTTTCAACACTAACACAAGTGCGAAAAGTGGGTTTTCAACACTAACACAAGTGCGAAAAGTGTTTTTTCCACACTAATACAAGTGCGAAAAGTGGTTTTTCAACACTATCACAAGTGCAAAAAGTGTTTTTTCCATACTAATACAAATGCAAAAGTGGTTTTTCAACACTAACACAAGTGCGAAAAGTGGTTTTTCAACACTAACACAAGTGCGAAAAGTGGTTTTTCCACACTAATGCAAGTGCAAAAGTGGTTTCCTGCACCAACACAAGTGCGAAAAGTGGTTTTTCAACACTAACACAAGTGCAAAAAGTGTTTTTTCAACACTATCACAAGTGCAAAAAGTGTTTTTTCCACACTAATACAAGTGCAAAAGTCGTTTCCTGCACCAACACAAGTGCGAAAAGTGGTTTTTCAACACTAACACAAGTGCGAAAAGTGGTTTTTCCACACTAATGCAAGTGCAAAAGTGGTTTCCTGCACCAACACAAGTGCGAAAAGTGGTTTTTCAACACTAACACAAGTGCAAAAAGTGTTTTTTCCACACTAATACAAGTGCAAAAGTCGTTTCCTGCACCAACACAAGTGCGAAAAGTGGTTTTTCAACACTAACACAAGTGCGAAAAGTGGTTTTTCAACACTATCACAAGTGCAAAAAGTATTTTTTCCACACTAATACAAGTGCAAAAGTGGTTTCCTGCACCAACACAAGTGCGAAAAGTGGTTTTTCAACACTAACACAAGTGCGAAAGGTTGTTTTTCAACACTAACACAAGTGCGAAAAGTGTTTTTTCCACACTATTACAAGTGCAAAAGTGGTTTCCTGCACCAACAGAAGTGCGAAAAGTGGTTTTTCAACACTAACACAAGTGCGAAAAGTGGTTTTTCAACACTAACACAAGTGTGAAAAGTGGTTTTTCAACACTATCACAAGTGCAAAAAGTGTTTTTTCCACACTAATACAAGTGCAAAAGTGGTTTCCTGCACCAACACAAGTGCGAAAAGTGGTTTTTCAACACTAACACAAGTGCGAAAAGTGGTTTTTCAACACTAACACAAGTGCGAAAAGTGGTTTTTCAACACTATCACAAGTGCAAAAAGTGTTTTTTCCACACTAATACAAGTGCAAAAGTGGTTTCCTGCACCAACACAAGTGCGAAAAGTGGATTTTCAACACCAGCACAAGTGCGAAAAGTGGGGTTTTCCACACTAATACAAGTGCAAAAGTGATTTCCTTCACTAATACAAGTGCAAAAGTGGTTTCCTGCACCAACACAAGTGCGAAAAGTGGTTTTTCAACACTAACACAAGTGTGAAAAGTGGTTTTTCAACACTAACACAAGTGCAAAAAGTGTTTTTTCAACACTATCACAAGTGCAAAAAGTGTTTTTTCCACACTAATACAAGTGCAAAAGTAGTTTCCTGCACCAACACAAGTGCGAAAAGTGGTTTTTCAACACTAACACAAGTGCAAAAAGTGTTTTTTCAACACTATCACAAGTGCAAAAAGTGTTTTTTCCACACTAATACAAGTGCAAAAGTGGTTTCCTGCACCAACACAAGTGCAAAAAATGGTTTTTCAACACTATCACAAGTGCAAAAAGTGTTTTTTCCACACTAATACAAGTGCAAAAGTGGTTTCCTGCACCAACATAAGTGCGAAAAGTGGATTTTCAACACTAACACAAGTGCGAAAAGTGGGTTTTCAACACTAACACAAGTGCGAAAAGTGTTTTTTCCACACTAATACAAGTGCGAAAAGTGGTTTTTCAACACTATCACAAGTGCAAAAAGTGTTTTTTCCATACTAATACAAATGCAAAAGTGGTTTTTCAACACTAACACAAGTGCGAAAAGTGGTTTTTCAACACTAACACAAGTGCGAAAAGTGGCTTTTCCACACTAATGCAAGTGCAAAAGTGGTTTCCTGCACCAACACAAGTGCGAAAAGTGGTTTTTCAACACTAACACAAGTGCAAAAAGTGTTTTTTCAACACTATCACAAGTGCAAAAAGTGTTTTTTCCACACTAATACAAGTGCAAAAGTCGTTTCCTGCACCAACACAAGTGCGAAAAGTGGTTTTTCAACACTAACACAAGTGCGAAAAGTGGTTTTTCCACACTAATGCAAGTGCAAAAGTGGTTTCCTGCACCAACACAAGTGCGAAAAGTGGTTTTTCAACACTAACACAAGTGCAAAAAGTGTTTTTTCCACACTAATACAAGTGCAAAAGTCGTTTCCTGCACCAACACAAGTGCGAAAAGTGGTTTTTCAACACTAACACAAGTGCGAAAAGTGGTTTTTCAACACTATCACAAGTGCAAAAAGTGTTTTTTCCACACTAATACAAGTGCAAAAGTGGTTTCCTGCACCAACACAAGTGCGAAAAGTGGTTTTTCAACACTAACACAATTGCGAAAGGTTGTTTTTCAACACTAACACAAGTGCGAAAAGTGTTTTTTCCACACTATTACAAGTGCAAAAGTGGTTTCCTGCACCAACAGAAGTGCGAAAAGTGGTTTTTCAACACTAACACAAGTGCGAAAAGTGGTTTTTCAACACTAACACAAGTGTGAAAAGTGGTTTTTCAACACTATCACAAGTGCAAAAAGTGTTTTTTCCACACTAATACAAGTGCAAAAGTGGTTTCCTGCACCAACACAAGTGCGAAAAGTGGTTTTTCAACACTAACACAAGTGCGAAAAGTGGTTTTTCAACACTAACACAAGTGCGAAAAGTGGTTTTTCAACACTATCACAAGTGCAAAAAGTGTTTTTTCCACACTAATACAAGTGCAAAAGTGGTTTCCTGCACCAACACAAGTGCGAAAAGTGGATTTTCAACACCAGCACAAGTGCGAAAAGTGGGGTTTTCCACACTAATACAAGTGCAAAAGTGATTTCCTTCACTAATACAAGTGCAAAAGTGGTTTCCTGCACCAACACAAGTGCGAAAAGTGGTTTTTCAACACTAACACAAGTGTGAAAAGTGGTTTTTCAACACTAACACAAGTGCAAAAAGTGTTTTTTCAACACTATCACAAGTGCAAAAAGTGTTTTTTCCACACTAATACAAGTGCAAAAGTAGTTTCCTGCACCAACACAAGTGCGAAAAGTGGTTTTTCAACACTAACACAAGTGCAAAAAGTGTTTTTTCAACACTATCACAAGTGCAAAAAGTGTTTTTTCCACACTAATACAAGTGCAAAAGTGGTTTCCTGCACCAACACAAGTGCAAAAAATGGTTTTTCAACACTATCACAAGTGCAAAAAGTGTTTTTTCCACACTAATACAAATGCAAAAGTGGTTTCCTGCACCAACATAAGTGCGAAAAGTGGATTTTCAACACTAACACAAGTGCGAAAAGTGGGTTTTCAACACTAACACAAGTGCGAAAAGTGTTTTTTCCACACTAATACAAGTGCGAAAAGTGGTTTTTCAACACTATCACAAGTGCAAAAAGTGTTTTTTCCATACTAATACAAATGCAAAAGTGGTTTTTCAACACTAACACAAGTGCGAAAAGTGGTTTTTCAACACTAACACAAGTGCGAAAAGTGGTTTTTCCACACTAATGCAAGTGCAAAAGTGGTTTCCTGCACCAACACAAGTGCGAAAAGTGGTTTTTCAACACTAACACAAGTGCAAAAAGTGTTTTTTCAACACTATCACAAGTGCAAAAAGTGTTTTTTCCACACTAATACAAGTGCAAAAGTCGTTTCCTGCACCAACACAAGTGCGAAAAGTGGTTTTTCAACACTAACACAAGTGCGAAAAGTGGTTTTTCCACACTAATGCAAGTGCAAAAGTGGTTTCCTGCACCAACACAAGTGCGAAAAGTGGTTTTTCAACACTAACACAAGTGCAAAAAGTGTTTTTTCCACACTAATACAAGTGCAAAAGTCGTTTCCTGCACCAACACAAGTGCGAAAAGTGGTTTTTCAACACTAACACAAGTGCGAAAAGTGGTTTTTCAACACTATCACAAGTGCAAAAAGTATTTTTTCCACACTAATACAAGTGCAAAAGTGGTTTCCTGCACCAACACAAGTGCGAAAAGTGGTTTTTCAACACTAACACAAGTGCGAAAGGTTGTTTTTCAACACTAACACAAGTGCGAAAAGTGTTTTTTCCACACTATTACAAGTGCAAAAGTGGTTTCCTGCACCAACAGAAGTGCGAAAAGTGGTTTTTCAACACTAACACAAGTGCGAAAAGTGGTTTTTCAACACTAACACAAGTGTGAAAAGTGGTTTTTCAACACTATCACAAGTGCAAAAAGTGTTTTTTCCACACTAATACAAGTGCAAAAGTGGTTTCCTGCACCAACACAAGTGCGAAAAGTGGTTTTTCAACACTAACACAAGTGCGAAAAGTGGTTTTTCAACACTAACACAAGTGCGAAAAGTGGTTTTTCAACACTATCACAAGTGCAAAAAGTGTTTTTTCCACACTAATACAAGTGCAAAAGTGGTTTCCTGCACCAACACAAGTGCGAAAAGTGGATTTTCAACACCAGCACAAGTGCGAAAAGTGGGGTTTTCCACACTAATACAAGTGCAAAAGTGATTTCCTTCACTAATACAAGTGCAAAAGTGGTTTCCTGCACCAACACAAGTGCGAAAAGTGGTTTTTCAACACTAACACAAGTGTGAAAAGTGGTTTTTCAACACTAACACAAGTGCAAAAAGTGTTTTTTCAACACTATCACAAGTGCAAAAAGTGTTTTTTCCACACTAATACAAGTGCAAAAGTAGTTTCCTGCACCAACACAAGTGCGAAAAGTGGTTTTTCAACACTAACACAAGTGCAAAAAGTGTTTTTTCAACACTATCACAAGTGCAAAAAGTGTTTTTTCCACACTAATACAAGTGCAAAAGTGGTTTCCTGCACCAACACAAGTGCAAAAAATGGTTTTTCAACACTATCACAAGTGCAAAAAGTGTTTTTTCCACACTAATACAAGTGCAAAAGTGGTTTCCTGCACCAACATAAGTGCGAAAAGTGGATTTTCAACACTAACACAAGTGCGAAAAGTGGGTTTTCAACACTAACACAAGTGCGAAAAGTGTTTTTTCCACACTAATACAAGTGCGAAAAGTGGTTTTTCAACACTATCACAAGTGCAAAAAGTGTTTTTTCCATACTAATACAAATGCAAAAGTGGTTTTTCAACACTAACACAAGTGCGAAAAGTGGTTTTTCAACACTAACACAAGTGCGAAAAGTGGTTTTTCCACACTAATGCAAGTGCAAAAGTGGTTTCCTGCACCAACACAAGTGCGAAAAGTGGTTTTTCAACACTAACACAAGTGCAAAAAGTGTTTTTTCAACACTATCACAAGTGCAAAAAGTGTTTTTTCCACACTAATACAAGTGCAAAAGTCGTTTCCTGCACCAACACAAGTGCGAAAAGTGGTTTTTCAACACTAACACAAGTGCGAAAAGTGGTTTTTCCACACTAATGCAAGTGCAAAAGTGGTTTCCTGCACCAACACAAGTGCGAAAAGTGGTTTTTCAACACTAACACAAGTGCAAAAAGTGTTTTTTCCACACTAATACAAGTGCAAAAGTCGTTTCCTGCACCAACACAAGTGCGAAAAGTGGTTTTTCAACACTAACACAAGTGCGAAAAGTGGTTTTTCAACACTATCACAAGTGCAAAAAGTGTTTTTTCCACACTAATACAAGTGCAAAAGTGGTTTCCTGCACCAACACAAGTGCGAAAAGTGGTTTTTCAACACTAACACAAGTGCGAAAGGTTGTTTTTCAACACTAACACAAGTGCGAAAAGTGTTTTTTCCACACTATTACAAGTGCAAAAGTGGTTTCCTGCACCAACAGAAGTGCGAAAAGTGGTTTTTCAACACTAACACAAGTGCGAAAAGTGGTTTTTCAACACTAACACAAGTGTGAAAAGTGGTTTTTCAACACTATCACAAGTGCAAAAAGTGTTTTTTCCACACTAATACAAGTGCAAAAGTGGTTTCCTGCACCAACACAAGTGCGAAAAGTGGTTTTTCAACACTAACACAAGTGCGAAAAGTGGTTTTTCAACACTAACACAAGTGCGAAAAGTGGTTTTTCAACACTATCACAAGTGCAAAAAGTGTTTTTTCCACACTAATACAAGTGCAAAAGTGGTTTCCTGCACCAACACAAGTGCGAAAAGTGGATTTTCAACACCAGCACAAGTGCGAAAAGTGGGGTTTTCCACACTAATACAAGTGCAAAAGTGATTTCCTTCACTAATACAAGTGCAAAAGTGGTTTCCTGCACCAACACAAGTGCGAAAAGTGGTTTTTCAACACTAACACAAGTGTGAAAAGTGGTTTTTCAACACTAACACAAGTGCAAAAAGTGTTTTTTCAACACTATCACAAGTGCAAAAAGTGTTTTTTCCACACTAATACAAGTGCAAAAGTAGTTTCCTGCACCAACACAAGTGCGAAAAGTGGTTTTTCAACACTAACACAAGTGCAAAAAGTGTTTTTTCAACACTATCACAAGTGCAAAAAGTGTTTTTTCCACACTAATACAAATGCAAAAGTGGTTTCCTGCACCAACACAAGTGCGAAAAGTGGTTTTTCAACAATAACACAAGTGCGAAAAGTGGTTTTTCCACACTAATACAAGTGCAAAAGTGGTTTCCTGCACAAACACAAGTGCTAAAAGTGGTTTTTCAACACTAACACAAGTGCGAAAAGTGGTTTTTCAACACTAACCCAAGTGCGAAAATTGGTTTTTCCACACTAATGCAAGTGCAAAAGTGGTTTCCTGCACCAACACAAGTGCGAAAAGTGGTTTTTCAACACTAACACAAGTGCAAAAAGTGTTTTTTCAACACTATCACAAGTGCAAAAAGTGTTTTTTCCACACTAATACAAGTGCAAAAGTCGTTTCCTCCACCAACACAAGTGCGAAAAGTGGTTTTTCAACACTAACACAAGTGCGAAAAGTGGTTTTTCAACACTATCACAAGTGCAAAAAGTGTTTTTTCCACACTAATACAAGTGCAAAAGTGGTTTCCTGCACCAACACAAGTGCGAAAAGTGGTTTTTCAACACTAACACAAGTGCGAAAGGTGGTTTTTCAACACTAACACAAGTGTGAAAAGTGTTTTTTCCACACTATTACAAGTGCAAAAGTGGTTTCCTGCACCAACACAAGTGCGAAAAGTGGTTTTTCAACACTAACACAAGTGCGAAAAGTGGTTTTTCAACACTATCACAAGTGCAAAAAGTGTTTTTTCCACACTAATACAAGTGCAAAAGTGGTTTCCTGCACCAACACAAGTGCGAAAAGTGGTTTTTCAACACTAACACAAGTGCGAAAGGTTGTTTTTCAACACTAACACAAGTGCGAAAAGTGTTTTTTCCACACTATTACAAGTGCAAAAGTGGTTTCCTGCACCAACAGAAGTGCGAAAAGTGGTTTTTCAACACTAACACAAGTGCGAAAAGTGGTTTTTCAACACTAACACAAGTGCGAAAAGTTGTTTTTCAACACTATCACAAGTGCAAAAAGTGTTTTTTCCACACTAATACAAGTGCAAAAGTGGTTTCCTGCACCAACACAAGTGCGAAAAGTGGTTTTTCAACACTAACACAAGTGCGAAAAGTGGTTTTTCAACACTAACACAAGTGCGAAAAGTGGTTTTTCAACACTATCACAAGTGCAAAAAGTGTTTTTTCCACACTAATACAAGTGCAAAAGTGGTTTCCTGCACCAACACAAGTGCGAAAAGTGGATTTTCAACACCAGCACAAGTGCGAAAAGTGGGGTTTTCCACACTAATACAAGTGCAAAAGTGATTTCCTTCACTAATACAAGTGCAAAAGTGGTTTCCTGCACCAACACAAGTGCGAAAAGTGGTTTTTCAACACTAACACAAGTGTGAAAAGTGGTTTTTCAACACTAACACAAGTGCAAAAAGTGTTTTTTCAACACTATCACAAGTGCAAAAAGTGTTTTTTCCACATTAATACAAGTGCAAAAGTGGTTTCCTGCACCAACACAAGTGCGAAAAGTGGTTTTTCAACACTAACACAAGGGCGAAAAGTGGTTTTTCAACACTATCACAAGGGCAAAAAGTTTTTTTTCCACACCAATACAAGTGCAAAAGTAGTTTCCTGCACCAACACAAGTGCGAAAAGTGGTTTTTCAACACTAACACAAGTGCAAAAAGTGTTTTTTCAACACTATCACAAGTGCAAAAAGTGTTTTTTCCACACTAATACAAATGCAAAAGTGGTTTCCTGCACCAACACAAGTGCGAAAAGTGGTTTTTCAACAATAACACAAGTGCGAAAAGTGGTTTTTCCACACTAATACAAGTGCAAAAGTGGTTTCCTGCACAAACACAAGTGCGAAAAGTGGTTTTTCAACACTAACACAAGTGCGAAAAGTGGTTTTTCAACACTAACACAAGTGCGAAAATTGGTTTTTCCACACTAATGCAAGTGCAAAAGTGGTTTCCTGCACCAACACAAGTGCGAAAAGTGGTTTTTCAACACTAACACAAGTGCAAAAAGTGTTTTTTCAACACTATCACAAGTGCAAAAAGTATTTTTTCCACACTAATACAAGTGTAAAAGTCGTTTCCTGCACCAACACAAGTGCGAAAAGTGGTTTTTCAACACTAACACAAGTGCGAAAAGTGGTTTTTCAACACTATCACAAGTGCAAAAAGTGTTTTTTCCACACTAATACAAGTGCAAAAGTGGTTTCCTGCACCAACACAAGTGCGAAAAGTGGTTTTTCAACACTAACACAAGTGTGAAAGGTGGTTTTTCAACACTAACACAGTGTGAAAAGTGTTTTTTCCACACTATTACAAGTGCAAAAGTGGTTTCCTGCACCAACACAAGTGCGAAAAGTGGTTTTTCAACACTAACACAAGTGCGAAAAGTGGTTTTTCAACACTAACACAAGTGCGAAAAGTGGTTTTTCAACACTATCACAAGTGCAAAAAGTGTTTTTTCCACACTAATACAAGTGCAAAAGTGGTTTCCTGCACCAACACAAGTGCGAAAAGTGGTTTTTCAACACTAACACAAGTGCGAAAAGTGGTTTTTCAACACTAACACAAGTGCGAAAAGTGGTTTTTCAACACTATCACAAGTGCAAAAAGTGTTTTTTCCACACTAATACAAGTGCAAAAGTGGTTTCCTGCACCAACACAAGTGCGAAAAGTGGATTTTCAACACTAGCACAAGTGCGAAAAGTGGGGTTTTCCACACTAATACAAGTGCAAAAGTGATTTCCTTCACTAATACAAGTGCAAAAGTGGTTTCCTGCACCAACACAACTGCGAAAGTGGTTTTTCAACACTAGCACAAGTGTGAAAAGTGGTTTTTCAACACTAACACAAGTGCGAAAATTGGTTTTTCCACACTAATGCAAGTGCAAAAGTGGTTTCCTGCACCAACACAAGTGTGAAAATTGGTTTTTCCACACTAATGCAAGTGCAAAAGTGATTTCCTGCACCAACACAAGTGCGAAAAGTGGTTTTTCCACACTAATACAAGTGCAAAAGTGGTTTCCTGCACAAACACAAGTGCGAAAAGTGGTTTTTCAACAATAACACAAGTGCGAAAAGTGGTTTTTCCACACTAATACAATTGCAAAAGTGGTTTCCTGCACAAACACAAGTGCGAAAAGTGGTTTTTCCACACTAATACAAGTGCAAAAGTGGTTTCCTGCACAAACACAAGTGCGAAAAGTGGTTTTTCAACACTAACACAAGTGCGAAAAGTGGTTTTTCAACACTAACACAAGTGCGAAAAGTGGTTTTTCAACACTAACACAAGTGCGAAAAGTGTTTTTTCCACACTATCACAAGTGCAAAAAGTGTTTTTTCCACACTAATACAAGTGCAAAAGTGGTTTCCTGCACCAACACAAGTGCAAAAAATGGTTTTTCAACACTATCACAAGTGCAAAAAGTGTTTTTTCCACACTAATACAAGTGCAAAAGTGGTTTCCTGCACCAACATAAGTGCGAAAAGTGGATTTTCAACACTAACACAAGTGCGAAAAGTGGGTTTTCAACACTAACACAAGTGCGAAAAGTGTTTTTTCCACACTAATACAAGTGCTAAAAGTGGTTTTTCAACACTATCACAAGTGCGAAAAGTGGTTTTTCCACACTAATGCAAGTGCAAAAGTGGTTTCCTGCACCAACACAAGTGCGAAAAGTGGTTTTTCAACACTAACACAAGTGCAAAAAGTGTTTTTTCAACACTATCACAAGTGCAAAAAGTGTTTTTTCCACACTAATACAAGTGCAAAAGTCGTTTCCTGCACCAACACAAGTGCGAAAAGTGGTTTTTCAACACTAACACAAGTGCGAAAAGTGGTTTTTCAACACTATCACAAGTGCAAAAAGTGTTTTTTCCACACTAATACAAGTGCAAAAGTGGTTTCCTGCACCAACACAAGTGCGAAAAGTGGTTTTTCAACACTAACACAAGTGCGAAAGGTTGTTTTTCAACACTAACACAAGTGCGAAAAGTGTTTTTTCCACACTATTACAAGTGCAAAAGTGGTTTCCTGCACCAACAGAAGTGCGAAAAGTGGTTTTTCAACACTAACACAAGTGCGAAAAGTGGTTTTTCAACACTAACACAAGTGCGAAAAGTGGTTTTTCAACACTATCACAAGTGCAAAAAGTGTTTTTTCCACACTAATACAAGTGCAAAAGTGGTTTCCTGCACCAACACAAGTGCGAAAAGTGGTTTTTCAACACTAACACAAGTGCGAAAAGTGGTTTTTCAACACTAACACAAGTGCGAAAAGTGGTTTTTCAACACTATCACAAGTGCAAAAAGTGTTTTTTCCACACTAATACAAGTGCAAAAGTGGTTTCCTGCACCAACACAAGTGCGAAAAGTGGATTTTCAACACCAGCACAAGTGCGAAAAGTGGGGTTTTCCACACTAATACAAGTGCAAAAGTGATTTCCTTCACTAATACAAGTGCAAAAGTGGTTTCCTGCACCAACACAAGTGCGAAAAGTGGTTTTTTAACACTAACACAAGTGTGAAAAGTGGTTTTTCAACACTAACACAAGTGCAAAAAGTGTTTTTTCAACACTATCACAAGTGCAAAAAGTGTTTTTTCCACACTAATACAAGTGCAAAAGTAGTTTCCTGCACCAACACAAGTGCGAAAAGTGGTTTTTCAACACTAACACAAGTGCAAAAAGTGTTTTTTCAACACTATCACAAGTGCAAAAAGTGTTTTTTCCACACTAATACAAATGCAAAAGTGGTTTCCTGCACCAACACAAGTGCGAAAAGTGGTTTTTCAACAATAACACAAGTGCGAAAAGTGGTTTTTCCACACTAATACAAGTGCAAATGTGGTTTCCTGCACAAACACAAGTGCTAAAAGTGGTTTTTCAACACTAACACAAGTGCGAAAAGTGGTTTTTCAACACTAACCCAAGTGCTAAAATTGGTTTTTCCACACTAATGCAAGTGCAAAAGTGGTTTCCTGCACCAAACACAAGTGCGAAAAGTGGTTTTTCAACACTAACACAAGTGCAAAAAGTGTTTTTTCAACACTATCACAAGTGCAAAAAGTGTTTTTTCCACACTAATACAAGTGCAAAAGTCGTTTCCTGCACCAACACAAGTGCGAAAAGTGGTTTTTCAACACTAACGCAAGTGCGAAAAGTGGTTTTTCAACACTATCACAAGTGCAAAAAGTGTTTTTTCCACACGAATACAAGTGCAAAAGTGGTTTCCTGCACCAACACAAGTGCGAAAAGTGGTTTTTCAACACTAACACAAGTGCGAAAGGTTGTTTTTCAACACTAACACAAGTGCGAAAAGTGTTTTTTCCACACTATTACAAGTGCAAAAGTGGTTTCCTGCACCAACAGAAGTGCGAAAAGTGGTTTTTCAACACTAACACAAGTGCGAAAAGTGGTTTTTCAACACTAACACAAGTGCGAAAAGTGGTTTTTCAACACTATCACAAGTGCAAAAAGTGTTTTTTCCACACTAATACAAGTGCAACAGTGGTTTCCTGCACCAACACAAGTGCGAAAAGTGGATTTTCAACACCAGCACAAGTGCGAAAAGTGGGGTTTTCAACACTAACACAAGTGCGAAAAGTGGTTTTTCAACACTAACACAAGTGCGAAAAGTGTTTTTTCAACACTATCACAAGTGCAAAAAGTGTTTTTTCCACACTAATACAAGTGCAAAAGTGGTTTCCTGCACCAACACAAGTGCAAAAAGTGGTTTTTCAACACTATCACAAGTGCAAAAAGTGTTTTTTCCACACTAATACAAGTGCAAATGTGGTTTCCTGCACCAACATAAGTGCGAAAAGTGGTTTTTCAACACTAACACAAGTGCGAAAAGTGGATTTTCAACACTAACACAAGTGCGAAAAGTGGGTTTTCAACACTAACACAAGTGCGAAAAGTGTTTTTTCCACACTAATACAAGTGCGAAAGTGGTTTCCTGCACCAACACAAGTGCGAAAAGTGGTTTTTCAACACTAACACAAGTGCGAAAAGTGGTTTTTCAACACTAACACAAGTGCGAAAAGTGGTTTTTCAACACTATCACAAGTGCAAAAAGTGTTTTTTTCCACACTAATACAAGTGCAAAAGTGGTTTCCTGCACCAACACAAGTGCGAAAAGTGGATTTTCAACACTAGCACAAGTGCGAAAAGTGGGGTTTTCCACACTAATACAAGTGCAAAAGTGATTTCCTTCACTAATACAAGTGCAAAAGTGGTTTCCTGCACCAACACAACTGCGAAAGTGGTTTTTCAACACTAGCACAAGTGTGAAAAGTGGTTTTTCAACACTAACACAAGTGCGAAAATTGGTTTTTTCCACACTAATGCAAGTGCAAAAGTGGTTTCCTGCACCAACACAAGTGTGAAAATTGGTTTTTCCACACTAATGCAAGTGCAAAAGTGATTTCCTGCACCAACACAAGTGCGAAAAGTGGTTTTTCCACACTAATACAAGTGCAAAAGTGGTTTCCTGCACAAACACAAGTGCGAAAAGTGGTTTTTCAACAATAACACAAGTGCGAAAAGTGGTTTTTCCACACTAATACAATTGCAAAAGTGGTTTCCTGCACAAACACAAGTGCGAAAAGTGGTTTTTCCACACTAATACAAGTGCAAAAGTGGTTTCCTGCACAAACACAAGTGCGAAAAGTGGTTTTTCAACACTAACACAAGTGCGAAAAGTGGTTTTTCAACACTAACACAAGTGCGAAAAGTGGTTTTTCAACACTAACACAAGTGCGAAAAGTGTTTTTTCCACACTATCACAAGTGCAAAAAGTGTTTTTTCCACACTAATACAAGTGCAAAAGTGGTTTCCTGCACCAACACAAGTGCAAAAAATGGTTTTTCAACACTATCACAAGTGCAAAAAGTGTTTTTTCCACACTAATACAAGTGCAAAAGTGGTTTCCTGCACCAACATAAGTGCGAAAAGTGGATTTTCAACACTAACACAAGTGCGAAAAGTGGGTTTTCAACACTAACACAAGTGCGAAAAGTGTTTTTTCCACACTAATACAAGTGCTAAAAGTGGTTTTTCAACACTATCACAAGTGCGAAAAGTGGTTTTTCCACACTAATGCAAGTGCAAAAGTGGTTTCCTGCACCAACACAAGTGCGAAAAGTGGTTTTTCAACACTAACACAAGTGCAAAAAGTGTTTTTTCAACACTATCACAAGTGCAAAAAGTGTTTTTTCCACACTAATACAAGTGCAAAAGTCGTTTCCTGCACCAACACAAGTGCGAAAAGTGGTTTTTCAACACTAACACAAGTGCGAAAAGTGGTTTTTCAACACTATCACAAGTGCAAAAAGTGTTTTTTCCACACTAATACAAGTGCAAAAGTGGTTTCCTGCACCAACACAAGTGCGAAAAGTGGTTTTTCAACACTAACACAAGTGCGAAAGGTTGTTTTTCAACACTAACACAAGTGCGAAAAGTGTTTTTTCCACACTATTACAAGTGCAAAAGTGGTTTCCTGCACCAACAGAAGTGCGAAAAGTGGTTTTTCAACACTAACACAAGTGCGAAAAGTGGTTTTTCAACACTAACACAAGTGCGAAAAGTGGTTTTTCAACACTATCACAAGTGCAAAAAGTGTTTTTTCCACACTAATACAAGTGCAAAAGTGGTTTCCTGCACCAACACAAGTGCGAAAAGTGGTTTTTCAACACTAACACAAGTGCGAAAAGTGGTTTTTCAACACTAACACAAGTGCGAAAAGTGGTTTTTCAACACTATCACAAGTGCAAAAAGTGTTTTTTCCACACTAATACAAGTGCAAAAGTGGTTTCCTGCACCAACACAAGTGCGAAAAGTGGATTTTCAACACCAGCACAAGTGCGAAAAGTGGGGTTTTCCACACTAATACAAGTGCAAAAGTGATTTCCTTCACTAATACAAGTGCAAAAGTGGTTTCCTGCACCAACACAAGTGCGAAAAGTGGTTTTTTAACACTAACACAAGTGTGAAAAGTGGTTTTTCAACACTAACACAAGTGCAAAAAGTGTTTTTTCAACACTATCACAAGTGCAAAAAGTGTTTTTTCCACACTAATACAAGTGCAAAAGTAGTTTCCTGCACCAACACAAGTGCGAAAAGTGGTTTTTCAACACTAACACAAGTGCAAAAAGTGTTTTTTCAACACTATCACAAGTGCAAAAAGTGTTTTTTCCACACTAATACAAATGCAAAAGTGGTTTCCTGCACCAACACAAGTGCGAAAAGTGGTTTTTCAACAATAACACAAGTGCGAAAAGTGGTTTTTCCACACTAATACAAGTGCAAATGTGGTTTCCTGCACAAACACAAGTGCTAAAAGTGGTTTTTCAACACTAACACAAGTGCGAAAAGTGGTTTTTCAACACTAACCCAAGTGCTAAAATTGGTTTTTCCACACTAATGCAAGTGCAAAAGTGGTTTCCTGCACCAAACACAAGTGCGAAAAGTGGTTTTTCAACACTAACACAAGTGCAAAAAGTGTTTTTTCAACACTATCACAAGTGCAAAAAGTGTTTTTTCCACACTAATACAAGTGCAAAAGTCGTTTCCTGCACCAACACAAGTGCGAAAAGTGGTTTTTCAACACTAACGCAAGTGCGAAAAGTGGTTTTTCAACACTATCACAAGTGCAAAAAGTGTTTTTTCCACACGAATACAAGTGCAAAAGTGGTTTCCTGCACCAACACAAGTGCGAAAAGTGGTTTTTCAACACTAACACAAGTGCGAAAGGTTGTTTTTCAACACTAACACAAGTGCGAAAAGTGTTTTTTCCACACTATTACAAGTGCAAAAGTGGTTTCCTGCACCAACAGAAGTGCGAAAAGTGGTTTTTCAACACTAACACAAGTGCGAAAAGTGGTTTTTCAACACTAACACAAGTGCGAAAAGTGGTTTTTCAACACTATCACAAGTGCAAAAAGTGTTTTTTCCACACTAATACAAGTGCAACAGTGGTTTCCTGCACCAACACAAGTGCGAAAAGTGGATTTTCAACACCAGCACAAGTGCGAAAAGTGGGGTTTTCCACACTAATACAAGTGCAAAAGTGGTTTCCTGCACCAACACAAGTGCGAAAAGTGGTTTTTCAACACTAACACAAGTGCGAAAGGTGGTTTTTCAACACTAACACAAGTGTGAAAAGTGTTTTTTCCACACTATTACAAGTGCAAAAGTGGTTTCCTGCACCAACACAAGTGCGAAAAGTGGTTTTTCAACACTAACACAAGTGCGAAAAGTGGTTTTTCAACACTATCACAAGTGCAAAAAGTGTTTTTTCCACACTAATACAAGTGCAAAAGTGGTTTCCTGCACCAACACAAGTGCGAAAAGTGGTTTTTCAACACTAACACAAGTGCGAAAGGTTGTTTTTCAACACTAACACAAGTGCGAAAAGTGTTTTTTCCACACTATTACAAGTGCAAAAGTGGTTTCCTGCACCAACAGAAGTGCGAAAAGTGGTTTTTCAACACTAACACAAGTGCGAAAAGTGGTTTTTCAACACTAACACAAGTGCGAAAAGTGGTTTTTCAACACTATCACAAGTGCAAAAAGTGTTTTTTCCACACTAATACAAGTGCAAAAGTGGTTTCCTGCACAAACACAAGTGCGAAAAGTGGTTTTTCAACACTAACACAAGTGCGAAAAGTGGTTTTTCAACACTAACACAAGTGCGAAAATTGGTTTTTCCACACTAATGCAAGTGCAAAAGTGGTTTCCTGCACCAACACAAGTGCGAAAAGTGGTTTTTAAACACTAACACAAGTGCAAAAAGTGTTTTTTCAACACTATCACAAGTGCAAAAAGTATTTTTTCCACACTAATACAAGTGTAAAAGTCGTTTCCTGCACCAACACAAGTGCGAAAAGTGGTTTTTCAACACTAACACAAGTGCGAAAAGTGGTTTTTCAACACTATCACAAGTGCAAAAAGTGTTTTTTCCACACTAATACAAGTGCAAAAGTGGTTTCCTGCACCAACACAAGTGCGAAAAGTGGTTTTTCAACACTAACACAAGTGTGAAAGGTGGTTTTTCAACACTAACACAGTGTGAAAAGTGTTTTTTCCACACTATTACAAGTGCAAAAGTGGTTTCCTGCACCAACACAAGTGCGAAAAGTGGTTTTTCAACACTAACACAAGTGCGAAAAGTGGTTTTTCAACACTAACACAAGTGCGAAAAGTGGTTTTTCAACACTATCACAAGTGCAAAAAGTGTTTTTTCCACACTAATACAAGTGCAAAAGTGGTTTCCTGCACCAACACAAGTGCGAAAAGTGGTTTTTCAACACTAACACAAGTGCGAAAAGTGGTTTTTCAACACTAACACAAGTGCGAAAAGTGGTTTTTCAACACTATCACAAGTGCAAAAAGTGTTTTTTCCACACTAATACAAGTGCAAAAGTGGTTTCCTGCACCAACACAAGTGCGAAAAGTGGATTTTCAACACTAGCACAAGTGCGAAAAGTGGGGGTTTCCACACTAATACAAGTGCAAAAGTGATTTCCTTCACTAATACAAGTGCAAAAGTGGTTTCCTGCACCAACACAACTGCGAAAGTGGTTTTTCAACACTAGCACAAGTGTGAAAAGTGGTTTTTCAACACTAACACAAGTGCGAAAATTGGTTTTTCCACACTAATGCAAGTGCAAAAGTGGTTTCCTGCACCAACACAAGTGTGAAAATTGGTTTTTCCACACTAATGCAAGTGCAAAAGTGATTTCCTGCACCAACACAAGTGCGAAAAGTGGTTTTTCCACACTAATACAAGTGCAAAAGTGGTTTCCTGCACAAACACAAGTGCGAAAAGTGGTTTTTCAACAATAACACAAGTGCGAAAAGTGGTTTTTCCACACTAATACAATTGCAAAAGTGGTTTCCTGCACAAACACAAGTGCGAAAAGTGGTTTTTCCACACTAATACAAGTGCAAAAGTGGTTTCCTGCACAAACACAAGTGCGAAAAGTGGTTTTTCAACACTAACACAAGTGCGAAAAGTGGTTTTTCAACACTAACACAAGTGCGAAAAGTGGTTTTTCAACACTAACACAAGTGCGAAAAGTGTTTTTTCCACACTATCACAAGTGCAAAAAGTGTTTTTTCCACACTAATACAAGTGCAAAAGTGGTTTCCTGCACCAACACAAGTGCAAAAAATGGTTTTTCAACACTATCACAAGTGCAAAAAGTGTTTTTTCCACACTAATACAAGTGCAAAAGTGGTTTCCTGCACCAACATAAGTGCGAAAAGTGGATTTTCAACACTAACACAAGTGCGAAAAGTGGGTTTTCAACACTAACACAAGTGCGAAAAGTGTTTTTTCCACACTAATACAAGTGCTAAAAGTGGTTTTTCAACACTATCACAAGTGCGAAAAGTGGTTTTTCCACACTAATGCAAGTGCAAAAGTGGTTTCCTGCACCAACACAAGTGCGAAAAGTGGTTTTTCAACACTAACACAAGTGCAAAAAGTGTTTTTTCAACACTATCACAAGTGCAAAAAGTGTTTTTTCCACACTAATACAAGTGCAAAAGTCGTTTCCTGCACCAACACAAGTGCGAAAAGTGGTTTTTCAACACTAACACAAGTGCGAAAAGTGGTTTTTCAACACTATCACAAGTGCAAAAAGTGTTTTTTCCACACTAATACAAGTGCAAAAGTGGTTTCCTGCACCAACACAAGTGCGAAAAGTGGTTTTTCAACACTAACACAAGTGCGAAAGGTTGTTTTTCAACACTAACACAAGTGCGAAAAGTGTTTTTTCCACACTATTACAAGTGCAAAAGTGGTTTCCTGCACCAACAGAAGTGCGAAAAGTGGTTTTTCAACACTAACACAAGTACGAAAAGTGGTTTTTCAACACTAACACAAGTGCGAAAAGTGGTTTTTCAACACTATCACAAGTGCAAAAAGTGTTTTTTCCACACTAATACAAGTGCAAAAGTGGTTTCCTGCACCAACACAAGTGCGAAAAGTGGTTTTTCAACACTAACACAAGTGCGAAAAGTGGTTTTTCAACACTAACACAAGTGCGAAAAGTGGTTTTTCAACACTATCACAAGTGCAAAAAGTGTTTTTTCCACACTAATACAAGTGCAAAAGTGGTTTCCTGCACCAACACAAGTGCGAAAAGTGGATTTTCAACACCAGCACAAGTGCGAAAAGTGGGGTTTTCCACACTAATACAAGTGCAAAAGTGATTTCCTTCACTAATACAAGTGCAAAAGTGGTTTCCTGCACCAACACAAGTGCGAAAAGTGGTTTTTTAACACTAACACAAGTGTGAAAAGTGGTTTTTCAACACTAACACAAGTGCAAAAAGTGTTTTTTCAACACTATCACAAGTGCAAAAAGTGTTTTTTCCACACTAATACAAGTGCAAAAGTAGTTTCCTGCACCAACACAAGTGCGAAAAGTGGTTTTTCAACACTAACACAAGTGCAAAAAGTGTTTTTTCAACACTATCACAAGTGCAAAAAGTGTTTTTTCCACACTAATACAAATGCAAAAGTGGTTTCCTGCACCAACACAAGTGCGAAAAGTGGTTTTTCAACAATAACACAAGTGCGAAAAGTGGTTTTTCCACACTAATACAAGTGCAAATGTGGTTTCCTGCACAAACACAAGTGCTAAAAGTGGTTTTTCAACACTAACACAAGTGCGAAAAGTGGTTTTTCAACACTAACCCAAGTGCTAAAATTGGTTTTTCCACACTAATGCAAGTGCAAAAGTGGTTTCCTGCACCAAACACAAGTGCGAAAAGTGGTTTTTCAACACTAACACAAGTGCAAAAAGTGTTTTTTCAACACTATCACAAGTGCAAAAAGTGTTTTTTCCACACTAATACAAGTGCAAAAGTCGTTTCCTGCACCAACACAAGTGCGAAAAGTGGTTTTTCAACACTAACGCAAGTGCGAAAAGTGGTTTTTCAACACTATCACAAGTGCAAAAAGTGTTTTTTCCACACTAATACAAGTGCAAAAGTGGTTTCCTGCACCAACACAAGTGCGAAAAGTGGTTTTTCAACACTAACACAAGTGCGAAAGGTTGTTTTTCAACACTAACACAAGTGCGAAAAGTGTTTTTTCCACACTATTACAAGTGCAAAAGTGGTTTCCTGCACCAACAGAAGTGCGAAAAGTGGTTTTTCAACACTAACACAAGTGCGAAAAGTGGTTTTTCAACACTAACACAAGTGCGAAAAGTGGTTTTTCAACACTATCACAAGTGCAAAAAGTGTTTTTTCCACACTAATACAAGTGCAACAGTGGTTTCCTGCACCAACACAAGTGCGAAAAGTGGATTTTCAACACCAGCACAAGTGCGAAAAGTGGGGTTTTCCACACTAATACAAGTGCAAAAGTGGTTTCCTGCACCAACACAAGTGCGAAAAGTGGTTTTTCAACACTAACACAAGTGCGAAAGGTGGTTTTTCAACACTAACACAAGTGTGAAAAGTGTTTTTTCCACACTATTACAAGTGCAAAAGTGGTTTCCTGCACCAACACAAGTGCGAAAAGTGGTTTTTCAACACTAACACAAGTGCGAAAAGTGGTTTTTCAACACTATCACAAGTGCAAAAAGTGTTTTTTCCACACTAATACAAGTGCAAAAGTGGTTTCCTGCACCAACACAAGTGCGAAAAGTGGTTTTTCAACACTAACACAAGTGCGAAAGGTTGTTTTTCAACACTAACACAAGTGCGAAAAGTGTTTTTTCCACACTATTACAAGTGCAAAAGTGGTTTCCTGCACCAACAGAAGTGCGAAAAGTGGTTTTTCAACACTAACACAAGTGCGAAAAGTGGTTTTTCAACACTAACACAAGTGCGAAAAGTGGTTTTTCAACACTATCACAAGTGCAAAAAGTGTTTTTTCCACACTAATACAAGTGCAAAAGTGGTTTCCTGCACCAACACAAGTGCGAAAAGTGGTTTTTCAACACTAACACAAGTGCGAAAAGTGGTTTTTCAACACTAACACAAGTGCGAAAAGTGGTTTTTCAACACTATCACAAGTGCAAAAAGTGTTTTTTCCACACTAATACAAGTGCAAAAGTGGTTTCCTGCACCAACACAAGTGCGAAAAGTGGATTTTCAACACCAGCACAAGTGCGAAAAGTGGGGTTTTCCACACTAATACAAGTGCAAAAGTGATTTCCTTCACTAATACAAGTGCAAAAGTGGTTTCCTGCACCAACACAAGTGCGAAAAGTGGTTTTTCAACACTAACACAAGTGTGAAAAGTGGTTTTTCAACACTAACACAAGTGCAAAAAGTGTTTTTTCAACACTATCACAAGTGCAAAAAGTGTTTTTTCCACATTAATACAAGTGCAAAAGTGGTTTCCTGCACCAACACAAGTGCGAAAAGTGGTTTTTCAACACTAACACAAGGGCGAAAAGTGGTTTTTCAACACTATCACAAGTGCAAAAAGTGTTTTTTCCACACCAATACAAGTGCAAAAGTAGTTTCCTGCACCAACACAAGTGCGAAAAGTGGTTTTTCAACACTAACACAAGTGCAAAAAGTGTTTTTTCAACACTATCACAAGTGCAAAAAGTGTTTTTTCCACACTAATACAAATGCAAAAGTGGTTTCCTGCACCAACACAAGTGCGAAAAGTGGTTTTTCAACAATAACACAAGTGCGAAAAGTGGTTTTTCCACACTAATACAAGTGCAAAAGTGGTTTCCTGCACAAACACAAGTGCGAAAAGTGGTTTTTCAACACTAACACAAGTGCGAAAAGTGGTTTTTCAACACTAACACAAGTGCGAAAATTGGTTTTTCCACACTAATGCAAGTGCAAAAGTGGTTTCCTGCACCAACACAAGTGCGAAAAGTGGTTTTTCAACACTAACACAAGTGCAAAAAGTGTTTTTTCAACACTATCACAAGTGCAAAAAGTGTTTTTTCCACACTAATACAAGTGTAAAAGTCGTTTCCTGCACCAACACAAGTGCGAAAAGTGGTTTTTCAACACTAACACAAGTGCGAAAAGTGGTTTTTCAACACTATCACAAGTGCAAAAAGTGTTTTTTCCACACTAATACAAGTGCAAAAGTGGTTTCCTGCACCAACACAAGTGCGAAAAGTGGTTTTTCAACACTAACACAAGTGTGAAAGGTGGTTTTTCAACACTAACACAGTGTGAAAAGTGTTTTTTCCACACTATTACAAGTGCAAAAGTGGTTTCCTGCACCAACACAAGTGCGAAAAGTGGTTTTTCAACACTAACACAAGTGCGAAAAGTGGTTTTTCAACACTAACACAAGTGCGAAAAGTGGTTTTTCAACACTATCACAAGTGCAAAAAGTGTTTTTTCCACACTAATACAAGTGCAAAAGTGGTTTCCTGCACCAACACAAGTGCGAAAAGTGGTTTTTCAACACTAACACAAGTGCGAAAAGTGGTTTTTCAACACTAACACAAGTGCGAAAAGTGGTTTTTCAACACTATCAAAAGTGCAAAAAGTGTTTTTTCCACACTAATACAAGTGCAAAAGTGGTTTCCTGCACCAACACAAGTGCGAAAAGTGGATTTTCAACACTAGCACAAGTGCGAAAAGTGGGGTTTTCCACACTAATACAAGTGCAAAAGTGATTTCCTTCACTAATACAAGTGCAAAAGTGGTTTCCTGCACCAACACAAGTGCGAAAGTGGTTTTTCAACACTAGCACAAGTGTGAAAAGTGGTTTTTCAACACTAACACAAGTGCGAAAATTGGTTTTTCCACACTAATGCAAGTGCAAAAGTGGTTTCCTGCACCAACACAAGTGTGAAAATTGGTTTTTCCACACTAATGCAAGTGCAAAAGTGATTTCCTGCACCAACACAAGTGCGAAAAGTGGTTTTTCCACACTAATACAAGTGCAAAAGTGGTTTCCTGCACAAACACAAGTGCGAAAAGTGGTTTTTCAACAATAACACAAGTGCGAAAAGTGGTTTTTCCACACTAATACAATTGCAAAAGTGGTTTCCTGCACAAACACAAGTGCGAAAAGTGGTTTTTCCACACTAATACAAGTGCAAAAGTGGTTTCCTGCACAAACACAAGTGCGAAAAGTGGTTTTTCAACACTAACACAAGTGCGAAAAGTGGTTTTTCAACACTAACACAAGTGCGAAAAGTGGTTTTTCAACACTAACACAAGTGCGAAAAGTGTTTTTTCCACACTATCACAAGTGCAAAAAGTGTTTTTTCAACACTAATACAAGTGCAAAAGTGGTTTCCTGCACCAACACAAGTGCAAAAAATGGTTTTTCAACACTATCACAAGTGCAAAAAGTGGTTTTTCAACACTAACACAAGTGCGAAAAGTGGTTTTTCAACACTAACACAAGTGCGAAAAGTGGTTTTTCCACACTAATGCAAGTGCAAAAGTGGTTTCCTGCACCAACACAAGTGCGAAAAGTGGTTTTTCAACACTAACACAAGTGCAAAAAGTGTTTTTTCAACACTATCACAAGTGCAAAAAGTGTTTTTTCCACACTAATACAAGTGCAAAAGTCGTTACCTGCACCAACACAAGTGCGAAAAGTGGTTTTTCAACACTAACACAAGTGCGAAAAGTGGTTTTTCAACACTATCACAAGTGCAAAAAGTGTTTTTTCCACACTAATACAAGTGTAAAAGTGGTTTCCTGCACCAACACAAGTGCGAAAAGTGGTTTTTCAACACTAACACAAGTGCGAAAGGTTGTTTTTCAACACTAACACAAGTGCGAAAAGTGTTTTTTCCACACTATTACAAGTGCAAAAGTGGTTTCCTGCACCAACAGAAGTGCGAAAAGTGGTTTTTCAACACTAACACAAGTGCGAAAAGTGGTTTTTCAACACTAACACAAGTGCGAAAAGTGGTTTTTCAACACTATCACAAGTGCAAAAAGTGTTTTTTCCACACTAATACAAGTGCAAAAGTGGTTTCCTGCACCAACACAAGTGCGAAAAGTGGTTTTTCAACACTAACACAAGTGCGAAAAGTGGTTTTTCAACACTAACACAAGTGCGAAAAGTGGTTTTTCAACACTATCACAAGTGCAAAAAGTGTTTTTTCCACACTAATACAAGTGCAAAAGTGGTTTCCTGCACCAACACAAGTGCGAAAAGTGGATTTTCAACACCAGCACAAGTGCGAAAAGTGGGGTTTTCCACACTAATACAAGTGCAAAAGTGATTTCCTTCACTAATACAAGTGCAAAAGTGGTTTCCTGCACCAACACAAGTGCGAAAAGTGGTTTTTTAACACTAACACAAGTGTGAAAAGTGGTTTTTCAACACTAATACAAGTGCAAAAGTAGTTTCCTGCACCAACACAAGTGCGAAAAGTGGTTTTTCAACACTAACACAAGTGCAAAAAGTGTTTTTTCAACACTATCACAAGTGCAAAAAGTGTTTTTTCCACACTAATACAAATGCAAAAGTGGTTTCCTGCACCAACACAAGTGCGAAAAGTGGTTTTTCAACAATAACACAAGTGCGAAAAGTGGTTTTTCCACACTAATACAAGTGCAAATGTGGTTTCCTGCACAAACACAAGTGCTAAAAGTGGTTTTTCAACACTAACACAAGTGCGAAAAGTGGTTTTTCAACACTAACCCAAGTGCTAAAATTGGTTTTTCCACACTAATGCAAGTGCAAAAGTGGTTTCCTGCACCAACACAAGTGCGAAAAGTGGTTTTTCAACACTAACACAAGTGCAAAAAGTGTTTTTTCAACACTATCACAAGTGCAAAAAGTGTTTTTTCCACACTAATACAAGTGCAAAAGTCGTTTCCTGCACCAACACAAGTGCGAAAAGTGGTTTTTCAACACTAACGCAAGTGCGAAAAGTGGTTTTTCAACACTATCACAAGTGCAAAAAGTGTTTTTTCCACACTAATACAAGTGCAAAAGTGGTTTCCTGCACCAACACAAGTGCGAAAAGTGGTTTTTCAACACTAACACAAGTGCGAAAGGTTGTTTTTCAACACTAACACAAGTGCGAAAAGTGTTTTTTCCACACTATTACAAGTGCAAAAGTGGTTTCCTGCACCAACAGAAGTGCGAAAAGTGGTTTTTCAACACTAACACAAGTGCGAAAAGTGGTTTTTCAACACTAACACAAGTGCGAAAAGTGGTTTTTCAACACTATCACAAGTGCAAAAAGTGTTTTTTCCACACTAATACAAGTGCAACAGTGGTTTCCTGCACCAACACAAGTGCGAAAAGTGGATTTTCAACACCAGCACAAGTGCGAAAAGTGGGGTTTTCCACACTAATACAAGTGCAAAAGTGATTTCCTTCACTAATACAAGTGCAAAAGTGGTTTCCTGCACCAACACAAGTGCGAAAAGTGGTTTTTCAACACTAACACAAGTGTGAAAAGTGGTTTTTCAACACTAACACAAGTGCAAAAAGTGTTTTTTCAACACTATCACAAGTGCAAAAAGTGTTTTTTCCACATTAATACAATTGCAAAAGTGGTTTCCTGCACCAACACAAGTGCGAAAAGTGGTTTTTCAACACTAACACAAGGGCGAAAAGTGGTTTTTCAACACTATCACAAGTGCAAAAAGTGTTTTTTCCACACTAATACAAGTGCAAAAGTAGTTTCCTGCACCAACACAAGTGCGAAAAGTGGTTTTTCAACACTAACACAAGTGCAAAAAGTGTTTTTTCAACACTATCACAAGTGCAAAAAGTGTTTTTTCCACACTAATACAAATGCAAAAGTGGTTTCCTGCACCAACATAAGTGCGAAAAGTGGTTTTTCAACAATAACACAAGTGCGAAAAGTGGTTTTTCCACACTAATACAAGTGCAAAAGTGGTTTCCTGCACAAACACAAGTGCGAAAAGTGGTTTTTCAACACTAACACAAGTGCGAAAAGTGGTTTTTCAACACTAACACAAGTGCGAAAATTGGTTTTTCCACACTAATGCAAGTGCAAAAGTGGTTTCCTGCACCAACACAAGTGCGAAAAGTGGTTTTTCAACACTAACACAAGTGCGAAAAGTGGGTTTTCAACACTAACACAAGTGCGAAAAGTGTTTTTTCCACACTAATACAAGTGCGAAAAGTGGTTTTTCAACACTATCACAAGTGCAAAAAGTGTTTTTTCCATACTAATACAAATGCAAAAGTGGTTTTTCAACACTAACACAAGTGCGAAAAGTGGTTTTTCAACACTAACACAAGTGCGAAAAGTGGTTTTTGCACACTAATGCAAGTGCAAAAGTGGTTTCCTGCACCAACACAAGTGCGAAAAGTGGTTTTTCAACACTAACACAAGTGCAAAAAGTGTTTTTTCAACACTATCACAAGTGCAAAAAGTGTTTTTTCCACACTAATACAAGTGCAAAAGTCGTTTCCTGCACCAACACAAGTGCGAAAAGTGGTTTTTCAACACTAACACAAGTGCGAAAAGTGGTTTTTCCACACTAATGCAAGTGCAAAAGTGGTTTCCTGCACCAACACAAGTGCGAAAAGTGGTTTTTCAACACTAACACAAGTGCAAAAAGTGTTTTTTCAACACTATCACAAGTGCAAAAAGTGTTTTTTCCACACTAATACAAGTGCAAAAGTGGTTTCCTGCACCAACACAAGTGCGAAAAGTGGTTTTTCAACACTAACACAAGTGCGAAAAGTGGTTTTTCAACACTATCACAAGTGCAAAAAGTGTTTTTTCCACACTAATACAAGTGCAAAAGTGGTTTCCTGCACCAACACAAGTGCGAAAAGTGGTTTTTCAACACTAACACAAGTGCGAAAGGTTGTTTTTCAACACTAACACAAGTGCGAAAAGTGTTTTTTCCACACTATTACAAGTGCAAAAGTGGTTTCCTGCACCAACAGAAGTGCGAAAAGTGGTTTTTCAACACTAACACAAGTGCGAAAAGTGGTTTTTCAACACTAACACAAGTGCGAAAAGTGGTTTTTCAACACTATCACAAGTGCAAAAAGTGTTTTTTCCACACTAATACAAGTGCAAAAGTGGTTTCCTGCACCAACACAAGTGCGAAAAGTGGTTTTTCAACACTAACACAAGTGCGAAAAGTGGTTTTTCAACACTAACACAAGTGCGAAAAGTGGTTTTTCAACACTATCACAAGTGCAAAAAGTGTTTTTTCCACACTAATACAAGTGCAAAAGTGGTTTCCTGCACCAACACAAGTGCGAAAAGTGGATTTTCAACACCAGCACAAGTGCGAAAAGTGGGGTTTTCCACACTAATACAAGTGCAAAAGTGATTTCCTTCACTAATACAAGTGCAAAAGTGGTTTCCTGCACCAACACAAGTGCGAAAAGTGGTTTTTTAACACTAACACAAGTGTGAAAAGTGGTTTTTCAACACTAACACAAGTGCAAAAAGTGTTTTTTCAACACTATCACAAGTGCAAAAAGTGTTTTTTCCACACTAATACAAGTGCAAAAGTAGTTTCCTGCACCAACAAAAGTGCGAAAAGTGGTTTTTCAACACTAACACAAGTGCAAAAAGTGTTTTTTCAACACTATCACAAGTGCAAAAAGTGTTTTTTCCACACTAATACAAATGCAAAAGTGGTTTCCTGCACCAACACAAGTGCGAAAAGTGGTTTTTCAACAATAACACAAGTGCGAAAAGTGGTTTTTCCACACTAATACAAGTGCAAATGTGGTTTCCTGCACAAACACAAGTGCTAAAAGTGGTTTTTCAACACTAACACAAGTGCGAAAAGTGGTTTTTCAACACTAACCCAAGTGCGAAAATTGGTTTTTCCACACTAATGCAAGTGCAAAAGTGGTTTCCTGCACCAACACAAGTGCGAAAAGTGGTTTTTCAACACTAACACAAGTGCAAAAAGTGTTTTTTCAACACTATCACAAGTGCAAAAAGTGTTTTTTCCACACTAATACAAGTGCAAAAGTCGTTTCCTGCACCAACACAAGTGCGAAAAGTGGTTTTTCAACACTAACGCAAGTGCGAAAAGTGGTTTTTCAACACTATCACAAGTGCAAAAAGTGTTTTTCCCACACTAATACAAGTGCAAAAGTGGTTTCCTGCACCAACACAAGTGCGAAAAGTGGTTTTTCAACACTAACACAAGTGCGAAAGGTTGTTTTTCAACACTAACACAAGTGCGAAAAGTGTTTTTTCCACACTATTACAAGTGCAAAAGTGGTTTCCTGCACCAACAGAAGTGCGAAAAGTGGTTTTTCAACACTAACACAAGTGCGAAAAGTGGTTTTTCAACACTAACACAAGTGCGAAAAGTGGTTTTTCAACACTATCACAAGTGCAAAAAGTGTTTTTTCCACACTAATACAAGTGCAAGAGTGGTTTCCTGCACCAACACAAGTGCGAAAAGTGGATTTTCAACACCAGCACAAGTGCGAAAAGTGGGGTTTTCCACACTAATACAAGTGCAAAAGTGATTTCCTTCACTAATACAAGTGCAAAAGTGGTTTCCTGCACCAACACAAGTGCGAAAAGTGGTTTTTCAACACTAACACAAGTGTGAAAAGTGGTTTTTCAACACTAACACAAGTGCAAAAAGTGTTTTTTCAACACTATCACAAGTGCAAAAAGTGTTTTTTCCACATTAATACAATTGCAAAAGTGGTTTCCTGCACCAACACAAGTGCGAAAAGTGGTTTTTCAACACTAACACAAGGGCGAAAAGTGGTTTTTCAACACTATCACAAGTGCAAAAAGTGTTTTTTCCACACTAATACAAGTGCAAAAGTAGTTTCCTGCATCAACACAAGTGCGAAAAGTGGTTTTTCAACACTAACACAAGTGCAAAAAGTGTTTTTTCAACACTATCACAAGTGCAAAAAGTGTTTTTTCCACACTAATACAAATGCAAAAGTGGTTTCCTGCACCAACATAAGTGCGAAAAGTGGTTTTTCAACAATAACACAAGTGCGAAAAGTGGTTTTTCCACACTAATACAAGTGCAAAAGTGGTTTCCTGCACAAACACAAGTGCGAAGAAAAGTGGTTTTTCAACACTAACACAAGTGCGAAAAGTGGTTTTTCAACACTAACACAAGTGCGAAATTGGTTTTTCCACACTAATGCAAGTGCAAAAGTGGTTTCCTGCACCAACACAAGTGCGAAAAGTGGTTTTTCAACACTAACACAAGTGCGAAAAGTGGGTTTTCAACACTAACACAAGTGCGAAAAGTGTTTTTTCCACACTAATACAAGTGCGAAAAGTGGTTTTTCAACACTATCACAAGTGCAAAAAGTGTTTTTTCCATACTAATACAAATGCAAAAGTGGTTTTTCAACACTAACACAAGTGCGAAAAGTGGTTTTTCAACACTAACACAAGTGCGAAAAGTGGTTTTTCCACACTAATGCAAGTGCAAAAGTGGTTTCCTGCACCAACACAAGTGCGAAAAGTGGTTTTTCAACACTAACACAAGTGCAAAAAGTGTTTTTTCAACACTATCACAAGTGCAAAAAGTGTTTTTTCCACACTAATACAAGTGCAAAAGTCGTTTCCTGCACCAACACAAGTGCGAAAAGTGGTTTTTCAACACTAACACAAGTGCGAAAAGTGGTTTTTCCACACTAATGCAAGTGCAAAAGTGGTTTCCTGCACCAACACAAGTGCGAAAAGTGGTTTTTCAACACTAACACAAGTGCAAAAAGTGTTTTTTCAACACTATCACAAGTGCAAAAAGTGTTTTTTCCACACTAATACAAGTGCAAAAGTGGTTTCCTGCACCAACACAAGTGCGAAAAGTGGTTTTTCAACACTAACACAAGTGCGAAAAGTGGTTTTTCAACACTATCACAAGTGCAAAAAGTGTTTTTTCCACACTAATACAAGTGCAAAAGTGGTTTCCTGCACCAACACAAGTGCGAAAGTGGTTTTTCAACACTAACACAAGTGCGAAAGGTTGTTTTTCAACACTAACACAAGTGCGAAAAGTGTTTTTTCCACACTATTACAAGTGCAAAGTGGTTTCCTGCACCAACAGAAGTGCGAAAAGTGGTTTTTCAACACTAACACAAGTGCGAAAAGTGGTTTTTCAACACTAACACAAGTGCGAAAAGTGGTTTTTCAACACTATCACAAGTGCAAAAAGTGTTTTTTCCACACTAATACAAGTGCAAAAGTGGTTTCCTGCACCAACACAAGTGCGAAAAGTGGTTTTTCAACACTAACACAAGTGCGAAAAGTGGTTTTTCAACACTAACACAAGTGCGAAAAGTGGTTTTTCAACACTATCACAAGTGCAAAAAGTGTTTTTTCAACACTATCACAAGTGCAAAAAGTGTTTTTTCCACACTAATACAAATGCAAAAGTGGTTTCCTGCACCAACACAAGTGCGAAAAGTGGTTTTTCAACACTAACACAAGTGCAAAAAGTGTTTTTTCAACACTATCACAAGTGCAAAAAGTGTTTTTTCCACACCAATACAAATGCAAAAGTGGTTTCCTGCACCAACACAAGTGCGAAAAGTGGTTTTTCAACAATAACACAAGTGCGAAAAGTGGTTTTTCCACACTAATACAAGTGCAAATGTGGTTTCCTGCACAAACACAAGTGCTAAAAGTGGTTTTTCAACACTAACACAAGTGCGAAAAGTGGTTTTTCAACACTAACCCAAGTGCGAAAATTGGTTTTTCCACACTAATGCAAGTGCAAAAGTGGTTTCCTGCACCAACACAAGTGCGAAAAGTGGTTTTTCAACACTAACACAAGTGCAAAAAGTGTTTTTTCAACACTATCACAAGTGCAAAAAGTGTTTTTTCCACACTAATACAAGTGCAAAAGTCGTTTCCTGCACCAACACAAGTGCGAAAAGTGGTTTTTCAACACTAACGCAAGTGCGAAAAGTGGTTTTTCAACACTATCACAAGTGCAAAAAGTGTTTTTCCCACACTAATACAAGTGCAAAAGTGGTTTCCTGCACCAACACAAGTGCGAAAAGTGGTTTTTCAACACTAACACAAGTGCGAAAGGTTGTTTTTCAACACTAACACAAGTGCGAAAAGTGTTTTTTCCACACTATTACAAGTGCAAAAGTGGTTTCCTGCACCAACAGAAGTGCGAAAAGTGGTTTTTCAACACTAACACAAGTGCGAAAAGTGGTTTTTCAACACTAACACAAGTGCGAAAAGTGGTTTTTCAACACTATCACAAGTGCAAAAAGTGTTTTTTCCACACTAATACAAGTGCAACAGTGGTTTCCTGCACCAACACAAGTGCGAAAAGTGGATTTTCAACACCAGCACAAGTGCGAAAAGTGGGGTTTTCCACACTAATACAAGTGCAAAAGTGATTTCCTTCACTAATACAAGTGCAAAAGTGGTTTCCTGCACCAACACAAGTGCGAAAAGTGGTTTTTCAACACTAACACAAGTGTGAAAAGTGGTTTTTCAACACTAACACAAGTGCAAAAAGTGTTTTTTCAACACTATCACAAGTGCAAAAAGTGTTTTTTCCACATTAATACAATTGCAAAAGTGGTTTCCTGCACCAACACAAGTGCGAAAAGTGGTTTTTCAACACTAACACAAGGGCGAAAAGTGGTTTTTCAACACTATCACAAGTGCAAAAAGTGTTTTTTCCACACTAATACAAGTGCAAAAGTAGTTTCCTGCACCAACACAAGTGCGAAAAGTGGTTTTTCAACACTAACACAAGTGCAAAAAGTGTTTTTTCAACACTATCACAAGTGCAAAAAGTGTTTTTTCCACACTAATACAAATGCAAAAGTGGTTTCCTGCACCAACATAAGTGCGAAAAGTGGTTTTTCAACAATAACACAAGTGCGAAAAGTGGTTTTTCCACACTAATACAAGTGCAAAAGTGGTTTCCTGCACAAACACAAGTGCGAAAAGTGGTTTTTCAACACTAACACAAGTGCGAAAAGTGGTTTTTCAACACTAACACAAGTGCGAAAATTGGTTTTTCCACACTAATGCAAGTGCAAAAGTGGTTTCCTGCACCAACACAAGTGCGAAAAGTGGTTTTTCAACACTAACACAAGTGCGAAAAGTGGGTTTTCAACACTAACACAAGTGCGAAAAGTGTTTTTTCCACACTAATACAAGTGCGAAAAGTGGTTTTTCAACACTATCACAAGTGCAAAAAGTGTTTTTTCCATACTAATACAAATGCAAAAGTGGTTTTTCAACACTAACACAAGTGCGAAAAGTGGTTTTTCAACACTAACACAAGTGCGAAAAGTGGTTTTTCCACACTAATGCAAGTGCAAAAGTGGTTTCCTGCACCAACACAAGTGCGAAAAGTGGTTTTTCAACACTAACACAAGTGCAAAAAGTGTTTTTTCAACACTATCACAAGTGCAAAAAGTGTTTTTTCCACACTAATACAAGTGCAAAAGTCGTTTCCTGCACCAACACAAGTGCGAAAAGTGGTTTTTCAACACTAACACAAGTGCGAAAAGTGGTTTTTCCACACTAATGCAAGTGCAAAAGTGGTTTCCTGCACCAACACAAGTGCGAAAAGTGGTTTTTCAACACTAACACAAGTGCAAAAAGTGTTTTTTCAACACTATCACAAGTGCAAAAAGTGTTTTTTCCACACTAATACAAGTGCAAAAGTGGTTTCCTGCACCAACACAAGTGCAAAAAGTGGTTTTTCAACACTAACACAAGTGCGAAAAGTGGTTTTTCAACACTATCACAAGTGCAAAAAGTGTTTTTTCCACACTAATACAAGTGCAAAAGTGGTTTCCTGCACCAACACAAGTGCGAAAAGTGGTTTTTCAACACTAACACAAGTGCGAAAGGTTGTTTTTCAACACTAACACAAGTGCGAAAAGTGTTTTTTCCACACTATTACAAGTGCAAAAGTGGTTTCCTGCACCAACAGAAGTGCGAAAAGTGGTTTTTCAACACTAACACAAGTGCGAAAAGTGGTTTTTCAACACTAACACAAGTGCGAAAAGTGGTTTTTCAACACTATCACAAGTGCAAAAAGTGTTTTTTCCACACTAATACAAGTGCAAAAGTGGTTTCCTGCACCAACACAAGTGCGAAAAGTGGTTTTTCAACACTAACACAAGTGCGAAAAGTGGTTTTTCAACACTAACACAAGTGCGAAAAGTGGTTTTTCAACACTATCACAAGTGCAAAAAGTGTTTTTTCCACACTAATACAAGTGCAAAAGTGGTTTCCTGCACCAACACAAGTGCGAAAAGTGGATTTTCAACACCAGCACAAGTGCGAAAAGTGGGGTTTTCCACACTAATACAAGTGCAAAAGTGATTTCCTTCACTAATACAAGTGCAAAAGTGGTTTCCTGCACCAACACAAGTGCGAAAAGTGGTTTTTTAACACTAACACAAGTGTGAAAAGTGGTTTTTCAACACTAACACAAGTGCAAAAAGTGTTTTTTCAACACTATCACAAGTGCAAAAAGTGTTTTTTCCACACTAATACAAGTGCAAAAGTAGTTTCCTGCACCAACAAAAGTGCGAAAAGTGGTTTTTCAACACTAACACAAGTGCAAAAAGTGTTTTTTCAACACTATCACAAGTGCAAAAAGTGTTTTTTCCACACTAATACAAATCCAAAAGTGGTTTCCTGCACCAACACAAGTGCGAAAAGTGGTTTTTCAACAATAACACAAGTGCGAAAAGTGGTTTTTCCACACTAATACAAGTGCAAATGTGGTTTCCTGCACAAACACAAGTGCTAAAAGTGGTTTTTCAACACTAACACAAGTGCGAAAAGTGGTTTTTCAACACTAACCCAAGTGCGAAAATTGGTTTTTCCACACTAATGCAAGTGCAAAAGTGGTTTCCTGCACCAACACAAGTGCGAAAAGTGGTTTTTCAACACTAACACAAGTGCAAAAAGTGTTTTTTCAACACTATCACAAGTGCAAAAAGTGTTTTTTCCACACTAATACAAGTGCAAAAGTCGTTTCCTGCACCAACACAAGTGCGAAAAGTGGTTTTTCAACACTAACGCAAGTGCGAAAAGTGGTTTTTCAACACTATCACAAGTGCAAAAAGTGTTTTTCCCACACTAATACAAGTGCAAAAGTGGTTTCCTGCACCAACACAAGTGCGAAAAGTGGTTTTTCAACACTAACACAAGTGCGAAAGGTTGTTTTTCAACACTAACACAAGTGCGAAAAGTGTTTTTTCCACACTATTACAAGTGCAAAAGTGGTTTCCTGCACCAACAGAAGTGCGAAAAGTGGTTTTTCAACACTAACACAAGTGCGAAAAGTGGTTTTTCAACACTAACACAAGTGCGAAAAGTGGTTTTTCAACACTATCACAAGTGCAAAAAGTGTTTTTTCCACACTAATACAAGTGCAACAGTGGTTTCCTGCACCAACACAAGTGCGAAAAGTGGATTTTCAACACCAGCACAAGTGCGAAAAGTGGGGTTTTCCACACTAATACAAGTGCAAAAGTGATTTCCTTCACTAATACAAGTGCAAAAGTGGTTTCCTGCACCAACACAAGTGCGAAAAGTGGTTTTTCAACACTAACACAAGTGTGAAAAGTGGTTTTTCAACACTAACACAAGTGCAAAAAGTGTTTTTTCAACACTATCACAAGTGCAAAAAGTGTTTTTTCCACATTAATACAATTGCAAAAGTGGTTTCCTGCACCAACACAAGTGCGAAAAGTGGTTTTTCAACACTAACACAAGGGCGAAAAGTGGTTTTTCAACACTATCACAAGTGCAAAAAGTGTTTTTTCCACACTAATACAAGTGCAAAAGTAGTTTCCTGCACCAACACAAGTGCGAAAAGTGGTTTTTCAACACTAACACAAGTGCAAAAAGTGTTTTTTCAACACTATCACAAGTGCAAAAAGTGTTTTTTCCACACTAATACAAATGCAAAAGTGGTTTCCTGCACCAACATAAGTGCGAAAAGTGGTTTTTCAACAATAACACAAGTGCGAAAAGTGGTTTTTCCACACTAATACAAGTGCAAAAGTGGTTTCCTGCACAAACACAAGTGCGAAAAGTGGTTTTTCAACACTAACACAAGTGCGAAAAGTGGTTTTTCAACACTAACACAAGTGCGAAAATTGGTTTTTCCACACTAATGCAAGTGCAAAAGTGGTTTCCTGCACCAACACAAGTGCGAAAAGTGGTTTTTCAACACTAACACAAGTGCGAAAAGTGGGTTTTCAACACTAACACAAGTGCGAAAAGTGTTTTTTCCACACTAATACAAGTGCGAAAAGTGGTTTTTCAACACTATCACAAGTGCAAAAAGTGTTTTTTCCATACTAATACAAATGCAAAAGTGGTTTTTCAACACTAACACAAGTGCGAAAAGTGGTTTTTCAACACTAACACAAGTGCGAAAAGTGGTTTTCCACACTAATGCAAGTGCAAAAGTGGTTTCCTGCACCAACACAAGTGCGAAAAGTGGTTTTTCAACACTAACACAAGTGCAAAAAGTGTTTTTTCAACACTATCACAAGTGCAAAAAGTGTTTTTTCCACACTAATACAAGTGCAAAAGTCGTTTCCTGCACCAACACAAGTGCGAAAAGTGGTTTTTCAACACTAACACAAGTGCGAAAAGTGGTTTTTCCACACTAATGCAAGTGCAAAAGTGGTTTCCTGCACCAACACAAGTGCGAAAAGTGGTTTTTCAACACTAACACAAGTGCAAAAAGTGTTTTTTCAACACTATCACAAGTGCAAAAAGTGTTTTTTCCACACTAATACAAGTGCAAAAGTCGTTTCCTGCACCAACACAAGTGCGAAAAGTGGTTTTTCAACACTAACACAAGTGCGAAAAGTGGTTTTTCAACACTATCACAAGTGCAAAAAGTGTTTTTTCCACACTAATACAAGTGCAAAAGTGGTTTCCTGCACCAACACAAGTGTGAAAAGTGGTTTTTCAACACTAACACAAGTGCGAAAGGTTGTTTTTCAACACTAACACAAGTGCGAAAAGTGTTTTTTCCACACTATTACAAGTGCAAAAGTGGTTTCCTGCACCAACAGAAGTGCGAAAAGTGGTTTTTCAACACTAACACAAGTGCGAAAAGTGGTTTTTCAACACTAACACAAGTGCGAAAAGTGGTTTTTCAACACTATCATAAGTGCAAAAAGTGTTTTTTCCACACTAATACAAGTGCAAAAGTGGTTTCCTGCACCAACACAAGTGCGAAAAGTGGTTTTTCAACACAAACACAAGTGCGAAAAGTGGTTTTTCAACACTAACACAAGTGCGAAAAGTGGTTTTTCAACACTATCACAAGTGCAAAAAGTGTTTTTTCCACACTAATACAAGTGCAAAAGTGGTTTCCTGCACCAACACAAGTGCGAAAAGTGGATTTTCAACACCAGCACAAGTGCGAAAAGTGGGGTTTTCCACACTAATACAAGTGCAAAAGTGATTTCCTTCACTAATACAAGTGCAAAAGTGGTTTCCTGCACCAACACAAGTGCGAAAAGTGGTTTTTCAACACTAACACAAGTGTGAAAAGTGGTTTTTCAACACTAACACAAGTGCAAAAAGTGTTTTTTCAACACTATCACAAGTGCAAAAAGTGTTTTTTCCACACTAATACAAGTGTAAAAGTAGTTTCCTGCACCAACACAAGTGCGAAAAGTGGTTTTTCAACACTAACACAAGTGCAAAAAGTGTTTTTTCAACACTATCACAAGTGCAAAAAGTGTTTTTTCCACACTAATACAAATGCAAAAGTGGTTTCCTGCACCAACACAAGTGCGAAAAGTGGTTTTTCAACAATAACACAAGTGCGAAAAGTGGTTTTTCCACACTAATACAAGTGCAAAAGTGGTTTCCTGCACAAACACAAGTGCTAAAAGTGGTTTTTCAACACTAACACAAGTGCGAAAAGTGGTTTTTCAACACTAACCCAAGTGCGAAAATTGGTTTTTCCACACTAATGCAAGTGCAAAAGTGGTTTCCTGCACCAACACAAGTGCGAAAAGTGGTTTTTCAACACTAACACAAGTGCAAAAAGTGTTTTTTCAACACTATCACAAGTGCAAAAAGTGTTTTTTCCACACTAATACAAGTGCAAAAGTCGTTTCCTGCACCAATACAAGTGCGAAAAGTGGTTTTTCAACACTAACACAAGTGCGAAAAGTGGTTTTTCAACACTATCACAAGTGCAAAAAGTGTTTTTTCCACACTAATACAAGTGCAAAAGTGGTTTCCTGCACCAACACAAGTGCGAAAAGTGGTTTTTCAACACTAACACAAGTGCGAAAGGTGGTTTTTCAACACTAACACAAGTGTAAAAAGTGTTTTTTCCACACTATTACAAGTGCAAAAGTGGTTTCCTGCACCAACACAAGTGCGAAAAGTGGTTTTTCAACACTAACACAAGTGCGAAAAGTGGTTTTTCAACACTATCACAAGTGCAAAAAGTGTTTTTTCCACACTAATACAAGTGCAAAAGTGGTTTCCTGCACCAACACAAGTGCGAAAAGTGGTTTTTCAACACTAACACAAGTGCGAAAGGTTGTTTTTCAACACTAACACAAGTGCGAAAAGTGTTTTTTCCACACTATTACAAGTGCAAAAGTGGTTTCCTGCACCAACAGAAGTGCGAAAAGTGGTTTCTCAACACTAACACAAGTGCAAAAAGTGTTTTTTCAACACTATCACAAGTGCAAAAAGTGTTTTTTCAACACTATCACAAGTGCAAAAAGTGTTTTTTCCACACTAATACAAATGCAAAAGTGGTTTCCTGCACCAACACAAGTGCGAAAAGTGGTTTTTCAACAATAACACAAGTGCGAAAAGTGGTTTTTCCACACTAATACAAGTGCAAAAGTGGTTTCCTGCACAAACACAAGTGCGAAAAGTGGTTTTTCAACACTAACACAAGTGCGAAAAGTGGTTTTTCAACACTAACCCAAGTGCGAAAATTGGTTTTTCCACACTAATGCAAGTGCAAAAGTGGTTTCCTGCACCAACACAAGTGTGAAAAGTGGTTTTTCAACACTAACACAAGTGCAAAAAGTGTTTTTTCAACACTATCACAAGTGCAAAAAGTGTTTTTTCCACACTAATACAAGTGCAAAAGTCGTTTCCTGCACCAACACAAGTGCGAAAAGTGGTTTTTCAACACTAACACAAGTGCGAAAAGTGGTTTTTCAACACTATCACAAGTGCAAAAAGTGTTTTTTCCACACTAATACAAGTGCAAAAGTGGTTTCCTGCACCAACACAAGTGCGAAAAGTGGTTTTTCAACACTAACACAAGTGCGAAAGGTTGTTTTTCAACACTAACACAAGTGCGAAAAGTGTTTTTTCCACACTATTACAAGTGCAAAAGTGGTTCCCTGCACCAACAGAAGTGCGAAAAGTGGTTTTTCAACACTAACACAAGTGCGAAAAGTGGTTTTTCAACAGTAACACAAGTGCGAAAAGTGGTTTTTCAACACTATCACAAGTGCAAAAAGTGTTTTTTTCACACTAATACAAGTGCAAAAGTGGTTTCCTGCACCAACACAAGTGCGAAAAGTGGTTTTTCAACACTAACACAAGTGCGAAAAGTGGTTTTTCAACACTAACACAAGTGCGAAAAGTGGTTTTTCAACACTATCACAAGTGCAAAAAGTGTTTTTTCCACACTAATACAAGTGCAAAAGTGGTTTCCTGCACCAACACAAGTGCGAAAAGTGGATTTTCAACACCAGCACAAGTGCGAAAAGTGGGGTTTTCCACACTAATACAAGTGCAAAAGTGATTTCCTTCACTAATACAAGTGCAAAAGTGGTTTCCTGCACCAACACAAGTGCGAAAAGTGGTTTTTCAACACTAACACAAGTGCGAAAAGTGGTTTTTCAACACTAACACAAGTGCGAAAAGTGGTTTTTCAACACTAACACAAGTGCGAAAAGTGGTTTTTCAACACTAATACAAGTGCAAAAGTGGTTTCCTGCACCAACACAAGTGCGAAAAGTGGATTTTCAACACCAGCACAAGTGCGAAAAGTGGGGTTTTCCACACTAATACAAGTGCAAAAGTGATTTCCTTCACTAATACAAGTGCAAAAGTGGTTTCCTGCACCAACACAAGTGCGAAAAGTGGTTTTTTAACACTAACACAAGTGTGAAAAGTGGTTTTTCAACACTAACACAAGTGCAAAAAGTGTTTTTTCAACACTATCACAAGTGCAAAAAGTGTTTTTTCCACACTAATACAAGTGCAAAAGTAGTTTCCTGCACCAACAAAAGTGCGAAAAGTGGTTTTTCAACACTAACACAAGTGCAAAAAGTGTTTTTTCAACACTATCACAAGTGCAAAAAGTGTTTTTTCCACACTAATACAAATCCAAAAGTGGTTTCCTGCACCAACACAAGTGCGAAAAGTGGTTTTTCAACAATAACACAAGTGCGAAAAGTGGTTTTTCCACACTAATACAAGTGCAAATGTGGTTTCCTGCACAAACACAAGTGCTAAAAGTGGTTTTTCAACACTAACACAAGTGCGAAAAGTGGTTTTTCAACACTAACCCAAGTGCGAAAATTGGTTTTTCCACACTAATGCAAGTGCAAAAGTGGTTTCCTGCACCAACACAAGTGCGAAAAGTGGTTTTTCAACACTAACACAAGTGCAAAAAGTGTTTTTTCAACACTATCACAAGTGCAAAAAGTGTTTTTTCCACACTAATACAAGTGCAAAAGTCGTTTCCTGCACCAACACAAGTGCGAAAAGTGGTTTTTCAACACTAACGCAAGTGCGAAAAGTGGTTTTTCAACACTATCACAAGTGCAAAAAGTGTTTTTCCCACACTAATACAAGTGCAAAAGTGGTTTCCTGCACCAACACAAGTGCGAAAAGTGGTTTTTCAACACTAACACAAGTGCGAAAGGTTGTTTTTCAACACTAACACAAGTGCGAAAAGTGTTTTTTCCACACTATTACAAGTGCAAAAGTGGTTTCCTGCACCAACAGAAGTGCGAAAAGTGGTTTTTCAACACTAACACAAGTGCGAAAAGTGGTTTTTCAACACTAACACAAGTGCGAAAAGTGGTTTTTCAACACTATCACAAGTGCAAAAAGTGTTTTTTCCACACTAATACAAGTGCAACAGTGGTTTCCTGCACCAACACAAGTGCGAAAAGTGGATTTTCAACACCAGCACAAGTGCGAAAAGTGGGGTTTTCCACACTAATACAAGTGCAAAAGTGATTTCCTTCACTAATACAAGTGCAAAAGTGGTTTCCTGCACCAACACAAGTGCGAAAAGTGGTTTTTCAACACTAACACAAGTGTGAAAAGTGGTTTTTCAACACTAACACAAGTGCAAAAAGTGTTTTTTCAACACTATCACAAGTGCAAAAAGTGTTTTTTCCACATTAATACAATTGCAAAAGTGGTTTCCTGCACCAACACAAGTGCGAAAAGTGGTTTTTCAACACTAACACAAGGGCGAAAAGTGGTTTTTCAACACTATCACAAGTGCAAAAAGTGTTTTTTCCACACTAATACAAGTGCAAAAGTAGTTTCCTGCACCAACACAAGTGCGAAAAGTGGTTTTTCAACACTAACACAAGTGCAAAAAGTGTTTTTTCAACACTATCACAAGTGCAAAAAGTGTTTTTTCCACACTAATACAAATGCAAAAGTGGTTTCCTGCACCAACATAAGTGCGAAAAGTGGTTTTTCAACAATAACACAAGTGCGAAAAGTGGTTTTTCCACACTAATACAAGTGCAAAAGTGGTTTCCTGCACAAACACAAGTGCGAAAAGTGGTTTTTCAACACTAACACAAGTGCGAAAAGTGGTTTTTCAACACTAACACAAGTGCGAAAATTGGTTTTTCCACACTAATGCAAGTGCAAAAGTGGTTTCCTGCACCAACACAAGTGCGAAAAGTGGTTTTTCAACACTAACACAAGTGCGAAAAGTGGGTTTTCAACACTAACACAAGTGCGAAAAGTGTTTTTTCCACACTAATACAAGTGCGAAAAGTGGTTTTTCAACACTATCACAAGTGCAAAAAGTGTTTTTTCCATACTAATACAAATGCAAAAGTGGTTTTTCAACACTAACACAAGTGCGAAAAGTGGTTTTTCAACACTAACACAAGTGCGAAAAGTGGTTTTTCCACACTAATGCAAGTGCAAAAGTGGTTTCCTGCACCAACACAAGTGCGAAAAGTGGTTTTTCAACACTAACACAAGTGCAAAAAGTGTTTTTTCAACACTATCACAAGTGCAAAAAGTGTTTTTTCCACACTAATACAAGTGCAAAAGTCGTTTCCTGCACCAACACAAGTGCGAAAAGTGGTTTTTCAACACTAACACAAGTGCGAAAAGTGGTTTTTCCACACTAATGCAAGTGCAAAAGTGGTTTCCTGCACCAACACAAGTGCGAAAAGTGGTTTTTCAACACTAACACAAGTGCAAAAAGTGTTTTTTCAACACTATCACAAGTGCAAAAAGTGTTTTTTCCACACTAATACAAGTGCAAAAGTCGTTTCCTGCACCAACACAAGTGCGAAAAGTGGTTTTTCAACACTAACACAAGTGCGAAAAGTGGTTTTTCAACACTATCACAAGTGCAAAAAGTGTTTTTTCCACACTAATACAAGTGCAAAAGTGGTTTCCTGCACCAACACAAGTGTGAAAAGTGGTTTTTCAACACTAACACAAGTGCGAAAGGTTGTTTTTCAACACTAACACAAGTGCGAAAAGTGTTTTTTCCACACTATTACAAGTGCAAAAGTGGTTTCCTGCACCAACAGAAGTGCGAAAAGTGGTTTTTCAACACTAACACAAGTGCGAAAAGTGGTTTTTCAACACTAACACAAGTGCGAAAAGTGGTTTTTCAACACTATCATAAGTGCAAAAAGTGTTTTTTCCACACTAATACAAGTGCAAAAGTGGTTTCCTGCACCAACACAAGTGCGAAAAGTGGTTTTTCAACACAAACACAAGTGCGAAAAGTGGTTTTTCAACACTAACACAAGTGCGAAAAGTGGTTTTTCAACACTATCACAAGTGCAAAAAGTGTTTTTTCCACACTAATACAAGTGCAAAAGTGGTTTCCTGCACCAACACAAGTGCGAAAAGTGGATTTTCAACACCAGCACAAGTGCGAAAAGTGGGGTTTTCCACACTAATACAAGTGCAAAAGTGATTTCCTTCACTAATACAAGTGCAAAAGTGGTTTCCTGCACCAACACAAGTGCGAAAAGTGGTTTTTCAACACTAACACAAGTGTGAAAAGTGGTTTTTCAACACTAACACAAGTGCAAAAAGTGTTTTTTCAACACTATCACAAGTGCAAAAAGTGTTTTTTCCACACTAATACAAGTGTAAAAGTAGTTTCCTGCACCAACACAAGTGCGAAAAGTGGTTTTTCAACACTAACACAAGTGCAAAAAGTGTTTTTTCAACACTATCACAAGTGCAAAAAGTGTTTTTTCCACACTAATACAAATGCAAAAGTGGTTTCCTGCACCAACACAAGTGCGAAAAGTGGTTTTTCAACAATAACACAAGTGCGAAAAGTGGTTTTTCCACACTAATACAAGTGCAAAAGTGGTTTCCTGCACAAACACAAGTGCTAAAAGTGGTTTTTCAACACTAACACAAGTGCGAAAAGTGGTTTTTCAACACTAACCCAAGTGCGAAAATTGGTTTTTCCACACTAATGCAAGTGCAAAAGTGGTTTCCTGCACCAACACAAGTGCGAAAAGTGGTTTTTCAACACTAACACAAGTGCAAAAAGTGTTTTTTCAACACTATCACAAGTGCAAAAAGTGTTTTTTCCACACTAATACAAGTGCAAAAGTCGTTTCCTGCACCAATACAAGTGCGAAAAGTGGTTTTTCAACACTAACACAAGTGCGAAAAGTGGTTTTTCAACACTATCACAAGTGCAAAAAGTGTTTTTTCCACACTAATACAAGTGCAAAAGTGGTTTCCTGCACCAACACAAGTGCGAAAAGTGGTTTTTCAACACTAACACAAGTGCGAAAGGTGGTTTTTCAACACTAACACAAGTGTAAAAAGTGTTTTTTCCACACTATTACAAGTGCAAAAGTGGTTTCCTGCACCAACACAAGTGCGAAAAGTGGTTTTTCAACACTAACACAAGTGCGAAAAGTGGTTTTTCAACACTATCACAAGTGCAAAAAGTGTTTTTTCCACACTAATACAAGTGCAAAAGTGGTTTCCTGCACCAACACAAGTGCGAAAAGTGGTTTTTCAACACTAACACAAGTGCGAAAGGTTGTTTTTCAACACTAACACAAGTGCGAAAAGTGTTTTTTCCACACTATTACAAGTGCAAAAGTGGTTTCCTGCACCAACAGAAGTGCGAAAAGTGGTTTCTCAACACTAACACAAGTGCAAAAAGTGTTTTTTCAACACTATCACAAGTGCAAAAAGTGTTTTTTCAACACTATCACAAGTGCAAAAAGTGTTTTTTCCACACTAATACAAATGCAAAAGTGGTTTCCTGCACCAACACAAGTGCGAAAAGTGGTTTTTCAACAATAACACAAGTGCGAAAAGTGGTTTTTCCACACTAATACAAGTGCAAAAGTGGTTTCCTGCACAAACACAAGTGCGAAAAGTGGTTTTTCAACACTAACACAAGTGCGAAAAGTGGTTTTTCAACACTAACCCAAGTGCGAAAATTGGTTTTTCCACACTAATGCAAGTGCAAAAGTGGTTTCCTGCACCAACACAAGTGTGAAAAGTGGTTTTTCAACACTAACACAAGTGCAAAAAGTGTTTTTTCAACACTATCACAAGTGCAAAAAGTGTTTTTTCCACACTAATACAAGTGCAAAAGTCGTTTCCTGCACCAACACAAGTGCGAAAAGTGGTTTTTCAACACTAACACAAGTGCGAAAAGTGGTTTTTCAACACTATCACAAGTGCAAAAAGTGTTTTTTCCACACTAATACAAGTGCAAAAGTGGTTTCCTGCACCAACACAAGTGCGAAAAGTGGTTTTTCAACACTAACACAAGTGCGAAAGGTTGTTTTTCAACACTAACACAAGTGCGAAAAGTGTTTTTTCCACACTATTACAAGTGCAAAAGTGGTTCCCTGCACCAACAGAAGTGCGAAAAGTGGTTTTTCAACACTAACACAAGTGCGAAAAGTGGTTTTTCAACAGTAACACAAGTGCGAAAAGTGGTTTTTCAACACTATCACAAGTGCAAAAAGTGTTTTTTTCACACTAATACAAGTGCAAAAGTGGTTTCCTGCACCAACACAAGTGCGAAAAGTGGTTTTTCAACACTAACACAAGTGCGAAAAGTGGTTTTTCAACACTAACACAAGTGCGAAAAGTGGTTTTTCAACACTATCACAAGTGCAAAAAGTGTTTTTTCCACACTAATACAAGTGCAAAAGTGGTTTCCTGCACCAACACAAGTGCGAAAAGTGGATTTTCAACACCAGCACAAGTGCGAAAAGTGGGGTTTTCCACACTAATACAAGTGCAAAAGTGATTTCCTTCACTAATACAAGTGCAAAAGTGGTTTCCTGCACCAACACAAGTGCGAAAAGTGGTTTTTCAACACTAACACAAGTGCGAAAAGTGGTTTTTCAACACTAACACAAGTGCGAAAAGTGGTTTTTCAACACTATCATAAGTGCAAAAAGTGTTTTTTCCACACTAATACAAGTGCAAAAGTGGTTTCCTGCACCAACACAAGTGCGAAAAGTGGTTTTTCAACACAAACACAAGTGCGAAAAGTGGTTTTTCAACACTAACACAAGTGCGAAAAGTGGTTTTTCAACACTATCACAAGTGCAAAAAGTGTTTTTTCCACACTAATACAAGTGCAAAAGTGGTTTCCTGCACCAACACAAGTGCGAAAAGTGGATTTTCAACACCAGCACAAGTGCGAAAAGTGGGGTTTTCCACACTAATACAAGTGCAAAAGTGATTTCCTTCACTAATACAAGTGCAAAAGTGGTTTCCTGCACCAACACAAGTGCGAAAAGTGGTTTTTCAACACTAACACAAGTGTGAAAAGTGGTTTTTCAACACTAACACAAGTGCAAAAAGTGTTTTTTCAACACTATCACAAGTGCAAAAAGTGTTTTTTCCACACTAATACAAGTGTAAAAGTAGTTTCCTGCACCAACACAAGTGCGAAAAGTGGTTTTTCAACACTAACACAAGTGCAAAAAGTGTTTTTTCAACACTATCACAAGTGCAAAAAGTGTTTTTTCCACACTAATACAAATGCAAAAGTGGTTTCCTGCACCAACACAAGTGCGAAAAGTGGTTTTTCAACAATAACACAAGTGCGAAAAGTGGTTTTTCCACACTAATACAAGTGCAAAAGTGGTTTCCTGCACAAACACAAGTGCTAAAAGTGGTTTTTCAACACTAACACAAGTGCGAAAAGTGGTTTTTCAACACTAACCCAAGTGCGAAAATTGGTTTTTCCACACTAATGCAAGTGCAAAAGTGGTTTCCTGCACCAACACAAGTGCGAAAAGTGGTTTTTCAACACTAACACAAGTGCAAAAAGTGTTTTTTCAACACTATCACAAGTGCAAAAAGTGTTTTTTCCACACTAATACAAGTGCAAAAGTCGTTTCCTGCACCAATACAAGTGCGAAAAGTGGTTTTTCAACACTAACACAAGTGCGAAAAGTGGTTTTTCAACACTATCACAAGTGCAAAAAGTGTTTTTTCCACACTAATACAAGTGCAAAAGTGGTTTCCTGCACCAACACAAGTGCGAAAAGTGGTTTTTCAACACTAACACAAGTGCGAAAGGTGGTTTTTCAACACTAACACAAGTGTAAAAAGTGTTTTTTCCACACTATTACAAGTGCAAAAGTGGTTTCCTGCACCAACACAAGTGCGAAAAGTGGTTTTTCAACACTAACACAAGTGCGAAAAGTGGTTTTTCAACACTATCACAAGTGCAAAAAGTGTTTTTTCCACACTAATACAAGTGCAAAAGTGGTTTCCTGCACCAACACAAGTGCGAAAAGTGGTTTTTCAACACTAACACAAGTGCGAAAGGTTGTTTTTCAACACTAACACAAGTGCGAAAAGTGTTTTTTCCACACTATTACAAGTGCAAAAGTGGTTTCCTGCACCAACAGAAGTGCGAAAAGTGGTTTCTCAACACTAACACAAGTGCAAAAAGTGTTTTTTCAACACTATCACAAGTGCAAAAAGTGTTTTTTCAACACTATCACAAGTGCAAAAAGTGTTTTTTCCACACTAATACAAATGCAAAAGTGGTTTCCTGCACCAACACAAGTGCGAAAAGTGGTTTTTCAACAATAACACAAGTGCGAAAAGTGGTTTTTCCACACTAATACAAGTGCAAAAGTGGTTTCCTGCACAAACACAAGTGCGAAAAGTGGTTTTTCAACACTAACACAAGTGCGAAAAGTGGTTTTTCAACACTAACCCAAGTGCGAAAATTGGTTTTTCCACACTAATGCAAGTGCAAAAGTGGTTTCCTGCACCAACACAAGTGTGAAAAGTGGTTTTTCAACACTAACACAAGTGCAAAAAGTGTTTTTTCAACACTATCACAAGTGCAAAAAGTGTTTTTTCCACACTAATACAAGTGCAAAAGTCGTTTCCTGCACCAACACAAGTGCGAAAAGTGGTTTTTCAACACTAACACAAGTGCGAAAAGTGGTTTTTCAACACTATCACAAGTGCAAAAAGTGTTTTTTCCACACTAATACAAGTGCAAAAGTGGTTTCCTGCACCAACACAAGTGCGAAAAGTGGTTTTTCAACACTAACACAAGTGCGAAAGGTTGTTTTTCAACACTAACACAAGTGCGAAAAGTGTTTTTTCCACACTATTACAAGTGCAAAAGTGGTTCCCTGCACCAACAGAAGTGCGAAAAGTGGTTTTTCAACACTAACACAAGTGCGAAAAGTGGTTTTTCAACAGTAACACAAGTGCGAAAAGTGGTTTTTCAACACTATCACAAGTGCAAAAAGTGTTTTTTTCACACTAATACAAGTGCAAAAGTGGTTTCCTGCACCAACACAAGTGCGAAAAGTGGTTTTTCAACACTAACACAAGTGCGAAAAGTGGTTTTTCAACACTAACACAAGTGCGAAAAGTGGTTTTTCAACACTATCACAAGTGCAAGAAGTGTTTTTTCCACACTAATACAAGTGCAAAAGTGGTTTCCTGCACCAACACAAGTGCGAAAAGTGGATTTTCAACACCAGCACAAGTGCGAAAAGTGGGGTTTTCCACACTAATACAAGTGCAAAAGTGATTTCCTTCACTAATACAAGTGCAAAAGTGGTTTCCTGCACCAACACAAGTGCGAAAAGTGGTTTTTCAACACTAACACAAGTGTGAAAAGTGGTTTTTCAACACTAACACAAGTGCAAAAAGTGTTTTTTCAACACTATCACAAGTGCAAAAAGTGTTTTTTCCACATTAATACAAGTGCAAAAGTGGTTTCCTGCACCAACACAAGTGCGAAAAGTGGTTTTTCAACACTAACACAAGGGCGAAAAGTGGTTTTTCAACACTATCACAAGTGCAAAAAGTGTTTTTTCCACACTAATACAAGTGCAAAAGTAGTTTCCTGCACCAACACAAGTGCGAAAAGTGGTTTTTCAACACTAACACAAGTGCAAAAAGTGTTTTTTCAACACTATCACAATTGCAAAAAGTGTTTTTTCCACACTAATACAAATGCAAAAGTGGTTTCCTGCACCAACACAAGTGCGAAAAGTGGTTTTTCAACAATAACACAAGTGCGAAAAGTGGTTTTGCCACACTAATACAAGTGCAAAAGTGGTTTCCTGCACAAACACAAGTGCGAAAAGTGGTTTTTCAACACTAACACAAGTGCGAAAAGTGGTTTTTCAACACTAACACAAGTGCGAAAATTGGTTTTTCCACACTAATGCAAGTGCAAAAGTGGTTTCCTGCACCAACACAAGTGCGAAAAGTGGTTTTTCAACACTAACACAAGTGCAAAAAGTGTTTTTTCAACACTATCACAAGTGCAAAAAGTGTTTTTTCCACACTAATACAAGTGCAAAAGTCGTTTCCTGCACCAACACAAGTGCGAAAAGTGGTTTTTCAACACTAACACAAGTGCGAAAAGTGGTTTTTCAACACTATCACAAGTGCAAAAAGTGTTTTTTCCACACTAATACAAGTGCAAAAGTGGTTTCCTGCACCAACACAAGTGCGAAAAGTGGTTTTTCAACACTAACACAAGTGTGAAAGGTGGTTTTTCAACACTAACACAAGTGTAAAAAGTGTTTTTTCCACACTATTACAAGTGCAAAAGTGGTTTCCTGCACCAACACAAGTGCGAAAAGTGGTTTTTCAACACTAACACAAGTGCGAAAAGTGGTTTTTCAACACTAACACAAGTGCAAAAAGTGGTTTTTCAACACTATCACAAGTGCAAAAAGTGTTTTTTCCACACTAATACAAGTGCAAAAGTGGTTTCCTGCACCAACACAAGTGCGAAAAGTGGTTTTTCAACACTAACACAAGTGCGAAAAGTGGTTTTTCAACACTAACACAAGTGCGAAAAGTGGTTTTTCAACACTATCACAAGTGCAAAAAGTGTTTTTTCCACACTAATACAAGTGCAAAAGTGGTTTCCTGCACCAACACAAGTGCGAAAAGTGGATTTTCAACACTAGCACAAGTGCGAAAAGTGGGGTTTTCCACACTAATACAAGTGCAAAAGTGATTTCCTTCACTAATAGAAGTGCAAAAGTGGTTTCCTGCACCAACACAAGTGCGAACTTGGTTTTTCAACACTAGCACAAGTGTGAAAAGTGGTTTTTCAACACTAACACAAGTGCAAAAAGTGTTTTTTCAACACTATCACAAGTGCAAAAAGTGTTTTTTCCATATTAATACAAGTGCAAAAGTGGTTTCCTGCACCAACACAAGTGCGAAAAGTGGTTTTTCAACACTAACACAAGGGCGAAAAGTGGTTTTTCAACACTATCACAAGTGCAAAAAGTGTTTTTTCCACACTAATACAAGTGCAAAAGTAGTTTCCTGCACCAACACAAGTGCGAAAAGTGGTTTTTCAACACTAACACAAGTGCAAAAAGTGTTTTTTCAACACTATCACAAGTGCAAAAAGTGTTTTTTCCACACAAATACAAATGCAAAAGTGGTTTCCTGCACCAACACAAGTGCGAAAAGTGGTTTTTCAACAATAACACAAGTGCGAAAAGTGGTTTTTCCACACTAATACAATTGCAAAAGTGGTTTCCTGCACAAACACAAGTGCGAAAAGTGGTTTTTCAACACTAACACAAGTGCGAAAAGTGGTTTTTCAACACTAACACAAGTGCGAAAAGTGGTTTTTCAACACTAACACAAGTGCGAAAAGTGTTTTTTCCACACTATCACAAGTGCAAAAAGTGTTTTTTCCACACTAATACAAGTGCAAAAGTGGTTTCCTGCACCAACACAAGTGCAAAAAATGGTTTTTCAACACTATCACAAGTGCAAAAAGTGTTTTTTCCACACTAATACAAGTGCAAAAGTGGTTTCCTGCACCAACATAAGTGCGAAAAGTGGATTTTCAACACTAACACAAGTGCGAAAAGTGGGTTTTCAACACTAACACAAGTGCGAAAAGTGTTTTTTCCACACTAATACAAGTGCGAAAAGTGGTTTTTCAACACTATCACAAGTGCAAAAAGTGTTATTTCCATACTAATACAAATGCAAAAGTGGTTTTTCAACACTAACACAAGTGCGAAAAGTGGTTTTTCAACAATAACACAAGTGCGAAAAGTGGTTTTTCCACACTAATGCAAGTGCAAAAGTGGTTTCCTGCACCAACACAAGTGCGAAAAGTGGTTTTTCAACACTAACACAAGTGCAAAAAGTGTTTTTTCAACACTATCACAAGTGCAAAAAGTGTTTTTTCCACACTAATACAAGTGCAAAAGTCGTTTCCTGCACCAACACAAGTGCGAAAAGTGGTTTTTCAACACTAACACAAGTGCGAAAAGTGGTTTTTCAACACTATCACAAGTGCAAAAAGTGTTTTTTCCACACTAATACAAGTGCAAAAGTGGTTTCCTGCACCAACACAAGTGCGAAAAGTGGTTTTTCAACACTAACACAAGTGCGAAAGGTTGTTTTTCAACACTAACACAAGTGCGAAAAGTGTTTTTTCCACACTATTACACGTGCAAAAGTGGTTTCCTGCACCAACAGAAGTGCGAAAAGTGGTTTTTCAACACTAACACAAGTGCGAAAAGTGGTTTTTCAACACTAACACAAGTGCGAAAAGTGGTTTTTCAACACTATCACAAGTGCAAAAAGTGTTTTTTCCACACTAATACAAGTGCAAAAGTGGTTTCCTGCACCAACACAAGTGCGAAAAGTGGTTTTTCAACACTAACACAAGTGCGAAAAGTGGTTTTTCAACACTAACACAAGTGCGAAAAGTGGTTTTTCAACACTATCACAAGTGCAAAAAGTGTTTTTTCCACACTAATACAAGTGCAAAAGTGATTTCCTGCACCAACACAAGTGCGAAAAGTGGATTTTCAACACCAGCACAAGTGCGAAAAGTGGGGTTTTCCACACTAATACAAGTGCAAAAGTGATTTCCTTCACTAATACAAGTGCAAAAGTGGTTTCCTGCACCAACACAAGTGCGAAAAGTGGTTTTTCAACACTAACACAAGTGTGAAAAGTGGTTTTTCAACACTAATACAAGTGCAAAAAGTGTTTTTTCAACACTATCACAAGTGCAAAAAGTGTTTTTTCCACACTAATACAAGTGCAAAAGTAGTTTCCTGCACCAACACAAGTGCGAAAAGTGGTTTTTCAACACTAACACAAGTGCAAAAAGTGTTTTTTCAACACTATCACAAGTGCAAAAAGTGTTTTTTCCACACTAATACAAATGCAAAAGTGGTTTCCTGCACCAACACAAGTGCGAAAAGTGGTTTTTCAACAATAACACAAGTGCGAAAAGTGGTTTTTCCACACTAATACAAGTGCAAAAGTGGTTTCCTGCACAAACACAAGTGCGAAAAGTGGTTTTTCAACACTAACACAAGTGCGAAAAGTGGTTTTTCAACACTAACACAAGTGCGAAAATTGGTTTTTCCACACTAATGCAAGTGCAAAAGTGGTTTCCTGCACCAACACAAGTGCGAAAAGTGGTTTTTCAACACTAACACAAGTGCAAAAAGTGTTTTTTCAACACTATCACAAGTGCAAAAAGTGTTTTTTCCACACTAATACAAGTGCAAAAGTCGTTTCCTGCACCAACACAAGTGCGAAAAGTGGTTTTTCAACACTAACACAAGTGCGAAAAGTGGTTTTTCAACACTATCACAAGTGCAAAAAGTGTTTTTTCCACACTAATACAAGTGCAAAAAGTGTTTTTTCCACACTAATACAAGTGCAAAAGTGGTTTCCTGCACCAACACAAGTGCGAAAAGTGGTTTTTCAACACTAACACAAGTGCGAAAAGTGGTTTTTCAACACTATCACAAGTGCAAAAAGTGTTTTTTCCACACTAATACAAGTGCAAAAGTGGTTTCCTGCACCAACACAAGTGCGAAAAGTGGTTTTTCAACACTAACACAAGTGCGAAAGGTGGTTTTTCAACACTAACACAAGTGTAAAAAGTGTTTTTTCCACACTATTACAAGTGCAAAAGTGGTTTCCTGCACCAACACAAGTGCGAAAAGTGGTTTTTCAACACTAACACAAGTGCGAAAAGTGGTTTTTCAACACTATCACAAGTGCAAAAAGTGTTTTTTCCACACTAATACAAGTGCAAAAGTGGTTTCCTGCACCAACACAAGTGCGAAAAGTGGTTTTTCAACACTAACACAAGTGCGAAAGGTTGTTTTTCAACACTAACACAAGTGCGAAAAGTGTTTTTTCCACACTATTACAAATGCAAAAGTGGTTTCCTGCACCAACAGAAGTGCGAAAAGTGGTTTCTCAACACTAACACAAGTGCAAAAAGTGTTTTTTCAACACTATCACAAGTGCAAAAAGTGTTTTTTCAACACTATCACAAGTGCAAAAAGTGTTTTTTCCACACTAATACAAATGCAAAAGTGGTTTCCTGCACCAACACAAGTGCGAAAAGTGGTTTTTCAACAATAACACAAGTGCGAAAAGTGGTTTTTCCACACTAATACAAGTGCAAAAGTGGTTTCCTGCACAAACACAAGTGCGAAAAGTGGTTTTTCAACACTAACACAAGTGCGAAAAGTGGTTTTTCAACACTAACCCAAGTGCGAAAATTGGTTTTTCCACACTAATGCAAGTGCAAAAGTGGTTTCCTGCACCAACACAAGTGTGAAAAGTGGTTTTTCAACACTAACACAAGTGCAAAAAGTGTTTTTTCAACACTATCACAAGTGCAAAAAGTGTTTTTTCCACACTAATACAAGTGCAAAAGTCGTTTCCTGCACCAACACAAGTGCGAAAAGTGGTTTTTCAACACTAACACAAGTGCGAAAAGTGGTTTTTCAACACTATCACAAGTGCAAAAAGTGTTTTTTCCACACTAATACAAGTGCAAAAGTGGTTTCCTGCACCAACACAAGTGCGAAAAGTGGTTTTTCAACACTAACACAAGTGCGAAAGGTTGTTTTTCAACACTAACACAAGTGCGAAAAGTGTTTTTTCCACACTATTACAAGTGCAAAAGTGGTTTCCTGCACCAACAGAAGTGCGAAAAGTGGTTTTTCAACACTAACACAAGTGCGAAAAGTGGTTTTTCAACAGTAACACAAGTGCGAAAAGTGGTTTTTCAACACTATCACAAGTGCAAAAAGTGTTTTTTTCACACTAATACAAGTGCAAAAGTGGTTTCCTGCAACAACACAAGTGCGAAAAGTGGTTTTTCAACACTAACACAATAGTGGGGGGGCCAATGTAGCAGATTGAAATGCCCGGTGAAATTGCTTGTTAATTTTTGGACACTGGTTGGGCTGTCTTTAGGGATGATATAAGTTCTAGAAAAAATATGTCTCCAATTGTTTCAAGTTCTTTATGGCGGCCATTTTGGATTTTCAAAATGGCGGATGTCGAAAACGTAAAATTCCATTATCTTGGCTTCTAAATGACCTAGAGTTTCGATTCTGGTGTCCAGTTGTACATTTTTGGGGATAGAGAATTGAATGAAACCTTCTTTAATAACCTACAAGGGATAAAAATAGGTTTTTATGGCACAGCCGAACCAGTGTCCAAAATCTAACTTAATGCACATCTATCTTAATTGTTATTTGTTATTTGTATGTTCCAGATTCGTGACCCTGAGCTATGATGGAGCCAAAAAGCAAGAAAACCAAGAAAGAAACTGATTTCACACTTTGCATTCAGTGCCAGGATCCCCAAGGTGCACTAGTGACTGAGCCAGCACTGGGCTCATATGCAAAGTTTCTCCAGTTCATCCAGGAGAGGGCACGATATGGTGATGCCGACTTCAAACAGATCAGCGAACGATTAAGCTGTTTCACTGCCACTGACTTAAGGAACAATAAAGCAAAGTGGCACCGGGCATGTTATGGATCTACATGCAACACTGCTCACCTGGAGCGTGCTAGAGTTCGCCACCAGAAAGCCTGCGAACATGGCGACACCCAGCATCTTCATAAGAGGTGTGGACGTCCTTCTTCTGCACCTGCCGCTGCAAGTACCTCAGGTTCTACGCAAGACGAGACTCTTCGCTTCACACGTTCATCATCAACTCCATTCAACAGAGACCTTTGTTTCTTCTGTCAAGAGGTCACTAAGGAAAGTGTACATGTTGTATGCACGTTCAACGCAGGTAAACAGCTGAAGAAAGCTGTTGAAGAAGGCAGCAACCACAAGTGGAAAGTTCAGCTGAGTGCTGCCATCAGTGCACATGATGCTCATGCGATCGACGTCAAGTATCATCTCCCATGCTGGGTGCAGAATGTCCAACGTGCTCCCAAGAGTGGGACATCAAGTGATGACAAAGAACACATACTGCAAGAAACTAATGTTATCAAAATAGCCGCAGACATTGAGTTTGTCAGCCTTGTTCGCTCTCTACTCCAAGCTGGGCAGACAGACAAACAGCAGCTGTCCAAGCAGACAAAAGCAAGCTCATGGGCATCCTAGAAGATCTACCCAAGAAGTCAACTGGCACTGGTCAGCAGCCAGACGACGACAATCCTGAACATACTCCACCCCCTCCCAAGAAGGTGACTGTCATAGACGGCATGGCATTAGTGCAAGCAATGGGTAAGCCACAATGGGTCAAAACATGTGCCCAGTGGGCTGGCCATTTCAATGCAACACTGGACTGCAAGACCAACGGGTATGATGAAGTCCACCTCGTGTTTGACCGATATGATCTGCCAAATTCACTGAAAGAGGCCACACGGGAGAGGCGCCAAGGTGGCAAGCCGCCCACTGCTTACCACGTTCAAGACAGCACCCCGATTGGGAAACTGACAGCAAAACAGTTCCTGTCGCACACCAACACCAAAGATGAGCTAACTGTCTATCTGGCAAAGAAAGCTCTGTGTCACTTTGAGGGGACTACCAAGGTCTTCATCGTCACTTCAAGGCAGGATGTCTTCTCTAACTGCATGGATGTACAGCATCTCCGTAGCTCCCAGGAGGAGGCTGATACGAGGATCTTTCTTCACAGTCTAGATGCCGTCCGAAGAGGTGCAACACAGCTGTACATTCAGTCACCTGATACTGATGTATTCATCCTAGCACTCCACCGGTACCATGAACTATGCAAAGACACATACTTCATCACGGGTGTGGGGAACAAGAAGAGGCAAATCTCACTGGAACCAATAGTACATGAACTTGGTGTCAGGAAGGCTGCAGCCCTACCAGGATTCCATGCATTCACGGGAGCAGACCAGACTGGTCGGTTTGCCGGCAAGGGAAAGCTCACATGTTGGCAAGCCCTCAATAGGTGCTCTGTTGAGGTGGTATCTGCGTTTCATGACCTTGGGGCCTCTGAGGAGCTGAGAGCTGACACAGAAAGTGACATTGAGGCATTTGTATGCCAGCTGTATGAGCCTCGTACTACAGTTGTGGATGTGGGCAAGCTGAGGTGGAGACTGTTTACCAAGAAACAGCTAGAGGCACAGAAGCTGCCACCAACACGGGGAGCTTTACATGAAGCCATTGCTCGTGCACATTTCCAGGCCATGGTGTGGCATCAGGCTGATGTACCGGACCCCCAGCTTCCACAACCAACAGAACATGGATGGAGAGCAGAAGGAGATCAGCTGGTGCCCATCACAACCAAGGACCCTCCAGCCCCAGCTGCCATCACACATCTAATCAAATGTAACTGCAAGAAGACCCAATGCATGTCTCACTGCTCATGCAGGTCTCAGCATCTCAACTGTTCTGAGATGTGTATGTGTGGGGCAGATGAAGAGGTGTGTGGTAACACGGGTCAGGAGCGCCCCATGGGAATCGATAACACTGATGATGAGGAGGATGGAGATCCTTCAATGTAACAATGAACACTGCCAACTAAAAATATTGCACAAAGACATTATAAGTGTACATTTGAACACTAAAGTCCAGCCTTTATGTGATTTAGAAGTGAAAATGATGGAAAAAAATATATATATGTGTTGGCATAAGTGCGTGAAAATCCAAGATGGCTGCCATAAGAACCCTTTTGATCATATGTAGGTGTATAAATGTGTGTTTATTGGATTAAGTATCCGCAAATATGTACATTTGGACACCAAAATTAACACTCTAGGTCATTTAGAAGCCAAGATAATGACAATTTCGGTTTTCAACAAACGCCATTTTGATAATCCAAAATGGCCGCTATAAAGAACTTGAAAAAAATGGAGACATATTTTTTCTACAACTTCTATCATCCCTAAAGACAACCCAACCAGTGTCCACAAATTAACATTTGAATTCAACGGGAAAACATTGGCCCCCCCACTACAAGTGCGAAAAGTGGTTTTTCAACACTAACACAAGTGCGAAAAGTGGTTTTTCAACACTATCACAAGTGCAAAAAGTGTTTTTTCCACACTAATACAAGTGCAAAAGTGGTTTCCTGCACCAACACAAGTGCGAAAAGTGGATTTTCAACACCAGCACAAGTGCGAAAAGTGGGGTTTTCCACACTAATACAAGTGCAAAAGTGATTTCCTTCACTAATACAAGTGCAAAAGTGGTTTCCTGCACCAACACAAGTGCGAAAAGTGGTTTTTCAACACTAACACAAGTGTGAAAAGTGGTTTTTCAACACTAACACAAGTGCAAAAAGTGTTTTTTCAACACTATCACAAGTGCAAAAAGTGTTTTTTCCACATTAATACAAGTGCAAAAGTGGTTTCCTGCACCAACACAAGTGCGAAAAGTGGTTTTTCAACACTAACACAAGGGCGAAAAGTGGTTTTTCAACACTATCACAAGTGCAAAAAGTGTTTTTTCCACACTAATACAAGTGCAAAAGTAGTTTCCTGCACCAACACAAGTGCGAAAAGTGGTTTTTCAACACTAACACAAGTGCAAAAAGTGTTTTTTCAACACTATCACAATTGCAAAAAGTGTTTTTTCCACACTAATACAAATGCAAAAGTGGTTTCCTGCACCAACACAAGTGCGAAAAGTGGTTTTTCAACAATAACACAAGTGCGAAAAGTGGTTTTGCCACACTAATACAAGTGCAAAAGTGGTTTCCTGCACAAACACAAGTGCGAAAAGTGGTTTTTCAACACTAACACAAGTGCGAAAAGTGGTTTTTCAACACTAACACAAGTGCGAAAATTGGTTTTTCCACACTAATGCAAGTGCAAAAGTGGTTTCCTGCACCAACACAAGTGCGAAAAGTGGTTTTTCAACACTAACACAAGTGCAAAAAGTGTTTTTTCAACACTATCACAAGTGCAAAAAGTGTTTTTTCCACACTAATACAAGTGCAAAAGTCGTTTCCTGCACCAACACAAGTGCGAAAAGTGGTTTTTCAACACTAACACAAGTGCGAAAAGTGGTTTTTCAACACTATCACAAGTGCAAAAAGTGTTTTTTCCACACTAATACAAGTGCAAAAGTGGTTTCCTGCACCAACACAAGTGCGAAAAGTGGTTTTTCAACACTAACACAAGTGTGAAAGGTGGTTTTTCAACACTAACACAAGTGTGAAAAGTGTTTTTTCCACACTATTACAAGTTCAAAAGTGGTTTCCTGCACCAACACAAGTGCGAAAAGTGGTTTTTCAACACTAACACAAGTGCGAAAAGTGGTTTTTCAACACTAACACAAGTGCAAAAAGTGGTTTTTCAACACTATCACAAGTGCAAAAAGTGTTTTTTCCACACTAATACAAGTGCAAAAGTGGTTTCCTGCACCAACACAAGTGCGAAAAGTGGTTTTTCAACACTAACACAAGTGCGAAAAGTGGTTTTTCAACACTAACACAAGTGCGAAAAGTGGTTTTTCAACACTATCACAAGTGCAAAAAGTGTTTTTTCCACACTAATACAAGTGCAAAAGTGGTTTCCTGCACCAACACAAGTGCGAAAAGTGGATTTTCAACACTAGCACAAGTGCGAAAAGTGGGGTTTTCCACACTAATACAAGTGCAAAAGTGATTTCCTTCACTAATAGAAGTGCAAAAGTGGTTTCCTGCACCAACACAAGTGCGAACGTGGTTTTTCAACACTAGCACAAGTGTGAAAAGTGGTTTTTCAACACTAACACAAGTGCAAAAAGTGTTTTTTCAACACTATCACAAGTGCAAAAAGTGTTTTTTCCATATTAATACAAGTGCAAAAGTGGTTTCCTGCACCAACACAAGTGCGAAAAGTGGTTTTTCAACACTAACACAAGGGCGAAAAGTGGTTTTTCAACACTATCACAAGTGCAAAAAGTGTTTTTTCCACACTAATACAAGTGCAAAAGTAGTTTCCTGCGCCAACACAAGTGCGAAAAGTGGTTTTTCAACACTAACACAAGTGCAAAAAGTGTTTTTTCCACACTAATACAAGTGCAAAAGTGGTTTCCTGCACCAACACAAGTGCGAAAAGTGGTTTTTCAACACTAACACAAGTGCGAAAAGTGGTTTTTCAACACTAACACAAGTGCGAAAAGTGGTTTTTCAACACTATCACAAGTGCAAAAAGTGTTTTTTCCACACTAATACAAGTGCAAAAGTGGTTTCCTGCACCAACACAAGTGCGAAAAGTGGATTTTCAACACTAGCACAAGTGCGAAAAGTGGGGTTTTCCACACTAATACAAGTGCAAAAGTGATTTCCTTCACTAATAGAAGTGCAAAAGTGGTTTCCTGCACCAACACAAGTGCGAACGTGGTTTTTCAACACTAGCACAAGTGTGAAAAGTGGTTTTTCAACACTAACACAAGTGCAAAAAGTGTTTTTTCAACACTATCACAAGTGCAAAAAGTGTTTTTTCCATATTAATACAAGTGCAAAAGTGGTTTCCTGCACCAACACAAGTGCGAAAAGTGGTTTTTCAACACTAACACAAGGGCGAAAAGTGGTTTTTCAACACTATCACAAGTGCAAAAAGTGTTTTTTCCACACTAATACAAGTGCAAAAGTAGTTTCCTGCGCCAACACAAGTGCGAAAAGTGGTTTTTCAACACTAACACAAGTGCAAAAAGTGTTTTTTCAACACTATCACAAGTGCAAAAAGTGTTTTTTCACACAAATACAAATGCAAAAGTGGTTTCCTGCACCAACACAAGTGCGAAAAGTGGTTTTTCAACAATAACACAAGTGCGAAAAGTGGTTTTTCCACACTAATACAATTGCAAAAGTGGTTTCCTGCACAAACACAAGTGCGAAAAGTGGTTTTTCAACACTAACACAAGTGCGAAAAGTGGTTTTTCAACACTAACACAAGTGCGAAAAGTGGTTTTTCAACACTAACACAAGTGCGAAAAGTGTTTTTTCCACACTATCACAAGTGCACAAAGTGTTTTTTCCACACTAATACAAGTGCAAAAGTGGTTTCCTGCACCAACACAAGTGCAAAAAATGGTTTTTCAACACTATCACAAGTGCAAAAAGTGTTTTTTCCACACTAATACAAGTGCAAAAGTGGTTTCCTGCACCAACATAAGTGCGAAAAGTGGATTTTCAACACTAACACAAGTGCGAAAAGTGGGTTTTCAACACTAACACAAGTGCGAAAAGTGTTTTTTCCACACTAATACAAGTGCGAAAAGTGGTTTTTCAACACTATCACAAGTGCAAAAAGTGTTTTTTCCATACTAATACAAATGCAAAAGTGGTTTTTCAACACTAACACAAGTGCGAAAAGTGGTTTTTCAACACTAACACAAGTGCGAAAAGTGGTTTTTCCACACTAATGCAAGTGCAAAAGTGGTTTCCTGCACCAACACAAGTGCGAAAAGTGGTTTTTCAACACTAACACAAGTGCAAAAAGTGTTTTTTCAACACTATCACAAGTGCAAAAAGTGTTTTTTCCACACTAATACAAGTGCAAAAGTCGTTTCCTGCACCAACACAAGTGCGAAAAGTGGTTTTTCAACACTAACACAAGTGCGAAAAGTGGTTTTTCAACACTATCACAAGTGCAAAAAGTGTTTTTTCCACACTAATACAAGTGCAAAAGTGGTTTCCTGCACCAACACAAGTGCGAAAAGTGGTTTTTCAACACTAACACAAGTGCGAAAGGTTGTTTTTCAACACTAACACAAGTGCGAAAAGTGTTTTTTCCACACTATTACACGTGCAAAAGTGGTTTCCTGCACCAACAGAAGTGCGAAAAGTGGTTTTTCAACACTAACACAAGTGCGAAAAGTGGTTTTTCAACACTAACACAAGTGCGAAAAGTGGTTTTTCAACACTATCACAAGTGCAAAAAGTGTTTTTTCCACACTAATACAAGTGCAAAAGTGGTTTCCTGCACCAACACAAGTGCGAAAAGTGGTTTTTCAACACTAACACAAGTGCGAAAAGTGGTTTTTCAACACTAACACAAGTGCGAAAAGTGGTTTTTCAACACTATCACAAGTGCAAAAAGTGTTTTTTCCACACTAATACAAGTGCAAAAGTGGTTTCCTGCACCAACACAAGTGCGAAAAGTGGATTTTCAACACCAGCACAAGTGCGAAAAGTGGGGTTTTCCACACTAATACAAGTGCAAAAGTGATTTCCTTCACTAATACAAGTGCAAAAGTGGTTTCCTGCACCAACACAAGTGCGAAAAGTGGTTTTTCAACACTAACACAAGTGTGAAAAGTGGTTTTTCAACACTAATACAAGTGCAAAAAGTGTTTTTTCAACACTATCACAAGTGCAAAAAGTGTTTTTTCCACACTAATACAAGTGCAAAAGTAGTTTCCTGCACCAACACAAGTGCGAAAAGTGGTTTTTCAACACTAACACAAGTGCAAAAAGTGTTTTTTCAACACTATCACAAGTGCAAAAAGTGTTTTTTCCACACTAATACAAATGCAAAAGTGGTTTCCTGCACCAACACAAGTGCGAAAAGTGGTTTTTCAACAATAACACAAGTGCGAAAAGTGGTTTTTCCACACTAATACAAGTGCAAAAGTGGTTTCCTGCACAAACACAAGTGCGAAAAGTGGTTTTTCAACACTAACACAAGTGCGAAAAGTGGTTTTTCAACACTAACACAAGTGCGAAAATTGGTTTTTCCACACTAATGCAAGTGCAAAAGTGGTTTCCTGCACCAACACAAGTGCGAAAAGTGGTTTTTCAACACTAACACAAGTGCAAAAAGTCTTTTTTCAAGACTATCACAAGTGCAAAAAGTGTTTTTTCCACACTAATACAAGTGCAAAAGTCGTTTCCTGCACCAACACAAGTGCGAAAAGTGGTTTTTCAACACTAACACAATTGCGAAAAGTGGTTTTTCAACACTATCACAAGTGCAAAAAGTGTTTTTTCCACACTAATACAAGTGCAAAAGTGGTTTCCTGCACCAACACAAGTGCGAAAAGTGGTTTTTCAACACTAACACAAGTGCGAAAGGTGGTTTTTCAACACTAACACAAGTGTAAAAAGTGTTTTTTCCACACTATTACAAGTGCAAAAGTGGTTTCCTGCACCAACACAAGTGCGAAAAGTGGTTTTTCAACACTAACACAAGTGCGAAAAGTGGTTTTTCAACACTATCACAAGTGCAAAAAGTGTTTTTTCCACACTAATACAAGTGCAAAAGTGGTTTCCTGCACCAACACAAGTGCGAAAAGTGGTTTTTCAACACTAACACAAGTGCGAAAGGTTGTTTTTCAACACTAACACAAGTGCGAAAAGTGTTTTTTCCACACTATTACAAGTGCAAAAGTGGTTTCCTGCACCAACAGAAGTGCGAAAAGTGGTTTCTCAACACTAACACAAGTGCAAAAAGTGTTTTTTCAACACTATCACAAGTGCAAAAAGTGTTTTTTCAACACTATCACAAGTGCAAAAAGTGTTTTTTCCACACTAATACAAATGCAAAAGTGGTTTCCTGCACCAACACAAGTGCGAAAAGTGGTTTTTCAACAATAACACAAGTGCGAAAAGTGGTTTTTCCACACTAATACAAGTGCAAAAGTGGTTTCCTGCACAAACACAAGTGCGAAAAGTGGTTTTTCAACACTAACACAAGTGCGAAAAGTGGTTTTTCAACACTAACCCAAGTGCGAAAATTGGTTTTTCCACACTAATGCAAGTGCAAAAGTGGTTTCCTGCACCAACACAAGTGTGAAAAGTGGTTTTTCAACACTAACACAAGTGCAAAAAGTGTTTTTTCAACACTATCACAAGTGCAAAAAGTGTTTTTTCCACACTAATACAAGTGCAAAAGTCGTTTCCTGCACCAACACAAGTGCGAAAAGTGGTTTTTCAACACTAACACAAGTGCGAAAAGTGGTTTTTCAACACTATCACAAGTGCAAAAAGTGTTTTTTCCACACTAATACAAGTGCAAAAGTGGTTTCCTGCACCAACACAAGTGCGAAAAGTGGTTTTTCAACACTAACACAAGTGCGAAAGGTGGTTTTTCAACACTAACACAAGTGTGAAAAGTGTTTTTTCCACACTATTACAAGTGCAAAAGTGGTTTCCTGCACCAACACAAGTGCGCAAAGTGGTTTTTCAACACTAACACAAGTGCGAAAAGTGGTTTTTCAACACTATCACAAGTGCAAAAAGTGTTTTTTCCACACTAATACAAGTGCAAAAGTGGTTTCCTGCACCAACACAAGTGCGAAAAGTGGTTTTTCAACACTAACACAAGTGCGAAAGGTTGTTTTTCAACACTAACACAAGTGCGAAAAGTGTTTTTTCCACACTATTACAAGTGCAAAAGTGGTTTCCTGCACCAACACAAGTGCGAAAAGTGGTTTTTCAACACTAACACAAGTGCGAAAAGTGGTTTTTCAACAGTAACACAAGTGCGAAAAGTGGTTTTTCAACACTATCACAAGTGCAAAAAGTGTTTTTTCCACACTAATACAAGTGCAAAAGTGGTTTCCTGCACCAACACAAGTGCGAAAAGTGGTTTTTCAACACTAACACAAGTGCGAAAAGTGGTTTTTCAACACTAACACAAGTGCGAAAAGTGGTTTTTCAACACTATCACAAGTGCAAAAAGTGTTTTTTCCACACTAATACAAGTGCAAAAGTGGTTTCCTGCACCAACACAAGTGCGAAAAGTGGATTTTCAACACCAGCACAAGTGCGAAAAGTGGGGTTTTCCACACTAATACAAGTGCAAAAGTGATTTCCTTCACTAATACAAGTGCAAAAGTGGTTTCCTGCACCAACACAAGTGCGAAAAGTGGTTTTTCAACACTAACACAAGTGTGAAAAGTGGTTTTTCAACACTAACACAAGTGCAAAAAGTGTTTTTTCAACACTATCACAAGTGCAAAAAGTGTTTTTTCCACATTAATACAAGTGCAAAAGTGGTTTCCTGCACCAACACAAGTGCGAAAAGTGGTTTTTCAACACTAACACAAGGGCGAAAAGTGGTTTTTCAACACTATCACAAGTGCAAAAAGTGTTTTTTCCACACTAATACAAGTGCAAAAGTAGTTTCCTGCACCAACACAAGTGCGAAAAGTGGTTTTTCAACACTAACACAAGTGCAAAAAGTGTTTTTTCAACACTATCACAATTGCAAAAAGTGTTTTTTCCACACTAATACAAATGCAAAAGTGGTTTCCTGCACCAACACAAGTGCGAAAAGTGGTTTTTCAACAATAACACAAGTGCGAAAAGTGGTTTTGCCACACTAATACAAGTGCAAAAGTGGTTTCCTGCACAAACACAAGTGCGAAAAGTGGTTTTTCAACACTAACACAAGTGCGAAAAGTGGTTTTTCAACACTAACACAAGTGCGAAAATTGGTTTTTCCACACTAATGCAAGTGCAAAAGTGGTTTCCTGCACCAACACAAGTGCGAAAAGTGGTTTTTCAACACTAACACAAGTGCAAAAAGTGTTTTTTCAACACTATCACAAGTGCAAAAAGTGTTTTTTCCACACTAATACAAGTGCAAAAGTGGTTTCCTGCACCAACACAAGTGCGAAAAGTGGATTTTCAACACTAGCACAAGTGCGAAAAGTGGGGTTTTCCACACTAATACAAGTGCAAAAGTGATTTCCTTCACTAATAGAAGTGCAAAAGTGGTTTCCTGCACCAACACAAGTGCGAACGTGGTTTTTCAACACTAGCACAAGTGTGAAAAGTGGTTTTTCAACACTAACACAAGTGCAAAAAGTGTTTTTTCAACACTATCACAAGTGCAAAAAGTGTTTTTTCCATATTAATACAAGTGCAAAAGTGGTTTCCTGCACCAACACAAGTGCGAAAAGTGGTTTTTCAACACTAACACAAGGGCGAAAAGTGGTTTTTCAACACTATCACAAGTGCAAAAAGTGTTTTTTCCACACTAATACAAGTGCAAAAGTAGTTTCCTGCGCCAACACAAGTGCGAAAAGTGGTTTTTCAACACTAACACAAGTGCAAAAAGTGTTTTTTCCACACTAATACAAGTGCAAAAGTGGTTTCCTGCACCAACACAAGTGCGAAAAGTGGTTTTTCAACACTAACACAAGTGCGAAAAGTGGTTTTTCAACACTAACACAAGTGCGAAAAGTGGTTTTTCAACACTATCACAAGTGCAAAAAGTGTTTTTTCCACACTAATACAAGTGCAAAAGTGGTTTCCTGCACCAACACAAGTGCGAAAAGTGGATTTTCAACACTAGCACAAGTGCGAAAAGTGGGGTTTTCCACACTAATACAAGTGCAAAAGTGATTTCCTTCACTAATAGAAGTGCAAAAGTGGTTTCCTGCACCAACACAAGTGCGAACGTGGTTTTTCAACACTAGCACAAGTGTGAAAAGTGGTTTTTCAACACTAACACAAGTGCAAAAAGTGTTTTTTCAACACTATCACAAGTGCAAAAAGTGTTTTTTCCATATTAATACAAGTGCAAAAGTGGTTTCCTGCACCAACACAAGTGCGAAAAGTGGTTTTTCAACACTAACACAAGGGCGAAAAGTGGTTTTTCAACACTATCACAAGTGCAAAAAGTGTTTTTTCCACACTAATACAAGTGCAAAAGTAGTTTCCTGCGCCAACACAAGTGCGAAAAGTGGTTTTTCAACACTAACACAAGTGCAAAAAGTGTTTTTTCAACACTATCACAAGTGCAAAAAGTGTTTTTTTCACACAAATACAAATGCAAAAGTGGTTTCCTGCACCAACACAAGTGCGAAAAGTGGTTTTTCAACAATAACACAAGTGCGAAAAGTGGTTTTTCCACACTAATACAATTGCAAAAGTGGTTTCCTGCACAAACACAAGTGCGAAAAGTGGTTTTTCAACACTAACACAAGTGCGAAAAGTGGTTTTTCAACACTAACACAAGTGCGAAAAGTGGTTTTTCAACACTAACACAAGTGCGAAAAGTGTTTTTTCCACACTATCACAAGTGCAAAAAGTGTTTTTTCCACACTAATACAAGTGCAAAAGTGGTTTCCTGCACCAACACAAGTGCAAAAAATGGTTTTTCAACACTATCACAAGTGCAAAAAGTGTTTTTTCCACACTAATACAAGTGCAAAAGTGGTTTCCTGCACCAACATAAGTGCGAAAAGTGGATTTTCAACACTAACACAAGTGCGAAAAGTGGGTTTTCAACACTAACACAAGTGCGAAAAGTGTTTTTTCCACACTAATACAAGTGCGAAAAGTGGTTTTTCAACACTATCACAAGTGCAAAAAGTGTTTTTTCCATACTAATACAAATGCAAAAGTGGTTTTTCAACACTAACACAAGTGCGAAAAGTGGTTTTTCAACACTAACACAAGTGCGAAAAGTGGTTTTTCCACACTAATGCAAGTGCAAAAGTGGTTTCCTGCACCAACACAAGTGCGAAAAGTGGTTTTTCAACACTAACACAAGTGCAAAAAGTGTTTTTTCAACACTATCACAAGTGCAAAAAGTGTTTTTTCCACACTAATACAAGTGCAAAAGTCGTTTCCTGCACCAACACAAGTGCGAAAAGTGGTTTTTCAACACTAACACAAGTGCGAAAAGTGGTTTTTCAACACTATCACAAGTGCAAAAAGTGTTTTTTCCACACTAATACAAGTGCAAAAGTGGTTTCCTGCACCAACACAAGTGCGAAAAGTGGTTTTTCAACACTAACACAAGTGCGAAAGGTTGTTTTTCAACACTAACACAAGTGCGAAAAGTGTTTTTTCCACACTATTACACGTGCAAAAGTGGTTTCCTGCACCAACAGAAGTGCGAAAAGTGGTTTTTCAACACTAACACAAGTGCGAAAAGTGGTTTTTCAACACTAACACAAGTGCGAAAAGTGGTTTTTCAACACTATCACAAGTGCAAAAAGTGTTTTTTCCACACTAATACAAGTGCAAAAGTGGTTTCCTGCACCAACACAAGTGCGAAAAGTGGTTTTTCAACACTAACACAAGTGCGAAAAGTGGTTTTTCAACACTAACACAAGTGCGAAAAGTGGTTTTTCAACACTATCACAAGTGCAAAAAGTGTTTTTTCCACACTAATACAAGTGCAAAAGTGGTTTCCTGCACCAACACAAGTGCGAAAAGTGGATTTTCAACACCAGCACAAGTGCGAAAAGTGGGGTTTTCCACACTAATACAAGTGCAAAAGTGATTTCCTTCACTAATACAAGTGCAAAAGTGGTTTCCTGCACCAACACAAGTGCGAAAAGTGGTTTTTCAACACTAACACAAGTGTGAAAAGTGGTTTTTCAACACTAATACAAGTGCAAAAAGTGTTTTTTCAACACTATCACAAGTGCAAAAAGTGTTTTTTCCACACTAATACAAGTGCAAAAGTAGTTTCCTGCACCAACACAAGTGCGAAAAGTGGTTTTTCAACACTAACACAAGTGCAAAAAGTGTTTTTTCAACACTATCACAAGTGCAAAAAGTGTTTTTTCCACACTAATACAAATGCAAAAGTGGTTTCCTGCACCAACACAAGTGCGAAAAGTGGTTTTTCAACAATAACACAAGTGCGAAAAGTGGTTTTTCCACACTAATACAAGTGCAAAAGTGGTTTCCTGCACAAACACAAGTGCGAAAAGTGGTTTTTCAACACTAACACAAGTGCGAAAAGTGGTTTTTCAACACTAACACAAGTGCGAAAATTGGTTTTTCCACACTAATGCAAGTGCAAAAGTGGTTTCCTGCACCAACACAAGTGCGAAAAGTGGTTTTTCAACACTAACACAAGTGCAAAAAGTCTTTTTTCAAGACTATCACAAGTGCAAAAAGTGTTTTTTCCACACTAATACAAGTGCAAAAGTCGTTTCCTGCACCAACACAAGTGCGAAAAGTGGTTTTTCAACACTAACACAAGTGCGAAAAGTGGTTTTTCAACACTATCACAAGTGCAAAAAGTGTTTTTTCCACACTAATACAAGTGCAAAAGTGGTTTCCTGCACCAACACAAGTGCGAAAAGTGGTTTTTCAACACTAACACAAGTGCGAAAGGTGGTTTTTCAACACTAACACAAGTGTAAAAAGTGTTTTTTCCACACTATTACAAGTGCAAAAGTGGTTTCCTGCACCAACACAAGTGCGAAAAGTGGTTTTTCAACACTAACACAAGTGCGAAAAGTGGTTTTTCAACACTATCACAAGTGCAAAAAGTGTTTTTTCCACACTAATACAAGTGCAAAAGTGGTTTCCTGCACCAACACAAGTGCGAAAAGTGGTTTTTCAACACTAACACAAGTGCGAAAGGTTGTTTTTCAACACTAACACAAGTGCGAAAAGTGTTTTTTCCACACTATTACAAGTGCAAAAGTGGTTTCCTGCACCAACAGAAGTGCGAAAAGTGGTTTCTCAACACTAACACAAGTGCAAAAAGTGTTTTTTCAACACTATCACAAGTGCAAAAAGTGTTTTTTCAACACTATCACAAGTGCAAAAAGTGTTTTTTCCACACTAATACAAATGCAAAAGTGGTTTCCTGCACCAACACAAGTGCGAAAAGTGGTTTTTCAACAATAACACAAGTGCGAAAAGTGGTTTTTCCACACTAATACAAGTGCAAAAGTGGTTTCCTGCACAAACACAAGTGCGAAAAGTGGTTTTTCAACACTAACACAAGTGCGAAAAGTGGTTTTTCAACACTAACCCAAGTGCGAAAATTGGTTTTTCCACACTAATGCAAGTGCAAAAGTGGTTTCCTGCACCAACACAAGTGTGAAAAGTGGTTTTTCAACACTAACACAAGTGCAAAAAGTGTTTTTTCAACACTATCACAAGTGCAAAAAGTGTTTTTTCCACACTAATACAAGTGCAAAAGTCGTTTCCTGCACCAACACAAGTGCGAAAAGTGGTTTTTCAACACTAACACAAGTGCGAAAAGTGGTTTTTCAACACTATCACAAGTGCAAAAAGTGTTTTTTCCACACTAATACAAGTGCAAAAGTGGTTTCCTGCACCAACACAAGTGCGAAAAGTGGTTTTTCAACACTAACACAAGTGCGAAAGGTGGTTTTTCAACACTAACACAAGTGTGAAAAGTGTTTTTTCCACACTATTACAAGTGCAAAAGTGGTTTCCTGCACCAACACAAGTGCGCAAAGTGGTTTTTCAACACTAACACAAGTGCGAAAAGTGGTTTTTCAACACTATCACAAGTGCAAAAAGTGTTTTTTCCACACTAATACAAGTGCAAAAGTGGTTTCCTGCACCAACACAAGTGCGAAAAGTGGTTTTTCAACACTAACACAAGTGCGAAAGGTTGTTTTTCAACACTAACACAAGTGCAAAAAGTGTTTTTTCCACACTATTACAAGTGCAAAAGTGGTTTCCTGCACCAACACAAGTGCGAAAAGTGGTTTTTCAACACTAACACAAGTGCGAAAAGTGGTTTTTCAACAGTAACACAAGTGCGAAAAGTGGTTTTTCAACACTATCACAAGTGCAAAAAGTGTTTTTTCCACACTAATACAAGTGCAAAAGTGGTTTCCTGCACCAACACAAGTGCGAAAAGTGGTTTTTCAACACTAACACAAGTGCGAAAAGTGGTTTTTCAACACTAACACAAGTGCGAAAAGTGGTTTTTCAACACTATCACAAGTGCAAAAAGTGTTTTTTCCACACTAATACAAGTGCAAAAGTGGTTTCCTGCACCAACACAAGTGCGAAAAGTGGATTTTCAACACCAGCACAAGTGCGAAAAGTGGGGTTTTCCACACTAATACAAGTGCAAAAGTGATTTCCTTCACTAATACAAGTGCAAAAGTGGTTTCCTGCACCAACACAAGTGCGAAAAGTGGTTTTTCAACACTAACACAAGTGTGAAAAGTGGTTTTTCAACACTAACACAAGTGCAAAAAGTGTTTTTTCAACACTATCACAAGTGCAAAAAGTGTTTTTTCCACATTAATACAAGTGCAAAAGTGGTTTCCTGCACCAACACAAGTGCGAAAAGTGGTTTTTCAACACTAACACAAGGGCGAAAAGTGGTTTTTCAACACTATCACAAGTGCAAAAAGTGTTTTTTCCACACTAATACAAGTGCAAAAGTAGTTTCCTGCACCAACACAAGTGCGAAAAGTGGTTTTTCAACACTAACACAAGTGCAAAAAGTGTTTTTTCAACACTATCACAATTGCAAAAAGTGTTTTTTCCACACTAATACAAATGCAAAAGTGGTTTCCTGCACCAACACAAGTGCGAAAAGTGGTTTTTCAACAATAACACAAGTGCGAAAAGTGGTTTTGCCACACTAATACAAGTGCAAAAGTGGTTTCCTGCACAAACACAAGTGCGAAAAGTGGTTTTTCAACACTAACACAAGTGCGAAAAGTGGTTTTTCAACACTAACACAAGTGCGAAAATTGGTTTTTCCACACTAATGCAAGTGCAAAAGTGGTTTCCTGCACCAACACAAGTGCGAAAAGTGGTTTTTCAACACTAACACAAGTGCAAAAAGTGTTTTTTCAACACTATCACAAGTGCAAAAAGTGTTTTTTCCACACTAATACAAGTGCAAAAGTCGTTTCCTGCACCAACACAAGTGCGAAAAGTGGTTTTTCAACACTAACACAAGTGCGAAAAGTGGTTTTTCAACACTATCACAAGTGCAAAAAGTGTTTTTTCCACACTAATACAAGTGCAAAAGTGGTTTCCTGCACCAACACAAGTGCGAAAAGTGGTTTTTCAACACTAACACAAGTGTGAAAGGTGGTTTTTCAACACTAACACAAGTGTGAAAAGTGTTTTTTCCACACTATTACAAGTGCAAAAGTGGTTTCCTGCACCAACACAAGTGCGAAAAGTGGTTTTTCAACACTAACACAAGTGCGAAAAGTGGTTTTTCAACACTAACACAAGTGCAAAAAGTGGTTTTTCAACACTATCACAAGTGCAAAAAGTGTTTTTTCCACACTAATACAAGTGCAAAAGTGGTTTCCTGCACCAACACAAGTGCGAAAAGTGGTTTTTCAACACTAACACAAGTGCGAAAAGTGGTTTTTCAACACTAACACAAGTGCGAAAAGTGGTTTTTCAACACTATCACAAGTGCAAAAAGTGTTTTTTCCACACTAATACAAGTGCAAAAGTGGTTTCCTGCACCAACACAAGTGCGAAAAGTGGATTTTCAACACTAGCACAAGTGCGAAAAGTGGGGTTTTCCACACTAATACAAGTGCAAAAGTGATTTCCTTCACTAATAGAAGTGCAAAAGTGGTTTCCTGCACCAACACAAGTGCGAAAGTGGTTTTTCAACACTAGCACAAGTGTGAAAAGTGGTTTTTCAACACTAACACAAGTGCAAAAAGTGTTTTTTCAACACTATCACAAGTGCAAAAAGTGTTTTTTCCACACTAATACAAGTGCAAAAGTGGTTTCCTGCACCAACACAAGTGCGAAAAGTGGATTTTCAACACCAGCACAAGTGCGAAAAGTGGGGTTTTCCACACTAATACAAGTGCAAAAGTGATTTCCTTCACTAATACAAGTGCAAAAGTGGTTTCCTGCACCAACACAAGTGCGAAAAGTGGTTTTTCAACACTAACACAAGTGTGAAAAGTGGTTTTTCAACACTAACACAAGTGCAAAAAGTGTTTTTTCAACACTATCACAAGTGCAAAAAGTGTTTTTTCCACATTAATACAAGTGCAAAAGTGGTTTCCTGCACCAACACAAGTGCGAAAAGTGGTTTTTCAACACTAACACAAGGGCGAAAAGTGGTTTTTCAACACTATCACAAGTGCAAAAAGTGTTTTTTCCACACTAATACAAGTGCAAAAGTAGTTTCCTGCACCAACACAAGTGCGAAAAGTGGTTTTTCAACACTAACACAAGTGCAAAAAGTGTTTTTTCAACACTATCACAATTGCAAAAAGTGTTTTTTCCACACTAATACAAATGCAAAAGTGGTTTCCTGCACCAACACAAGTGCGAAAAGTGGTTTTTCAACAATAACACAAGTGCGAAAAGTGGTTTTGCCACACTAATACAAGTGCAAAAGTGGTTTCCTGCACAAACACAAGTGCGAAAAGTGGTTTTTCAACACTAACACAAGTGCGAAAAGTGGTTTTTCAACACTAACACAAGTGCGAAAATTGGTTTTTCCACACTAATGCAAGTGCAAAAGTGGTTTCCTGCACCAACACAAGTGCGAAAAGTGGTTTTTCAACACTAACACAAGTGCAAAAAGTGTTTTTTCAACACTATCACAAGTGCAAAAAGTGTTTTTTCCACACTAATACAAGTGCAAAAGTCGTTTCCTGCACCAACACAAGTGCGAAAAGTGGTTTTTCAACACTAACACAAGTGCGAAAAGTGGTTTTTCAACACTATCACAAGTGCAAAAAGTGTTTTTTCCACACTAATACAAGTGCAAAAGTGGTTTCCTGCACCAACACAAGTGCGAAAAGTGGTTTTTCAACACTAACACAAGTGTGAAAGGTGGTTTTTCAACACTAACACAAGTGTGAAAAGTGTTTTTTCCACACTATTACAAGTGCAAAAGTGGTTTCCTGCACCAACACAAGTGCGAAAAGTGGTTTTTCAACACTAACACAAGTGCGAAAAGTGGTTTTTCAACACTAACACAAGTGCAAAAAGTGGTTTTTCAACACTATCACAAGTGCAAAAAGTGTTTTTTCCACACTAATACAAGTGCAAAAGTGGTTTCCTGCACCAACACAAGTGCGAAAAGTGGTTTTTCAACACTAACACAAGTGCGAAAAGTGGTTTTTCAACACTAACACAAGTGCGAAAAGTGGTTTTTCAACACTATCACAAGTGCAAAAAGTGTTTTTTCCACACTAATACAAGTGCAAAAGTGGTTTCCTGCACCAACACAAGTGCGAAAAGTGGATTTTCAACACTAGCACAAGTGCGAAAAGTGGGGTTTTCCACACTAATACAAGTGCAAAAGTGATTTCCTTCACTAATAGAAGTGCAAAAGTGGTTTCCTGCACCAACACAAGTGCGAAAGTGGTTTTTCAACACTAGCACAAGTGTGAAAAGTGGTTTTTCAACACTAACACAAGTGCAAAAAGTGTTTTTTCAACACTATCACAAGTGCAAAAAGTGTTTTTTCCACACTAATACAAGTGCAAAAGTGGTTTCCTGCACCAACACAAGTGCGAAAAGTGGATTTTCAACACCAGCACAAGTGCGAAAAGTGGGGTTTTCCACACTAATACAAGTGCAAAAGTGATTTCCTTCACTAATACAAGTGCAAAAGTGGTTTCCTGCACCAACACAAGTGCGAAAAGTGGTTTTTCAACACTAACACAAGTGTGAAAAGTGGTTTTTCAACACTAACACAAGTGCAAAAAGTGTTTTTTCAACACTATCACAAGTGCAAAAAGTGTTTTTTCCACATTAATACAAGTGCAAAAGTGGTTTCCTGCACCAACACAAGTGCGAAAAGTGGTTTTTCAACACTAACACAAGGGCGAAAAGTGGTTTTTCAACACTATCACAAGTGCAAAAAGTGTTTTTTCCACACTAATACAAGTGCAAAAGTAGTTTCCTGCACCAACACAAGTGCGAAAAGTGGTTTTTCAACACTAACACAAGTGCAAAAAGTGTTTTTTCAACACTATCACAATTGCAAAAAGTGTTTTTTCCACACTAATACAAATGCAAAAGTGGTTTCCTGCACCAACACAAGTGCGAAAAGTGGTTTTTCAACAATAACACAAGTGCGAAAAGTGGTTTTGCCACACTAATACAAGTGCAAAAGTGGTTTCCTGCACAAACACAAGTGCGAAAAGTGGTTTTTCAACACTAACACAAGTGCGAAAAGTGGTTTTTCAACACTAACACAAGTGCGAAAATTGGTTTTTCCACACTAATGCAAGTGCAAAAGTGGTTTCCTGCACCAACACAAGTGCGAAAAGTGGTTTTTCAACACTAACACAAGTGCAAAAAGTGTTTTTTCAACACTATCACAAGTGCAAAAAGTGTTTTTTCCACACTAATACAAGTGCAAAAGTCGTTTCCTGCACCAACACAAGTGCGAAAAGTGGTTTTTCAACACTAACACAAGTGCGAAAAGTGGTTTTTCAACACTATCACAAGTGCAAAAAGTGTTTTTTCCACACTAATACAAGTGCAAAAGTGGTTTCCTGCACCAACACAAGTGCGAAAAGTGGTTTTTCAACACTAACACAAGTGTGAAAGGTGGTTTTTCAACACTAACACAAGTGTGAAAAGTGTTTTTTCCACACTATTACAAGTGCAAAAGTGGTTTCCTGCACCAACACAAGTGCGAAAAGTGGTTTTTCAACACTAACACAAGTGCGAAAAGTGGTTTTTCAACACTAACACAAGTGCAAAAAGTGGTTTTTCAACACTATCACAAGTGCAAAAAGTGTTTTTTCCACACTAATACAAGTGCAAAAGTGGTTTCCTGCACCAACACAAGTGCGAAAAGTGGTTTTTCAACACTAACACAAGTGCGAAAAGTGGTTTTTCAACACTAACACAAGTGCGAAAAGTGGTTTTTCAACACTATCACAAGTGCAAAAAGTGTTTTTTCCACACTAATACAAGTGCAAAAGTGGTTTCCTGCACCAACACAAGTGCGAAAAGTGGATTTTCAACACTAGCACAAGTGCGAAAAGTGGGGTTTTCCACACTAATACAAGTGCAAAAGTGATTTCCTTCACTAATAGAAGTGCAAAAGTGGTTTCCTGCACCAACACAAGTGCGAAAGTGGTTTTTCAACACTAGCACAAGTGTGAAAAGTGGTTTTTCAACACTAACACAAGTGCAAAAAGTGTTTTTTCAACACTATCACAAGTGCAAAAAGTGTTTTTTCCATATTAATACAAGTGCAAAAGTGGTTTCCTGCACCAACACAAGTGCGAAAAGTGGTTTTTCAACACTAACACAAGGGCGAAAAGTGGTTTTTCAACACTATCACAAGTGCAAAAAGTGTTTTTTCCACACTAATACAAGTGCAAAAGTAGTTTCCTGCACCAACACAAGTGCGAAAAGTGGTTTTTCAACACTAACACAAGTGCAAAAAGTATTTTTTCAACACTATCACAAGTGCAAAAAGTGTTTTTTCCACACGAATACAAATGCAAAAGTGGTTTCCTGCACCAACACAAGTGCGAAAAGTGGTTTTTCAACAATAACACAAGTGCGAAAAGTGATTTTTCCACACTAATACAATTGCAAAAGTGGTTTCCTGCACAAACACAAGTGCGAAAAGTGGTTTTTCAACACTAACACAAGTGCGAAAAGTGGTTTTTCAACACTAACACAAGTGCGAAAAGTGGTTTTTCAACACTAACACAAGTGCGAAAAGTGTTTTTTCCACACTATCACAAGTGCAAAAAGTGTTTTTTCCACACTAATACAAGTGTAAAAGTGGTTTCCTGCACCAACACAAGTGCAAAAAATGGTTTTTCAACACTATCACAAGTGCAAAAAGTGTTTTTTCCACACTAATACAAGTGCAAAAGTGGTTTCCTGCACCAACATAAGTGCGAAAAGTGGATTTTCAACACTAACACAAGTGCGAAAAGTGGGTTTTCAACACTAACACAAGTGCGAAAAGTGTTTTTTCCACACTAATACAAGTGCGAAAAGTGGTTTTTCAACACTATCACAAGTGCAAAAAGTGTTTTTTCCATACTAATACAAATGCAAAAGTGGTTTTTCAACACTAACACAAGTGCGAAAAGTGGTTTTTCAACACTAACACAAGTGCGAAAAGTGGTTTTTCCACACTAATGCAAGTGCAAAAGTGGTTTCCTGCACCAACACAAGTGCGAAAAGTGGTTTTTCAACACTAACACAAGTGCAAAAAGTGTTTTTTCAACACTATCACAAGTGCAAAAAGTGTTTTTTCCACACTAATACAAGTGCAAAAGTGGTTTCCTGCACCAACACAAGTGCGAAAAGTGGTTTTTCAACACTAACACAAGTGCGAAAAGTGGTTTTTCAACACTATCACAAGTGCAAAAAGTGTTTTTTCCACACTAATACAAGTGCAAAAGTGGTTTCCTGCACCAACACAAGTGCGAAAAGTGGTTTTTCAACACTAACACAAGTGCGAAAGGTTGTTTTTCAACACTAACACAAGTGCGAAAAGTGTTTTTTCCACACTATTACACGTGCAAAAGTGGTTTCCTGCACCAACAGAAGTGCGAAAAGTGGTTTTTCAACACTAACACAAGTGCGAAAAGTGGTTTTTCAACACTAACACAAGTGCGAAAAGTGGTTTTTCAACACTATCACAAGTGCAAAAAGTGTTTTTTCCACACTAATACAAGTGCAAAAGTGGTTTCCTGCACCAACACAAGTGCGAAAAGTGGTTTTTCAACACTAACACAAGTGCGAAAAGTGGTTTTTCAACACTAACACAAGTGCGAAAAGTGGTTTTTCAACACTAATACAAGTGCAAAAGTGGTTTCCTGCACCAACACAAGTGCGAAAAGTGGATTTTCAACACCAGCACAAGTGCGAAAAGTGGGGTTTTCCACACTAATACAAGTGCAAAAGTGATTTCCTTCACGAATACAAGTGCAAAAGTGGTTTCCTGCACCAACACAAGTGCGAAAAGTGGTTTTTCAACACTAACACAAGTGTGAAAAGTGGTTTTTCAACACTAATACAAGTGCAAAAAGTGTTTTTTCAACACTATCACAAGTGCAAAAAGTGTTTTTTCCACATTAATACAAGTGCAAAAGTAGTTTCCTGCACCAACACAAGTGCGAAAAGTGGTTTTTCAACACTAACACAAGTGCAAAAAGTGTTTTTTCAACACTATCACAAGTGCAAAAAGTGTTTTTTCCACACTAATACAAATGCAAAAGTGGTTTCCTGCACCAACACAAGTGCGAAAAGTGGTTTTTCAACAATAACACAAGTGCGAAAAGTGGTTTTTCCACACTAATACAAGTGCAAAAGTGGTTTCCTGCACAAACACAAGTGCGAAAAGTGGTTTTTCAACACTAACACAAGTGCGAAAAGTGGTTTTTCAACACTAACACAAGTGCGAAAATTGGTTTTTCCACACTAATGCAAGTGCAAAAGTGGTTTCCTGCACCAACACAAGTGCGAAAAGTGGTTTTTCAACACTAACACAAGTGCAAAAAGTGTTTTTTCAACACTATCACAAGTGCAAAAAGTGTTTTTTCCACACTAATACAAGTGCAAAAGTCGTTTCCTGCACCAACACAAGTGCGAAAAGTGGTTTTTCAACACTAACACAAGTGCGAAAAGTGGTTTTTCAACACTATCACAAGTGCAAAAAGTGTTTTTTCCACACTAATACAAGTGCAAAAGTGGTTTCCTGCACCAACACAAGTGCGAAAAGTGGTTTTTCAACACTAACACAAGTGCGAAAAGTGGTTTTTCAACACTAACACAAGTGCGAAAAGTGGTTTTTCAACACTATCACAAGTGCAAAAAGTGTTTTTTCCACACTAATACAAGTGCAAAAGTGGTTTCCTGCACCAACACAAGTGCGAAAAGTGGATTTTCAACACTAGCACAAGTGCGAAAAGTGGGGTTTTCCACACAAATACAAGTGCAAAAGTGATTTCCTTCACTAATACAAGTGCAAAAGTGGTTTCCTGCACCAACACAAGTGCGAAAGTGGTTTTTCAACACTAGCACAAGTGTGAAAAGTGGTTTTTCAACACTAACACAAGTGCGAAAAGTGTTTTTTCCACACTATCACAAGTGCAAAAAGTGTTTTTTCCACACTAATACAAGTACAAAAGTGGTTTCCTGCACCAACACAAGTGCAAAAAATGGTTTTTCAACACTATCACAAGTGCAAAAAGTGTTTTTTCCACACTAATACAAGTGCAAAAGTGGTTTCCTGCACCAACATAAGTGCGAAAAGTGGATTTTCAACACTAACACAAGTGCGAAAAGTGGGTTTTCAACACTAACACAAGTGCGAAAAGTGTTTTTTCCACACTAATACAAGTGCGAAAAGTGGTTTTTCAACACTATCACAAGTGCAAAAAGTGTTTTTTCCATACTAATACAAATGCAAAAGTGGTTTTTCAACACTAACACAAGTGCGAAAAGTGGTTTTTCAACACTAACACAAGTGCGAAAAGTGGTTTTTCCACACTAATGCAAGTGCAAAAGTGGTTTCCTGCACCAACACAAGTGCGAAAAGTGGTTTTTCAACACTAACACAAGTGCAAAAAGTGTTTTTTCAACACTATCACAAGTGCAAAAAGTGTTTTTTCCACACTAATACAAGTGCAAAAGTCGTTTCCTGCACCAACACAAGTGCGAAAAGTGGTTTTTCAACACTAACACAAGTGCGAAAAGTGGTTTTTCAACACTATCACAAGTGCAAAAAGTGTTTTTCCACACTAATACAAGTGCAAAAGTGGTTTCCTGCACCAACACAAGTGCGAAAATTGGTTTTTCAACACTAACACAAGTGCGAAAGGTTGTTTTTCAACACTAACACAAGTGCGAAAAGTGTTTTTTCCACACTATTACAAGTGCAAAAGTGGTTTCCTGCACCAACACAAGTGCGAAAAGTGGCTTTTCAACACTAGCACAAGTGCGAAAAGTGGGGTTTTCCACACTAATACAAGTGCAAAAGTGATTTCCTTCACTAATAGAAGTGCAAAAGTGGTTTCCTGCACCAACACAAGTGCGAAAGTGGTTTTTCAACACTAGCACAAGTGTGAAAAGTGGTTTTTCAACACTAACACAAGTGCAAAAAGTGTTTTTTCAACACTATCACAAGTGCAAAAAGTGTTTTTTCCACACTAATACAAGTGCAAAAGTGGTTTCCTGCACCAACACAAGTGCGAAAAGTGGATTTTCAACACCAGCACAAGTGCGAAAAGTGGGGTTTTCCACACTAATACAAGTGCAAAAGTGATTTCCTTCACTAATACAAGTGCAAAAGTGGTTTCCTGCACCAACACAAGTGCGAAAAGTGGTTTTTCAACACTAACACAAGTGTGAAAAGTGGTTTTTCAACACTAACACAAGTGCAAAAAGTGTTTTTTCAACACTATCACAAGTGCAAAAAGTGTTTTTTCCACATTAATACAAGTGCAAAAGTGGTTTCCTGCACCAACACAAGTGCGAAAAGTGGTTTTTCAACACTAACACAAGGGCGAAAAGTGGTTTTTCAACACTATCACAAGTGCAAAAAGTGTTTTTTCCACACTAATACAAGTGCAAAAGTAGTTTCCTGCACCAACACAAGTGCGAAAAGTGGTTTTTCAACACTAACACAAGTGCAAAAAGTGTTTTTTCAACACTATCACAATTGCAAAAAGTGTTTTTTCCACACTAATACAAATGCAAAAGTGGTTTCCTGCACCAACACAAGTGCGAAAAGTGGTTTTTCAACAATAACACAAGTGCGAAAAGTGGTTTTGCCACACTAATACAAGTGCAAAAGTGGTTTCCTGCACAAACACAAGTGCGAAAAGTGGTTTTTCAACACTAACACAAGTGCGAAAAGTGGTTTTTCAACACTAACACAAGTGCGAAAATTGGTTTTTCCACACTAATGCAAGTGCAAAAGTGGTTTCCTGCACCAACACAAGTGCGAAAAGTGGTTTTTCAACACTAACACAAGTGCAAAAAGTGTTTTTTCAACACTATCACAAGTGCAAAAAGTGTTTTTTCCACACTAATACAAGTGCAAAAGTCGTTTCCTGCACCAACACAAGTGCGAAAAGTGGTTTTTCAACACTAACACAAGTGCGAAAAGTGGTTTTTCAACACTATCACAAGTGCAAAAAGTGTTTTTTCCACACTAATACAAGTGCAAAAGTGGTTTCCTGCACCAACACAAGTGCGAAAAGTGGTTTTTCAACACTAACACAAGTGTGAAAGGTGGTTTTTCAACACTAACACAAGTGTGAAAAGTGTTTTTTCCACACTATTACAAGTGCAAAAGTGGTTTCCTGCACCAACACAAGTGCGAAAAGTGGTTTTTCAACACTAACACAAGTGCGAAAAGTGGTTTTTCAACACTAACACAAGTGCAAAAAGTGGTTTTTCAACACTATCACAAGTGCAAAAAGTGTTTTTTCCACACTAATACAAGTGCAAAAGTGGTTTCCTGCACCAACACAAGTGCGAAAAGTGGTTTTTCAACACTAACACAAGTGCGAAAAGTGGTTTTTCAACACTAACACAAGTGCGAAAAGTGGTTTTTCAACACTATCACAAGTGCAAAAAGTGTTTTTTCCACACTAATACAAGTGCAAAAGTGGTTTCCTGCACCAACACAAGTGCGAAAAGTGGATTTTCAACACTAGCACAAGTGCGAAAAGTGGGGTTTTCCACACTAATACAAGTGCAAAAGTGATTTCCTTCACTAATAGAAGTGCAAAAGTGGTTTCCTGCACCAACACAAGTGCGAAAGTGGTTTTTCAACACTAGCACAAGTGTGAAAAGTGGTTTTTCAACACTAACACAAGTGCAAAAAGTGTTTTTTCAACACTATCACAAGTGCAAAAAGTGTTTTTTCCATATTAATACAAGTGCAAAAGTGGTTTCCTGCACCAACACAAGTGCGAAAAGTGGTTTTTCAACACTAACACAAGGGCGAAAAGTGGTTTTTCAACACTATCACAAGTGCAAAAAGTGTTTTTTCCACACTAATACAAGTGCAAAAGTAGTTTCCTGCACCAACACAAGTGCGAAAAGTGGTTTTTCAACACTAACACAAGTGCAAAAAGTATTTTTTCAACACTATCACAAGTGCAAAAAGTGTTTTTTCCACACGAATACAAATGCAAAAGTGGTTTCCTGCACCAACACAAGTGCGAAAAGTGGTTTTTCAACAATAACACAAGTGCGAAAAGTGGTTTTTCCACACTAATACAATTGCAAAAGTGGTTTCCTGCACAAACACAAGTGCGAAAAGTGGTTTTTCAACACTAACACAAGTGCGAAAAGTGGTTTTTCAACACTAACACAAGTGCGAAAAGTGGTTTTTCAACACTAACACAAGTGCGAAAAGTGTTTTTTCCACACTATCACAAGTGCAAAAAGTGTTTTTTCCACACTATTACAAGTGCAAAAGTGGTTTCCTGCACCAACACAAGTGCAAAAAATGGTTTTTCAACACTATCACAAGTGCAAAAAGTGTTTTTTCCACACTAATACAAGTGCAAAAGTGGTTTCCTGCACCAACATAAGTGCGAAAAGTGGATTTTCAACACTAACACAAGTGCGAAAAGTGGGTTTTCAACACTAACACAAGTGCGAAAAGTGTTTTTTCCACACGAATACAAGTGCGAAAAGTGGTTTTTCAACACTATCACAAGTGCAAAAAGTGTTTTTTCCATACTAATACAAATGCAAAAGTGGTTTTTCAACACTAACACAAGTGCGAAAAGTGGTTTTTCAACACTAACACAAGTGCGAAAAGTGGTTTTTCCACACTAATGCAAGTGCAAAAGTGGTTTCCTGCACCAACACAAGTGCGAAAAGTGGTTTTTCAACACTAACACAAGTGCAAAAAGTGTTTTTTCAACACTATCACAAGTGCAAAAAGTGTTTTTTCCACACTAATACAAGTGCAAAAGTGGTTTCCTGCACCAACACAAGTGCGAAAAGTGGTTTTTCAACACTAACACAAGTGCGAAAAGTGGTTTTTCAACACTATCACAAGTGCAAAAAGTGTTTTTTCCACACTAATACAAGTGCAAAAGTGGTTTCCTGCACCAACACAAGTGCGAAAAGTGGTTTTTCAACACTAACACAAGTGCGAAAGGTTGTTTTTCAACACTAACACAAGTGCGAAAAGTGTTTTTTCCACACTATTACACGTGCAAAAGTGGTTTCCTGCACCAACAGAAGTGCGAAAAGTGGTTTTTCAACACTAACACAAGTGCGAAAAGTGGTTTTTCAACACTAACACAAGTGCGAAAAGTGGTTTTTCAACACTATCACAAGTGCAAAAAGTGTTTTTTCCACACTAATACAAGTGCAAAAGTGGTTTCCTGCACCAACACAAGTGCGAAAAGTGGTTTTTCAACACTAACACAAGTGCGAAAAGTGGTTTTTCAACACTAACACAAGTGCGAAAAGTGGTTTTTCAACACTAATACAAGTGCAAAAGTGGTTTCCTGCACCAACACAAGTGCGAAAAGTGGATTTTCAACACCAGCACAAGTGCGAAAAGTGGGGTTTTCCACACTAATACAAGTGCAAAAGTGATTTCCTTCACGAATACAAGTGCAAAAGTGGTTTCCTGCACCAACACAAGTGCGAAAAGTGGTTTTTCAACACTAACACAAGTGTGAAAAGTGGTTTTTCAACACTAATACAAGTGCAAAAAGTGTTTTTTCAACACTATCACAAGTGCAAAAAGTGTTTTTTCCACATTAATACAAGTGCAAAAGTAGTTTCCTGCACCAACACAAGTGCGAAAAGTGGTTTTTCAACACTAACACAAGTGCAAAAAGTGTTTTTTCAACACTATCACAAGTGCAAAAAGTGTTTTTTCCACACTAATACAAATGCAAAAGTGGTTTCCTGCACCAACACAAGTGCGAAAAGTGGTTTTTCAACAATAACACAAGTGCGAAAAGTGGTTTTTCCACACTAATACAAGTGCAAAAGTGGTTTCCTGCACAAACACAAGTGCGAAAAGTGGTTTTTCAACACTAACACAAGTGCGAAAAGTGGTTTTTCAACACTAACACAAGTGCGAAAATTGGTTTTTCCACACTAATGCAAGTGCAAAAGTGGTTTCCTGCACCAACACAAGTGCGAAAAGTGGTTTTTCAACACTAACACAAGTGCAAAAAGTGTTTTTTCAACACTATCACAAGTGCAAAAAGTGTTTTTTCCACACTAATACAAGTGCAAAAGTCGTTTCCTGCACCAACACAAGTGCGAAAAGTGGTTTTTCAACACTAACACAAGTGCGAAAAGTGGTTTTTCAACACTATCACAAGTGCAAAAAGTGTTTTTTCCACACTAATACAAGTGCAAAAGTGGTTTCCTGCACCAACACAAGTGCGAAAAGTGGTTTTTCAACACTAACACAAGTGCGAAAAGTGGTTTTTCAACACTAACACAAGTGCGAAAAGTGGTTTTTCAACACTATCACAAGTGCAAAAAGTGTTTTTTCCACACTAATACAAGTGCAAAAGTGGTTTCCTGCACCAACACAAGTGCGAAAAGTGGATTTTCAACACTAGCACAAGTGCGAAAAGTGGGGTTTTCCACACAAATACAAGTGCAAAAGTGATTTCCTTCACTAATACAAGTGCAAAAGTGGTTTCCTGCACCAACACAAGTGCGAAAGTGGTTTTTCAACACTAGCACAAGTGTGAAAAGTGGTTTTTCAACACTAACACAAGTGCGAAAAGTGTTTTTTCCACACTATCACAAGTGCAAAAAGTGTTTTTTCCACACTAATACAAGTACAAAAGTGGTTTCCTGCACCAACACAAGTGCAAAAAATGGTTTTTCAACACTATCACAAGTGCAAAAAGTGTTTTTTCCACACTAATACAAGTGCAAAAGTGGTTTCCTGCACCAACATAAGTGCGAAAAGTGGATTTTCAACACTAACACAAGTGCGAAAAGTGGGTTTTCAACACTAACACAAGTGCGAAAAGTGTTTTTTCCACACTAATACAAGTGCGAAAAGTGGTTTTTCAACACTATCACAAGTGCAAAAAGTGTTTTTTCCATACTAATACAAATGCAAAAGTGGTTTTTCAACACTAACACAAGTGCGAAAAGTGGTTTTTCAACACTAACACAAGTGCGAAAAGTGGTTTTTCCACACTAATGCAAGTGCAAAAGTGGTTTCCTGCACCAACACAAGTGCGAAAAGTGGTTTTTCAACACTAACACAAGTGCAAAAAGTGTTTTTTCAACACTATCACAAGTGCAAAAAGTGTTTTTTCCACACTAATACAAGTGCAAAAGTCGTTTCCTGCACCAACACAAGTGCGAAAAGTGGTTTTTCAACACTAACACAAGTGCGAAAAGTGGTTTTTCAACACTATCACAAGTGCAAAAAGTGTTTTTCCACACTAATACAAGTGCAAAAGTGGTTTCCTGCACCAACACAAGTGCGAAAATTGGTTTTTCAACACTAACACAAGTGCGAAAGGTTGTTTTTCAACACTAACACAAGTGCGAAAAGTGTTTTTTCCACACTATTACAAGTGCAAAAGTGGTTTCCTGCACCAACAGAAGTGCGAAAAGTGGTTTTTCAACACTAACACAAGTGCGAAAAGTGGTTTTTCAACACTAACACAAGTGCGAAAAGTGGTTTTTCAACACTATCACAAGTGCAAAAAGTGTTTTTTCCACACTAATACAAGTGCAAAAGTGGTTTCCTGCACCAACACAAGTGCGAAAAGTGGTTTTTCAACACTAACACAAGTGCGAAAAGTGGTTTTTCAACACTAACACAAGTGCGAAAAGTGGTTTTTCAACACTATCACAAGTGCAAAAAGTGTTTTTTCCACACTAATACAAGTGCAAAAGTGGTTTCCTGCACCAACACAAGTGCGAAAAGTGGATTTTCAACACCAGCACAAGTGCGAAAAGTGGGGTTTTCCACACTAATACAAGTGCAAAAGTGATTTCCTTCACTAATACAAGTGCAAAAGTGGTTTCCTGCACCAACACAAGTGCGAAAAGTGGTTTTTCAACACTAACACAAGTGTGAAAAGTGGTTTTTCAACACTAACACAAGTGCAAAAAGCGTTTTTTCAACACTATCACAAGTGCAAAAAGTGTTTTTTCCACACTAATACAAGTGCAAAAGTAGTTTCCTGCACCAACACAAGTGCGAAAAGTGGTTTTTCAACACTAACACAAGTGCAAAAAGTGTTTTTTCAACACTATCACAAGTGCAAAAAGTGTTTTTTCCACACTAATACAAATGCAAAAGTGGTTTCCTGCACCAACACAAGTGCGAAAAGTGGTTTTTCAACAATAACACAAGTGCGAAAAGTGGTTTTTTCCACACTAATACAAGTGCAAAAGTGGTTTCCTGCACAAACACAAGTGCGAAAAGTGGTTTTTCAACACTAACACAAGTGCGAAAAGTGGTTTTTCAACACTAACACAAGTGCGAAAATTGGTTTTTCCACACTAATGCAAGTGCAAAAGTGGTTTCCTGCACCAACACAAGTGCGAAAAGTGGTTTTTCAACACTAACACAAGTGCAAAAAGTGTTTTTTCAACACTATCACAAGTGCAAAAAGTGTTTTTTCCACACTAATACAAGTGCAAAAGTCGTTTCCTGCACCAACACAAGTGCGAAAAGTGGTTTTTCAACACTAACACAAGTGCGAAAAGTGGTTTTTCAACACTATCACAAGTGCAAAAAGTGTTTTTTCCACACTAATACAAATGCAAAAGTGGTTTCCTGCACCAACACAAGTGCGAAAAGTGGTTTTTCAACAATAACACAATTGCGAAAAGTGGTTTTTCCACACTAATACAAGTGCAAAAGTGGTTTCCTGCACAAACACAAGTGCGAAAAGTGGTTTTTCAACACTAACACAAGTGCGAAAAGTGGTTTTTCAACACTAACACAAGTGCGAAAATTGGTTTTTCCACACTAATGCAAGTGCAAAAGTGGTTTCCTGCACCAACACAAGTGCGAAAAGTGGTTTTTCAACACTAACACAAGTGCAAAAAGTGTTTTTTCAACACTATCACAAGTGCAAAAAGTGTTTTTTCCACACTAATACAAGTGCAAAAGTCGTTTCCTGCACCAACACAAGTGCGAAAAGTGGTTTTTCAACACTAACACAAGTGCGAAAAGTGGTTTTTCAACACTATCACAAGTGCAAAAAGTGTTTTTTCCACACTAATACAAGTGCAAAAGTGGTTTCCTGCACCAACACAAGTGCGAAAAGTGGTTTTTCAACACTAACACAAGTGTGAAAGGTGGTTTTTCAACACTAACACAAGTGTGAAAAGTGTTTTTTCCACACTATTACAAGTGCAAAAGTGGTTTCCTGCACCAACACAAGTGCGAAAAGTGGTTTTTCAACACTAACACAAGTGCGAAAAGTGGTTTTTCAACACTAACACAAGTGCGAAAAGTGGTTTTTCAACACTATCACAAGTGCAAAAAGTGTTTTTTCCACACTAATACAAGTGCAAAAGTGGTTTCCTGCACCAACACAAGTGCGAAAAGTGGATTTTCAACACTAGCACAAGTGCGAAAAGTGGGGTTTTCCACACTAATACAAGTGCAAAAGTGATTTCCTTCACTAATAGAAGTGCAAAAGTGGTTTCCTGCACCAACACAAGTGCGAAAGTGGTTTTTCAACACTAGCACAAGTGTGAAAAGTGGTTTTTCAACACTAACACAAGTGCAAAAAGTGTTTTTTCAACACTATCACAAGTGCAAAAAGTGTTTTTTCCACATTAATACAAGTGCAAAAGTGGTTTCCTGCACCAACACAAGTGCGAAAAGTGGTTTTTCAACACTAACACAAGGGCGAAAAGTGGTTTTTCAACACTATCACAAGTGCAAAAAGTGTTTTTTCCACACTAATACAAGTGCAAAAGTAGTTTCCTGCACCAACACAAGTGCGAAAAGTGGTTTTTCAACACTAACACAAGTGCAAAAAGTGTTTTTTCAACACTATCACAAGTGCAAAAAGTGTTTTTTCCACACTAATACAAGTGCAAAAGTGGTTTCCTGCACCAACACAAGTGCGAAAAGTGGTTTTTCAAAACTAACACAAGTGCGAAAAGTGGTTTTTCAACACTAACACAAGTGCGAAAAGTGGTTTTTCAACACTATCACAAGTGCAAAAAGTGTTTTTTCCACACTAATACAAGTGCAAAAGTGGTTTCCTGCACCAACACAAGTGCGAAAAGTGGATTTTCAACACTAGCACAAGTGCGAAAAGTGGGGTTTTCCACACTAATACAAGTGCAAAAGTGATTTCCTTCACTAATAGAAGTGCAAAAGTGGTTTCCTGCACCAACACAAGTGCGAAAGTGGTTTTTCAACACTAGCACAAGTGTGAAAAGTGGTTTTTCAACACTAACACAAGTGCAAAAAGTGTTTTTTCAACACTATCACAAGTGCAAAAAGTGTTTTTTCCACACTAATACAAGTGCAAAAGTAGTTTCCTGCACCAACACAAGTGCGAAAAGTGGTTTTTCAACACTAACACAAGTGCAAAAAGTGTTTTTTCAACACTATCACAAGTGCAAAAAGTGTTTTTTCCACACTAATACAAATGCAAAAGTGGTTTCCTGCACCAACACAAGTGCGAAAAGTGGTTTTTCAACAATAACACAAGTGCGAAAAGTGGTTTTTCCACACTAATACAAGTGCAAAAGTGGTTTCCTGCACAAACACAAGTGCTAAAAGTGGTTTTTCAACACTAACACAAGTGCGAAAAGTGGGTTTTCAACACTAACACAAGTGCGAAAAGTGTTTTTTCCACACTAATACAAGTGCGAAAAGTGGTTTTTCAACACTATCACAACTGCAAAAAGTGTTTTTTCCATACTAATACAAATGCAAAAGTGGTTTTTCAACACTAACACAAGTGCGAAAAGTGGTTTTTCAACACTAACACAAGTGCGAAAAGTGGTTTTTCCACACTAATGCAAGTGCAAAAGTGGTTTCCTGCACCAACACAAGTGCGAAAAGTGGTTTTTCAACACTAACACAAGTGCAAAAAGTCTTTTTTCAACACTATCACAAGTGCAAAAAGTGTTTTTTCCACACTAATACAAGTGCAAAAGTCGTTTCCTGCACCAACACAAGTGCGAAAAGTGGTTTTTCAACACTAACACAAGTGCGAAAAGTGGTTTTTCAACACTATCACAAGTGCAAAAAGTGTTTTTCCACACTAATACAAGTGCAAAAGTGGTTTCCTGCACCAACACAAGTGCGAAAAGTGGTTTTTCAACACTAACACAAGTGCGAAAGGTTGTTTTTCAACACTAACACAAGTGCGAAAAGTGTTTTTTCCACACTATTACAAGTGCAAAAGTGGTTTCCTGCACCAACAGAAGTGCGAAAAGTGGTTTTTCAACACTAACACAAGTGCGAAAAGTGGTTTTTCAACACTAACACAAGTGCGAAAAGTGGTTTTTCAACACTATCACAAGTGCAAAAAGTGTTTTTTCCACACTAATACAAGTGCAAAAGTGGTTTCCTGCACCAACACAAGTGCGAAAAGTGGTTTTTCAACACTAACACAAGTGCGAAAAGTGGTTTTTCAACACTAACACAAGTGCGAAAAGTGGTTTTTCAACACTATCACAAGTGCAAAAAGTGTTTTTTCCACACTAATACAAGTGCAAAAGTGGTTTCCTGCACCAACACAAGTGCGAAAAGTGGATTTTCAACACCAGCACAAGTGCGAAAAGTGGGGTTTTCCACACTAATACAAGTGCAAAAGTGATTTCCTTCACTAATACAAGTGCAAAAGTGGTTTCCTGCACCAACACAAGTGCGAAAAGTGGTTTTTCAACACTAACACAAGTGTGAAAAGTGGTTTTTCAACACTAACACAAGTGCAAAAAGTGTTTTTTCAACACTATCACAAGTGCAAAAAGTGTTTTTTCCACACTAATACAAGTGCAAAAGTAGTTTCCTGCACCAACACAAGTGCGAAAAGTGGTTTTTCAACACTAACACAAGTGCAAAAAGTGTTTTTTCAACACTATCACAAGTGCAAAAAGTGTTTTTTCCACACTAATACAAATGCAAAAGTGGTTTCCTGCACCAACACAAGTGCGAAAAGTGGTTTTTCAACAATAACACAAGTGCGAAAAGTGGTTTTTCCACACTAATACAAGTGCAAAAGTGGTTTCCTGCACAAACACAAGTGCGAAAAGTGGTTTTTCAACACTAACACAAGTGCGAAAAGTGGTTTTTCAACACTAACACAAGTGCGAAAATTGGTTTTTCCACACTAATGCAAGTGCAAAAGTGGTTTCCTGCACCAACACAAGTGCGAAAAGTGGTTTTTCAACACTAACACAAGTGCAAAAAGTGTTTTTTCAACACTATCACAAGTGCAAAAAGTGTTTTTTCCACACTAATACAAGTGCAAAAGTCGTTTCCTGCACCAACACAAGTGCGAAAAGTGGTTTTTCAACACTAACACAAGTGCGAAAAGTGGTTTTTCAACACTATCACAAGTGCAAAAAGTGTTTTTTCCACACTAATACAAATGCAAAAGTGGTTTCCTGCACCAACACAAGTGCGAAAAGTGGTTTTTCAACAATAACACAATTGCGAAAAGTGGTTTTTCCACACTAATACAAGTGCAAAAGTGGTTTCCTGCACAAACACAAGTGCGAAAAGTGGTTTTTCAACACTAACACAAGTGCGAAAAGTGGTTTTTCAACACTAACACAAGTGCGAAAATTGGTTTTTCCACACTAATGCAAGTGCAAAAGTGGTTTCCTGCACCAACACAAGTGCGAAAAGTGGTTTTTCAACACTAACACAAGTGCAAAAAGTGTTTTTTCAACACTATCACAAGTGCAAAAAGTGTTTTTTCCACACTAATACAAGTGCAAAAGTCGTTTCCTGCACCAACACAAGTGCGAAAAGTGGTTTTTCAACACTAACACAAGTGCGAAAAGTGGTTTTTCAACACTATCACAAGTGCAAAAAGTGTTTTTTCCACACTAATACAAGTGCAAAAGTGGTTTCCTGCACCAACACAAGTGCGAAAAGTGGTTTTTCAACACTAACACAAGTGTGAAAGGTGGTTTTTCAACACTAACACAAGTGTGAAAAGTGTTTTTTCCACACTATTACAAGTGCAAAAGTGGTTTCCTGCACCAACACAAGTGCGAAAAGTGGTTTTTCAACACTAACACAAGTGCGAAAAGTGGTTTTTCAACACTAACACAAGTGCGAAAAGTGGTTTTTCAACACTATCACAAGTGCAAAAAGTGTTTTTTCCGCACTAATACAAGTGCAAAAGTGGTTTCCTGCACCAACACAAGTGCGAAAAGTGGTTTTTCAACACTAACACAAGTGCGAAAAGTGGTTTTTCAACACTAACACAAGTGCGAAAAGTGGTTTTTCAACACTATCACAAGTGCAAAAAGTGTTTTTTCCACACTAATACAAGTGCAAAAGTGGTTTCCTGCACCAACACAAGTGCGAAAAGTGGATTTTCAACACTAGCACAAGTGCGAAAAGTGGGGTTTTCCACACTAATACAAGTGCAAAAGTGATTTCCTTCACTAATAGAAGTGCAAAAGTGGTTTCCTGCACCAACACAAGTGCGAAAGTGGTTTTTCAACACTAGCACAAGTGTGAAAAGTGGTTTTTCAACACTAACACAAGTGCAAAAAGTGTTTTTTCAACACTATCACAAGTGCAAAAAGTGTTTTTTCCACATTAATACAAGTGCAAAAGTGGTTTCCTGCACCAACACAAGTGCGAAAAGTGGTTTTTCAACACTAACACAAGGGCGAAAAGTGGTTTTTCAACACTATCACAAGTGCAAAAAGTGTTTTTTCCACAGTAATACAAGTGCAAAAGTAGTTTCCTGCACCAACACAAGTGCGAAAAGTGGTTTTTCAACACTAACACAAGTGCAAAAAGTGTTTTTTCAACACTATCACAAGTGCAAAAAGTGTTTTTTCCACACGAATACAAATGCAAAAGTGGTTTCCTGCACCAACACAAGTGCGAAAAGTGGTTTTTCAACAATAACACAAGTGCGAAAAGTGGTTTTTCCACACTAATACAATTGCAAAAGTGGTTTCCTGCACAAACACAAGTGCGAAAAGTGGTTTTTCAACACTAACACAAGTGCGAAAAGTGGTTTTTCAACACTAACACAAGTGCGAAAAGTGGTTTTTCAACACTAACACAAGTGCGAAAAGTGTTTTTTCCACACTATCACAAGTGCAAAAAGGGTTTTTTCCACACTAATACAAGTGCAAAAGTGGTTTCCTGCACCAACACAAGTGCAAAAAATGGTTTTTCAACACTATCACAAGTGCAAAAAGTGTTTTTCCACACTAATACAAGTGCAAAAGTGGTTTCCTGCACCAACATAAGTGCGAAAAGTGGTTTTTCAACACTAACACAAGTGCGAAAAGTGGTTTTTCAACACTATCACAAGTGCAAAAAGTGTTTTTTCCACACTAATACAAATGCAAAAGTGGTTTCCTGCACCAACACAAGTGCGAAAAGTGGTTTTTCAACAATAACACAAGTGCAAAAAGTGGTTTTTCCACACTAATACAAGTGCAAAAGTGGTTTCCTGCACAAACACAAGTGCGAAAAGTGGTTTTTCAACACTAACACAAGTGCGAAAAGTGGTTTTTCTACACTAACACAAGTGCGAAAATTGGTTTTTCCACACTAATGCAAGTGCAAAAGTGGTTTCCTGCACCAACACAAGTGCGAAAAGTGGTTTTTCAACACTAACACAAGTGCAAAAAGTGTTTTTTCAACACTATCACAAGTGCAAAAAGTGTTTTTTCCACACTAATACAAGTGCAAAAGTCGTTTCCTGCACCAACACAAGTGCGAAAAGTGGTTTTTCAACACTAACACAAGTGCGAAAAGTGGTTTTTCAACACTATCACAAGTGCAAAAAGTGTTTTTTCCACACTAATACAAGTGCAAAAGTGGTTTCCTGCACCAACACAAGTGCGAAAAGTGGTTTTTCAACACTAACACAAGTGTGAAAGGTGGTTTTTCAACACTAACACAAGTGTGAAAAGTGTTTTTTCCACACTATTACAAGTGCAAAAGTGGTTTCCTGCACCAACACAAGTGCGAAAAGTGGTTTTTCAACACTAACACAAGTGCGAAAAGTGGTTTTTCAACACTAACACAAGTGCGAAAAGTGGTTTTTCAACACTATCACAAGTGCAAAAAGTGTTTTTTCCACACTAATACAAGTGCAAAAGTGGTTTCCTGCACCAACACAAGTGCGAAAAGTGGATTTTCAACACTAGCACAAGTGCGAAAAGTGGGGTTTTCCACACTAATACAAGTGCAAAAGTGATTTCCTTCACTAATAGAAGTGCAAAAGTGGTTTCCTGCACCAACACAAGTGCGAAAGTGGTTTTTCAACACCAGCACAAGTGTGAAAAGTGGTTTTTCAACACTAACACAAGTGCAAAAAGTGTTTTTTCAACACTATCACAAGTGCAAAAAGTGTTTTTTCCACACTAATACAAGTGCAAAAGTAGTTTCCTGCACCAACACAAGTGCGAAAAGTGGTTTTTCAACACTAACACAAGTGCAAAAAGTGTTTTTTCAACACTATCACAAGTGCAAAAAGTGTTTTTTCCACACTAATACAAATGCAAAAGTGGTTTCCTGCACCAACACAAGTGCGAAAAGTGGTTTTTCAACAATAACACAGGTGCGAAAAGTGGTTTTTCCACACTAATACAAGTGCAAAAGTGGTTTCCTGCACCAACACAAGTGCGAAAAGTGGTTTTTCAACACTAATACAAGTGCGAAAAGTGGTTTTTCAACACTAACACAAGTGCGAAAAGTGGGTTTTCAACATTATCACAAGTGCAAAAAGTGTTTTTTCCACACTAATACAAGTGCAAAAGTGGTTTCCTGCACCAACACAAGTGCGAAAAGTGGTTTTTCCACACTAATACAAGTGCAAAAGTGGTTTCCTGCACCAACACAAGTGCGAAAAGTGTTTTTTCAACACTAACACAAGTGCAAAAAATGTTTTTTCCACACTATCACAAGTGCAAAAAGTGTTTTTTCCACACTAATACAAGTGCAAAAGTGGTTTCCTGCACCAACACAAGTGCGAAAAGTGGTTTTTCAACACTTACACAAGTGCAAAAAGTGTTTTTTCAACACTATCACAAGTGCAAAAAGTGTTTTTTCCACACTAATACAAGTGCAAAAGTGGTTTCCTGCACCAACACAAGTGCGAAAAGTGGTTTTTCAACACTATCACAAGTGCAAAAAGTGTTTTTTCCACACTAATACAAGTGCAAAAGTGGTTTCCTGCACCAACATAAGTGCGAAAAGTGGTTTTTCAACACTAACACAAGTGCGAAAAGTGGATTTTCAACACTAACACAAGTGCGAAAAGTGGGTTTTCAACACTAACACAAGTGCGAAAAGTGTTTTTTCCACACTAATACAAGTGCGAAAAGTGGTTTTTCAACACTATCACAAGTGCAAAAAGTGTTTTTTCCATACTAATACAAATGCAAAAGTGGTTTTTCAACACTAACACAAGTGCGAAAAGTGGTTTTTCAACACTAACACAAGTGCGAAAAGTGGTTTTTCCACACTAATACAAGTGCAAAAGTGGTTTCCTGCACCAACACAAGTGCAAAAAGTGGTTTTTCAACACTAACACAAGTGCGAAAAGTGGTTTTTCAACACTATCACAAGTGCAAAAAGTGTTTTTTCCACACTAATACAAGTGCAAAAGTGGTTTCCTGCACCAACACAAGTGCGAAAAGTGGTTTTTCAACACCAACACATGTGCGAAAAGTGGTTTTTCCACACTAATACAAGTGCGAAAAGTGGTTTGCTTCACTAATACAAGTGCAAAAGTGGTTTCCTGCACCAACACAAGTGCGAAAAGTGGTTTTCAACACTAACACAAGTGCGAAAAGTGGTTTTTCAACACTATCACAAGTGCAAAAAGTGTTTTTTCCACCCTAATACAAGTGCAAAAGTGGTTTCCTGCACCAACACAAGTGCGAAAAGTGGTTTTTCAACACTAACACAAGTGCGAAAAGTGGTTTTTCAACACTATCACAAGTGCAAAAAGTGTTTTTTCCACACTAATACAAGTGCAAAATTGGTTTCCTGCACCAACACAAGTGCGAAAAGTGGTTTTTCAACACTAACACAAGTGCGAAAAGTGGTTTTTCAACACTAACACAAGTGCGAAAAGTGTTTTTTCCACACTAATACAAGTGCAAAAGTGGTTTCCTGCACCAACCAACACAACTGCGAAAAGTGGTTTTTCAACACTAACACAAGGGCGAAAAGTGGTTTTTCAACACTATCACAAGTGCAAAAAGTGTTTTTTCCACACTAATACAAGTGCAAAAGTTGTTTCCTGCACCAACACAAGTGCGAAAAGTGGTTTTTCAACACTAACACAAGGGCGAAAAGTGGTTTTTCAACACTATCACAAGTGCAAAAAGTGTTTTTTCCACACTAATACAAGTGCAAAAGTAGTTTCCTGCACCAACACAAGTGCGAAAAGTGGTTTTTCAACACTAACACAAGTGCAAAAAGTGTTTTTTCAACACTATCACAAGTGCAAAAAGTGTTTTTTCCACACGAATACAAATGCAAAAGTGGTTTCCTGCACCAACACAAGTGCGAAAAGTGGTTTTTCCACACTAACACAAGTGCGAAAATTGGTTTTTCTACACTAATGCAAGTGCAAAAGTGATTTCCTGCACCAACACAAGTACGAAAAGTGGTTTTTCAACACTAACACAAGTGCAAAACGTGTTTTTTCAACACTATCACAAGTGCAAAAAAGTGTTTTTTCCACACTAATACAAGTGCAAAAGTGGTTTCCTGCACCAACACAAGTGCGAAAAGTGGTTTTTCAACACTAACACAAGTGCGAAAAGTGGTTTTTCAACACTATCACAAGTGCAAAAAGTGTTTTTTCCACACTAATACAAGTGCAAAAGTGGTTTCCTGCACCAACACAAGTGCGAAAAGGGGTTTTTCAACACTAACACAAGTGCGAAAAGTGGTTTTCAACACTAACACAAGTGCGAAAAGTGGTTTTCCACACTAATACAAGTGCAAAAGTGGTTTCCTGCACCAACACAAGTGCGAAAAGTGGTTTTTCAACACTAACACAAGTGCGAAAAGTGGTTTTTCAACACTAACACAAGTGCGAAAAGTGTTTTACAACACTATCACAAGTGCAAAAAGTGTTTTTTCCACACTAATACAAGTGCAAAAGTGGTTTCCTGCACCAACACAAGCGCAAAAAGTGGTTTTTCAACACTAACACAAGTGCGGAAAAGTGGTTTTTCAACACTAACACAAGTGCGAAAAGTGGTTTTTCAACACTATCACAAGTGCAAAAAGTGTTTTTTCCCACACTAATACAAGTGCAAAAGTGGTTTCCTGCACCAACACAAGTGCAAAAGTGGTTTCCTGCACCAACACAGGTGCGAAAAGTGGTTTTTCAACACTAACACAAGTGCGAAAAGTGGTTTTTCAACACTAACACAAGTGCGAAAAGTGGTTTTCCACACTAATACAAGTGCAAAAGTGGTTTCCTGCACCAACACAAGTGCGAAAAGTGGTTTTTCAACACTAACACAAGTGCGAAAAGTGGATTTTCAACACTAACACAAGTGCGAAAGTGGTTTTTCCACACTAATAAGTGCAAAAGTGGTTTCCTGCACCAACGCAAGTGTGAAAAGTGGTTTTTCAACACTAACACAAGTGTGAAAAGTGGTTTTTCAACACTATCACAAGTGCAAAAAGTGTTTTTTCCAACACTAATACAAGTGCAAAAGTGGTTTCCTGCACCAACACAAGTGCGAAAAAGTGGTTTTTCAACACTAATACAAGTGCAAAAGTGGTTTCCTGCACCAACACAAGTGCAAAAAGTGGTTTTTCAACACTAACACAAGTGCGAAAAGTGGTTTTTCAACACTATCACAAGTGCAAAAAGTGTTTTTTCCACACTAATACAAGTGCAAAAATGATTTCCTGCACCAACACATGTGCGAAAAGTGGTTTTTCAACACTAACACAAGTGCGAAAAGTGGTTTTCAACACTAACACAAGTGCGAAAAGTGGTTTTTCCACACTAATACAAGTGCAAAAGTGGTTTCCTGCACAAACACAAGTGCGAAAAGTAGTTTTTCAACACTAACACAAGTGCGAAAAGTGGTTTTTCAACACTAACACAAGTGCGAAAAGTGGTTTTTCAACACTATCACAAGTGCAAAAAGTGTTTTTTCCACACTAATACAAGTGCAAAAGTGGTTTCCTGCACCAACACAAGTGCGAAAAGTGGTTTTTCAACACTAACACAAGTGCGAAAAGTGGTTTTTCAACACTATCACAAGTGCAAAAAGTGTTTTTTCCACACTAATACAAGTGCAAAAGTGATTTCCTGCACCAACACATGTGCGAAAAGTGGTTTTTCAACACTAACACATGTGCGAAAAGTGGGTTTTCAACACTAACACAAGTGCGAAAAGTGGTTTTTCCACACTAATACAAGTGCAAAAGTGGTTTCCTGCACCAACACAAGTGTGAAAAGTGGTTTTTCAACACTAACACAAGTGCGAAAAGTGGTTTTTCAACACTATCACAAGTGCAAAAAGTGTTTTTTCCACACTAATACAAGTGCAAAAGTGGTTTCCTGCACGAACACAAGTGCGAAAAGTGGTTTTTCAACACTAACACAAGTGCGAAAAGTGGTTTTTCAACACTAACACAAGTGCGAAAAGTGGTTTTTCCACACTAATACAAGTGCAAAAGTGGTTTCCTGCACCAACACAAGTGCAAAAAGTGGTTTTTCAACACGAACACAAGTGCGAAAAGTGGTTTTTCAACACTATCACAAGTGCAAAAAGTGTTTTTTTCCACACTAATACAAGTGCAAAAGTGGTTTCCTGCACCAACACAAGTGCGAAAAGTGGTTTTTCAACACCAACACAAGTGCGAAAAGTGGTTTTTCCATACTAATACAAGTGCGAAAAGTGGTTTGCTTCACTAATACAAGTGCAAAAGTGGTTTCCTGCACCAACACAAGTGCGAAAAGTGGTTTTTCGACACTAACACAAGTGCGAAAAGTGGTTTTTCAACACTATCACATGTGCAAAAAGTGTTTTTTTCCACACTAATACAAGTGCAAAAGTGGTTTCCTGCACCAACACAAGTGCGAAAAGTGGATTTTAAACACTAACACAAGTGCGAAAAGTGGTTTTTTCAACACCATCACAAGTGCAAAAAGTGTTTTTTCCACACTAATACAAGTGCAAAAGTGGTTTCCTGCACCAACACAAGTGCGAAAAGTGGTTTTTCAACACTAACACAAGTGCGAAAAGTGGTTTTTCAACACTATCACAAGTGCAAAAAGTGTTTTTTCCACACTAATACAAGTGCAAAAGTGGTTTCCTGCACCAACACAAGTGCGAAATGTGGTTTTTCAACACTAACACAAGTGCGAAAAGTGGTTTTTCAACACTAACACAAGTGCGAAAATTGGTTTTTCCACACTAATACAAGTGCAAAAGTGGTTTCCTGCACCAACACAAGGGCGAAAAGTGGTTTTTTCAACACTAACACAAGTGCGAAAAGTGGTTTTTCAACACTAACACAAGTGCGAAAAGTGGTTTTTCAACACTAACACAAGTGCGAAAAGTGTTTTTTCAACACTATCACAAGTGCAAAAAGTGTTTTTTCCACACTAATACAAGTGCAAAAGTGGTTTCCTGCACCAACACAAGTGCAAAAAGTGGTTTTTCAACACTATCACAAGTGCAAAAAGTGTTTTTTCCACACTAATACAAGTGCAAATGTGGTTTCCTGCACCAACATAAGTGCGAAAAGTGGTTTTTCAACACTAACACAAGTGCGAAAAGTGGATTTTCAACACTAACACAAGTGCGAAAAGTGGGTTTTCAACACTAACACAAGTGCGAAAAGTGTTTTTTCCACACTAATACAAGTGCGAAAAGTCGTTTTTCAACACTATCACAAGTGCAAAAAGTGTTTTTTCCATACTAATACAAATGCAAAAGTGGTTTTTCAACACTAACACAAGTGCGAAAAGTGGTTTTTCCACACTAATACAAGTGCAAAAGTGGTTTCCTGCACCAACACAAGTGCGAAAAGTGGTTTTTCAACACTATCACAAGTGCAAAAAGTGTTTTTTCCACCCTAATACAAGTGCAAAAGTGGTTTCCTGCACCAACACAAGTGCGAAAAGTGGTTTTTCAACACTAACACAAGTGCGAAAAGTGGTTTTTCCACACTAACACAAGTGCGAAAATTGGTTTTTCTACACTAATGCAAGTGCAAAAGTGATTTCCTGCACCAACACAAGTACGAAAAGTGGTTTTTCAACACTAACACAAGTGCAAAACGTGTTTTTTCAACACTATCACAAGTGCAAAAGTGTTTTTTCCACACTAATACAAGTGCAAAAGTGGTTTCCTGCACCAACACAAGTGCGAAAAGTGGTTTTTCAACACTAACACAAGTGCGAAAAGTGGTTTTTCAACACTATCACAAGTGCAAAAAGTGTTTTTTCCACACTAATACAAGTGCAAAAGTGGTTTCCTGCACCAACACAAGTGCGAAAAGGGGTTTTTCAACACTAACACAAGTGCGAAAAGTGGTTTTCAACACTAACACAAGTGCGAAAAGTGGTTTTCCACACTAATACAAGTGCAAAAGTGGTTTCCTGCACCAACACAAGTGCGAAAAGTGGTTTTTCAACACTAACACAAGTGCGAAAAGTGGTTTTTCAACACTAACACAAGTGCGAAAATTGGTTTTTCCACACTAATGC